>NC_043703.1:84120637-84303045 GCF_006229205.1 Suricata suricatta | reverse complement strand
GGACTGTTTTTCTTTCTGAAAGAGAGAGTAAGAGGGAATGCAAATGGGAAGGGACAGAGAGAGAGGGAAACTGAGGATATGAAGCAAGCTCTACACTGACAGCAGAAGTGTCTGATGCAGGGCTCCAACTCACAAACTGTGAGATCATGGACCTGAGCCAAAATCAGATGTTTAACCAACAGAACCACCCAGGCATCCCTGAAGGGCCTTTTTCTAATCGTTGCATCCATTCTTTGTTATGTTTTTGTCTTTCCAGCCATTCCTGGATCTTTAAAATTAGCCAGAATGTAGTGGAACTTGAAAATGAGGCTACATGGCCACAACTTGGGTTGGAATCCCTTTTCAAACGTCTGTCTTCTTGTTATGCCAGTTCTCTGGGGCCCTTCCAGAATCCCTTCTTTTCTTCAACCTTCTCAGTTTCTCGCATAGCAATCTCAGGAGGACATTTTTCTCTGTCCAAACTCTACACCCAGCACCCTCACCAGCCAGCCAGGCTAGTCCTCGTTCCTGTAGCCTGGAGTGCTGAGTTATAGATTACCTCGAAATCCCAACAGCACTTTCTTTCCCTAGGCTTCTAAAGTTCCAATCAAAGTATATGACAATATCCAGTTGTATCCTTTGTGACATTTCCATGGTTCTGCCAGACTCCTAGATATCTGGTAGGTTGGCTACTTTCAATTCATCGACTTCCCCTGAAGAATATTCCAACTACTTTGGAATGTTTTATTCTTTTTCCATCATGTCTCTTTGTGATGTTTCTCGAGATTGCATCAAAAGAGTGTGTATATATAGGATATAAAGGAAAGGGAGTTGTGTATCTGAATCAGACTTTCTGTAATTTTAGGGACCTTCTATTTTGCCCAAACAAAGTCTTCTCTTTCTAATCCCTTTCCCCATAGTTGTACAGCTGAGAGGCATTTATTTTTCTTTCTTATTTATAACTATTCTGTTTTATTTTTTCAGTGTTACTTGGTATCTTCTTTCTCTTTTGGCCAGCTTCCTTGAGAAATATCCTTTACTTACATGGTTCATCATAGGCCAAAACTAAGCTTTTCTGAACAAAAACACAACAAAAAGAGTGCGAGTAAAGAGAAGGAAACTTCTTACTAAGTTTTCCCTTTCGATTATAGGAGAGTGTCTTCCCTTCCTTCAAAATAAGTAGGGAACCTTCCTTGGAGAAAATTGGTGTTACTACAAAATTGAGAGTAATGCATACATGTGGGTCCTCTGTCCTTGATGGTATAATAATTGTCAGAACTTTCTGCTATTCTTCACAAAAATTGGAAAGGGCATCATGGAGCAATTTTTGAAGAATATGAAATATCTTCATTTCCCAATTGTTTTCTAAAACCATGAGTTCTAAGGGATGCTATTTTGGGAAGGGGGCGTGGGAATTATTTCAAATTAGATGTTAAGGTAAACACTGAGCTACATGTTTGATAAGCTCCTTTTGCCCAAAGACTCCTGTGAACTTTTATCATGCTAGTGTGCTCTGTAAATCTCCAAGAAGGGTAGATTGTGACAAAGAATACCACATTTCCAAGCTTATTTAATTACAGACTGCTAACTCAAGGGGTCATTTGTGGAGTAGTGTTCCCCAGAAGACACTTCGGGAAACAACTTTTGCCTTTGGCTCACACAAAAAATAAGAAAGCTTTACCTTTATTATTCTGTTTTAGTTATTCAAATACTTTTTCTAAGTTTTTATGACATCAACCCTTACTGAAAGGCAATGGGCCCAAATAGACCCATGATACTTGGTACCCAGTTTCTTACAAGACTTTGATTAACTCTGTCCACTCACCTAGTCTAATTTTTACATTGTTCCATGAGAGAACTTTACATTAGGTTACATCACCAAGAAAAGTGATGCACTTTAGCTGCTTCATTTCCTCCCCAGTGCATATTACTAATTCTGGGGCACCTGGGTGACTCTGTTGGTTGTGTCTGACTCTTGATTTTGGCTCAGGTCAAGATCTTACAGTTGGTGATGGATGGAACACTGTGTGGGCCTCCACACTGGTTGAGGAACCTGCTTGGGATTCCTCTCTCCTCTCTCTGCCCCCTCCCCCACTCATGCACATGTGTTCATGTACTCTCTCTCTTTCAAAAATTACCAATCCTATTTTCTTTTGTGCTCTATTACATATAAATTTTGGTTTATCTCTATTATCCTTTTGGGACCTCAAACAGTGATTTTTCTAGAATATTTGATACCTACAGAAATCATTTTTTTTAAACATCCCCTTAACCCCATGAAAAAACTTCAGTGATAATGAATAATAATTATTGTATTTAGATGTTTTTTAGCTTTAAAATATTAATTTTAAGGCAAGCTTTAAAAATATTAATTTTAAATTTAAGATATTCACATTCTGTGTAGTGTACAAACAAAAATTTGTACTCATGAAACAAAAATATATCTTGCACTTCTCACCCTTTTCACGGTTTTAGATTTTAAACACAAATTAAAACTTGAAAAATACTTCAGAATTGAATTAACCTAATTTCCATTGTATAAGTATTGTGCTATTACAAATATGTCTATTTAAATCCTATTGTTCAATCAGGGATATGTAAGACCGAAGCAATTAAAGGCAAGAAGTCTTCCTGAAATGAGTTTGAATAACTCCAAACCATGACATGCTTATTCTCAAAAAGAATGCAGTAAATCTATGCAACCATTTCCAGGCAGCAGAATCAGGACTGTGTTGACTACGATTTCTCCAAGCTAATAGCCACATACAAGACAATACTCACTGATGATAAGAAATAGAAAAATGTTAATTTAAAGCTGATATAAGTTATTAACACTTAACAGTAACTGCAACACATCAACTAATAACTTTGCTTTGTCATTGATTTTAAATTTTCCATAGAAACACACCCCTCACTGTATGCATCTTAGGTCAGCCATTACTATCATGGTGCCCTCTTCCCCCACTTCTGCTTGGAGCCCACTTTACCTCAAGATATTTCTTACATGTACAAAATTTATTCAAGCTCTATACAACTTTCACAGTAGTTTTTCCCTTTGCTCCAACTTGAATACCTACCTATGGTAATATATAAAAATGGTGTAAAGTCTTTTTGCTAAGTGGTATGGACTGAATTGTGCCCCTCCTCCCAAGCTCCTGTGTTGAAGTTTGAACCCTCAATACCTCAAAATGTAACATGAGATCATGATGGTGTGCCTTAATCTAATGTGACTGGAGTCCTTACAAAAAAGGGAAATTTGGACACAGACACAGTTGCATATAGAGGGAAGATGATGTAAAGAGAGAGAAGAAGACAAGCTGAAAAGAGAGGCCAGGAGAAGACCATTCCCTCATAACCTTCAGAAAGAATGAACAATGCTGAGCCCTTAATTTTGGACTTCTGGCCTTTAGACCTGTAAGAATACATGTATTTAACACTTTACCCCCACCCCCAAATCTGTGATACTCTGTCATGGTAGCTTTACCAAACAAATGCACTAGATATAAATATAGACAAAAATATGGAAGCTAATCACATTGTGAACACAAATGTCTCACATCCAACCTCAGCGGACTTCTCCTTCTGGTTCTGCACTTACTCTCGTGGTCCCCATCTTCTTCCTACCACTGAGGTGGCCCTTATATGCAGCCATTATATGTTGGAGCCTCTAACTTCAAACCTGACCCCCCCACACTTCAGCACTTGATCTGGCTACAAATATTATTTTTAAAACCAAACAAATCAGAAAAGGGACTACTTGAGAATGTTAATATCATCCCCCATAAAAAATTCTGCCCATGTAGATTTTTCCATTTAAAAAAAAAGTTGTCCTTGGCATATTAAAAGCCAAATCCAGATACCTCTACTGTAGAACGTATATTCTTTATTATAAAGTCTTCTATAATGCAGTCCATTATCACTCCACTTCTCTGTTTCTAAAACATCTTAAACACCTTCCCACTCTCTTTTCCATCAACATGTAACAATACGCTAATATTTTCTATCATTAAACAAATTGAAACAAACAAACAAAAACACAGGTCTTACAATACTGCTCATATTAGAGTGGTTGAATTTCAACTTTCTCACTCTACACAGCTATGAAAGATAAACAAAATCTATAAGTTTGTATCTTACAGGCTTGGAACAGTAATGAATGAATGGTTGTGATCTTGAAGAGAAGGAGGCAAGCAGGTGAGCCCCCCAGTTTTCTGGCTTTCTTCCAATTAATATATTTTTTAAACCACTCTGAGCAAACAGAACCCAAGCAAAGACTGCAATCTTGCTGGATGGAGAAAACAAAGTGTGAGATAGTCATACAATGGAATTCCACACAAATAACACGATTTGTGAGTATTGATGCACATGACAAAATGGATTAATGTCAAATCTACAATGTCAAAAGGAAGAACACACAGGAGGAAATTACTTAATTTGTGATGTCATTTGTATGAAGATCAAGAGCAGGTAGAAGTATTTCATGATGATGACAGAATTCAATATAGTAGCTCTCAGGTGTTTTCATGGGAAAGTATGGTCCCTGCTAGTGTGATGGGGCACTATTATATCTATGTGGTCATTGTGTTGGTGTATACAAAGGTGAAAATATTAAACTGTAGACATAAGTCTGTATATGCAAACCCCAATAAAACCCAATAATAAAAGAACTGAAGAAATAAGATAAAAGAAAAAAACTGCTTCATTCTTAATTCCCATATTATATTAATAACCTTAATTCCCAAGGTCTCTTAAAATCATAGTCAAATTTTTATGAAGTTGTCACTTAGTATTTCTTCAACTGAGGAGTATCTACCTTCGTCAGTCTGTTTGAACTATTCTTGTTACTAAACTCACTTATTGATTACTGAATATACTGAATTGTGTTCATTTATTTACTGATTTTGTTGATGGTGACTCCATTCTTACTAAAACCGGTGTCCTTTGATTTTTATGGGAACAATTCTGATTCTCTGCCAATATTGAAATCCTTTTCTCCTCAAAACTTCATTATTCATTCGACTTAAACCAATGATTCCCAACCATGGCTGCACATTGAAATCATCTGGGGAGGCTTGACAAAATAATGATTTTAAGTATTCGTGTTCCCTAGAAGTTCTGTCTTCTGAGTTATCTTCCTATAACAAGTGATCTCCTTGTGCAATCTCAACTTTGCCCATTGTATTAGTAAGGAAATGCTAGGTTCTTCTGTCATAAAAAACATACCCTACTTTTTCAATAGCTTAACAAGTGAACAACTATCTGTCTTGGTAATATAAAGTCTTCTCGGACTCACTGGCCCTCTAGGGCAGCTTCCTTCAAAACAGTGATTTTAGAAATCCTAGTTACTTGACATAACTTTCTAATCTGTTGTAGAAGAGAAGAGAACTGGCAGGTCATGCACTGAACTTTTTTTTAATGTTTATTTATTTTTGAGAGAGAGAGAGAGAGAGAGAGAGAGAGAGAGAGAGAGAGAGAGAGAATGAATGGAGGAGGGGCAGAGGGAAAGGGAGACACAGAATCTGAAGCAGACTCTAGACTCTGAGCTGTCAGCCCAGAGCCTAACGCGGGGCTCAAACCCACCAACCATGGTATCACGACTTGAGTTGAAGTTGGATGCCCAATCCACTCAGCCACCCAGGTGCCCTGATCATGCCCTGAATATTAAATGCTTCAACCTGGAAGTGCCATGCATCACTCCCACTCCCAGCTCATTTGTCAGAAATAGTTGCTCGGGCCTCTCCAACCGGAAGAGCCTAGAGAATATGTGGAACACCTGTTAAATTGGTAACTAGTAGATGTCTCTTTCATGCTGTTCCCCACTACATTTTCTAAATGTATACGTGCAGTGTAGACCTCTCTCACTCACTTGCTCTGGGTCGTGTCATTGATGTACCTAGAATACCTCACCTGGTCACTACAAGTTCTTCCTACTCCTATGTCCCAGAGTCCTGACAGTCCTCCCCGGGTCCTCCCATTATAGTCTTGTGAACAGTGCAGATATTCACCCTGTTCTTCAGTCTGGAACTTAACGCTTAGCAAGTCATGTCTGTTCCACCCTGGAATTACCTCTTTTTTCTCCTTGCCCCTCCAGTCAGACTACCCTTATTTTGCCTCTAGTCCTCAATATACTTTTTTCTGAACTGCTACAATTATCTCCTTACTGGTTTTCTTCCAATGTATCCTTTCACTAGTGATGGTGTGATTGTTCTTAAATAGAAAATGGATCATGTCATTCTTCTGTTAAAGTTCTTTTCAACAGTGTTTAAAATTTACAGCATATTATGGAATAGCCTTGAGGCTAGTTTAAGTGGTTTACAGAGAACCCCTTTTGATTCTTCCTTCCCCATCCATTTATGAACCGAAGTGAGCACTCTTCATAATAGAATTTATAATAGAAAAAGAGGTCTGTATAATCAGATCCTGAGAACATTAAAGGGGGATATTAGAACAGATACCACTGCCCCTTTCCTCTCTTCCTTCACAAGCAGAATGACTTTAGGATCTGGGCAGTTTTTCCAGGATGATGTGACTGATAATAGGTATGATGTAAAAACTGACACCTGTTGGATCATCACTTAGGGTCCTGGGTCTTAGTTTCATAGATGAGTGTGACCTCAAAGAGTTATGATCTGAAGAAACCCATTTATACTTATATTGTTTATACTGCTCTAGGCTCACTCTTCTTATCCAGAACAATCACGTGTGTCTATTTTGCACACTCCAAGCCAGAGCTTGTCTCATGTCGGTGGATCCCCTCCTCACACCATCTCAGAGACTTGGGGGCAAGTTGAATTGATCCAGCACATTTCTCTAACCAGAGAGTATTGGCTAGGGTAAAAAAAAAAAAGATTTCTAGTGCACAGTGAGAGTGAAGGAAAGTTTAATGAGACAAAATCTACCCTAGACATATACACAAAAAGTATCTATGTGTTTTATATACATACACACTCACATACATACATTCACAAAATCTCCCTCTTTATCTTTCATTTTAATTGAGGTTCTTAAGAACCAAACTTTAAGGCATTTTTTAAACACAGGATAGAATCTAAGCTGCAACATTTCTTGTTCGTCTGGCTTTTGTTTGTCCTCATCTATCATCATGTGCCAGTTATCAATTTATTTTCTCTTAGCCAAAATCTTTGTTTGCTGCTCTGTGACAATGGATCTGGGCCCTTTGGGTACTTTTCCTTTGCAGTTAGGAGAGGGGTAAGTTGTGAATTAGTAGAGGTCACTGGAGAGACATTGCAGGAGAAAAGAGTTCTGCTTCCTGGTTCTAGTGTGCTCCTGCTAGGCTCTTGCTATTACAATTCCCCCAACATCCATCTCCTACAGTGCACACAGTTTCTTTGGGGTCTGGTTCCAACAGTCCCCAGAACTTCTCCAGCATCAAGTTCCTGCAGTGTATAGAGCTTCTCCAACATCAGACTCTTGCAGCACTGGAAACTTCTCCAATGCCAAGCTCCTAAAGGCCATGGCATCAGGAATACCCAGGCATCAGCAGTTTTCCTGGGACCTGCTTTCGGTGGATTTTGTATCAGAATGCCTCTGGAAAGACATCTCCCTATGAACAGCTTTCCTTGGTGCACTAGAGGGTAGATTTCCAGCAAGTTCCAAAAGGCATTTTTCTGGAAAGGTCTGACAGTATGACATCATAGCTACTTATCTGTCATGAGTGGGCCATGGTAACACCCACTCAGATCAGACCAGGTCTGTATTTCAGCTCTTGAGGTGGATGCTTCCTTGAGTGTTCAATCTAAGCCACAGAAATAGTGGCTTCTCCATGTTTTATAACTTGAAATTCATACCTTTTTGTTTTTTATTCTTTTATGTGATGATCAATCAAATGTGGCTAAAAGATTAAGCACAGATATTTAGGAAAACAAAGTTTATTGTACACATAAGACATAGAACATAAGACACAGCTCATTGGAGGACCGCATGGAAAAACACCAGAAGGGTTAAGAGATAGAAGACAAGATGGAGAGGAAAACTCAGGCCACTGCCTTTCTTGGTTTTCTGTGGGAAGGGAAAGACAATAGCCCTGGGAAGGTACGTCTCTCCCAAGCTAGAAAATTTTTATAAAAGACATCAAAGTATCGCAATACACAAAACATTTATTTATATAGATATTATTTGTTATCTATATAATAATATAATTATTTCTATAGAAAGTATTTAGATATAAATATAATTATTACATTATTTATATGTAAGTATATATATGCATATACATATAATACACCCTCTCTATCAACACAAAAATCTGGCTTCTATAAACCTTATGTGGTGCCTCAGCAGTGGAGAATAGCTCATTGGTCCATTATTCTTGCAAAAATATATTTATTGTGCATCCATGGTTGTTCACTTTGTCCTATTGTATTCTATGATCTCCCCTGACTCCCCACTGTACTCATGCCTCTTTCACCCATCTTTATACAATAAGACTTATGACCTCTCAAAGACTGGAATCTTTGTTTTCTTCTCTTTGGTAACACTAATCCCAACTCAAGGCCTGACATTTGCTATGCACTACTCTTTGCCCTTGTGGTAGTAAGACCTTGGTGGATCTTTAAAGTCAATGTGATTTCCCCATATCATTAGCTCTCTCTATCAGTCTCCCCTTAGTGCTTAATGTGTATATGGAGTGAGGTTGCTGCCTTTTTGGTGCCCAATCCTGTCTCAGGTTCAGTGAGAATAGCATGAAGGCACGGAGGCGTGAAAAGGTAGAGAACATGAAAGGGGCAGCCTGCAGCCTTTGGCCAAATGTTTGGATAGACCATATGTTCTTCCAGCTTGGCCTCATGGACCAACTTTAAGAGTCTTACTGTGAGGAGGACAGCTTCCTATCCCCCTTATCTTGTAAAATTCATTTCTCTACTCTAGCCCTTCTCAAACACATAGGGAAAGAAAATTAAGCCTGAATGCCTTAAGGATTCCACCATTTGCAATGAATGAACTTCTCTCTAGGGTGGTGTGAGCTACTACTACCCTTGAAAGAATTAAGAAAATAGTTAAATCACTTTATAGAGCTGAATTCTCTCTAGAGTTCTGTGTCTTCTATGTGAACTAAGAAATAAAGTTTATTTTGTCTCCTTCACACATGTGCTCTGTGGGTAAAGTGAAAAGATGCTTTTAAAAGCAGTTAATTAATGGTAAATTGCCAAGCATATCTGTTCTTCACATGAATGTAACCAACAGGCCAGGCTTCTCTTTAACCTGTGAGTCGACTAAGCTATGGTTCATCTACTATCGACCTGGAAGAGGGATTGATTAAGTCCTTTCTCTCTCCCCATGTTCTTCTGCCACTGGGAACTTCCCTCAAGAGCCCTCCTCTCCAATCTCAGCATGCTTTCTGGAGCAAAACGTTCCTCTGTGGTGTGGGACAGCCATGGAAGCCAACTTGCATTATTTTAGGCCACAGGAGACTGGGCTTGTATCTCAGTGGGTAAGCAGAGCATTTTCTCCACAAAGGAGAGCCTTCAACATATCTAAGGGCAGATAGGAACACATTATCTCCATATTATTGTTCTAGTCACCAATGAAATAACTTATAAATAACACAATTTGCCTTTTATTTTTCATTGGACGCTTACCTTTTGACTTGAATTTCAGAAATTACTTGAAATGTACTTATTATAGAAATGACCACTGTTGGGAAGCTCATGGAGGGCTCTGACTTGATTTGGGAGCTAGAGAAGGGTTGGTAACAAGGTTAGGACTTGTCTGTTGAGCTGAGTTTTGGAATTAGCCTATTCATGCTTGGCTCTCACATAGCCCTCCCAAATTGCCAGATTTGTGCAGCTTGAGGAGGAGGAGCATATGGTTCCTCAGTTATCACAGCCCCCTTCCTCCCTGAGCCCAGTATGGAGGCAAGAAGTAACCAGATCCTCCACTGCGGATACAGCTACCCAACAACCCAACTACCAGTGCTCCCTCACAATACAATGGACAGAGTGTTTACATGTATTTATTGTGATGTAAACAACTGAATACCTGAAGAGCACGTTGGATGATGGATCACATAAGAATTTTTAGATATCAGAAGGCAGCCATGTTTTTCTGCCACCTTTGGAGCTTCTTAAATCTATGTCTACATTTTTATCATGTTATCCCCCCTCTGAAAGTCCCAAACTCCTCCGTTGATAATCCAAGTTCTGTCTGATCTCTAATATACAACCACATTTCTTCTATTGCAAGAGATTTTGTTTGACTTCTTCAATTCTTAGTGATCACTCTTTACTGAAAATACTGGCTGCATCCCAAAACTTAAAGTGTCAAGGTATATTGTTATACATTTCTTATTTGTCATTTCATAGGTTCTAACTATAATCCCTAAATTGTCTATAAATACTTGCATCTCTCTCTCTGACTCTCTCTCTCTCTCTCTCACACACACACACACACACACATACACACTATTTCTCAAAGTGTGATATAAGACCCTCTGAGAATCTATAATATCTGTTCAGGGGGTCCACAACTACCAACTTTTAATAACTGGATAAGCTGGATTTTCTTCATAAACCTTGTATATCACAACAGAACAGAACTGAATGCAGAAGCTGACATGACAAATAGTTGTCTTCCATGAAGCCAGATATTAAATATATTTGTAGGGGCACCTGGGTGTCTCAGTTGGTTAAGCGTCCAGCTTCAGCTCAGGTCATGATCCCATGGTTCGTGGGTTCAAGCCCTGTGTCGGGCTCTGTGCGGACAGCTACCTCAGAGCCTGGAGCCTGTTTCAGATTCTGTATCTCCCTCTCTCTCTGATCCTCCCTTGCTTGCACCGTCTCTGTCTCTCAAAAATAAATAAAAACCATAAAAAAATAAAAAATATATTTGTAAAAATGTAAAACAATGCAATGTACCTCATTATTTTTGTTTTGAAGTGTAGAGCTACTTTGAAAATTTTCTTCCTCATGTAAACGTCTTAGAATCACTATTGTTATTTTAACTGAATTGGTCAATATTTTTAAAGTCTTAATTTCCACATTTTAAATATCAACAGTATAATCCATAAGCACAAAACTACTTGGAGTCTTCAGAGATTTTTAAGAATTTAAAGGGGTTCTGAGAACAAAATGTTTCAGAACTTCTGCCCTATTTCATTGCAACATTTTATTTTAGTTTGTGAGCTGAGAACAGGACAGCTCTGCAAACCGCCAAGTACAGTGAAGTACAAGTTCATATCCAATGTCAGTAATGGTCTAAAGGTGAGGATTTTGAGCTCCAGAAATTTTGGCGTGGAGGAAAGGGATTTGTTATCTGCTGTGGAACACTGGTATGCGAATGAGGTGGAAGATATGAGAAGGGGGCATATTGAGAAAGGATGAGCCAATGAAGCACAGCAGGGGAGGGGGCAGTGAGGTGTATTCCCTCCTTGCACCCCCGGTTCTTCCACACACCACCCCAGCTCCCAGCCAGAGCATATCAGAAGGTTGGGGAAAGCAGGTAAAAGATGGTGCATATCAAGTCTTAGGGCTTTACCAAAGACATCCATTTACTGGAGTATCTCTGAAGTAGGAACGTTGGTGCTCCAGAGAGTGGCTGTCCGGAAAATAAAAATAAGAAGGAGGCACCTAGGTGGCTCTGTTGGTTAAGCATCTGACTCTTGGATTCGGATCAGGTCATGATCTCACAGTCTGTGGGTTCGAGCCCCATATGAGGCTCTGTGCTGACAGTGCAAAGCCTTCTTGGGATTCTCTCCCATTCCTTCTCTCCCTCTCTTTCTCTCTCCCTCTCTCTCTCTACCCCTTCTGAGTTCTCTCCCTTTCTCAAAATAAATAAATAAACTTTAAAAAAAATAATAAGGAAAGGATAGCTAAAGATACTTATCTTCCAGGGAGGAGAACACAGTTCTAAATGAAACTTTAAAGAAAGCTTTCTGACCAAATGCTTATTAAAAAAAAAGTACCTGGATTATTTCTTTGAAAATATATACACTGCTCTTTTGAAAATGCTTATTTAGCACAGAAGATTTGTGATCTATGTCACTTGCTTTTTGTGATAGGCAGACTGTATATCTGGACTGCTTCTGAGTGTTTTTCATTTTTGTACATTCTTCTTGAACACACTTATCCATTTCAACTAATTAAATTATCTATTGTGTCTATAACCCATCCACATTTTTCTTGACAGCAGAAAGCTATCTTTCCCTGAATATGTTTATCCTCCATTAAATCTTTGCCTTGACCTGCACTATCCTTACATATTCATTTCTTTTCTTTTCCCTTTCAAACAGTTTCCCAAATTCCAGGGTAATAATAATGTAGTCACATATGAATAGAGGACTGGATTCCAAGTCACAGGTCTAACATCTGCAACTCTCCAGCTATTTGATCTTGAACATTCTCGCCACTTTTCTGTGACTCAAGTGTTTGATTTGCAAAATTATTGCAATGGTATCCAATATTTTCATATCTCATAGAAAGTCTGAGTGGATAAAAGGATAGTATATATGAATCTATTTTGGTTACAGGCGATGTACTGGGCAAGAGGCAACATGTGTGCTATCATTCCTCATACCATGTTACCCTGACATCACGTTCTGACCTCTCTACTCTCATTTATTGTTCTCATTTATTGTTGTCTTGTTGCTGTAAGCAAAACCTTCACTCATTTACTCAACAGGCTTTTAGAGGGTTGCTGACTATGATTTAAACATGACTTTGGGAACTGTGGATGTAAGTTAGGTAAGATACGACTTTTATGACTCTCTTAAAGAAGTTACAGATTATTCTCTAAGACAAACATACAAGCAGAATGTACTAGCCAGGAAAGGTTAGGGCTGCTGTGGTAACAAATAACCCCCAAATCCCAGTGGCTTAACCCAGTGTGGTCATCTCCAAAGAAGACCAGTAGCAATCCCTCTTTTCCCTGGACATCCATGATGAACCCCCATCATCTTTCTCCTTCTTTCTCCTCCCCTAGAATACAGGCTGGTCTTGCGACTTGCTTTGACCAACACCATATGATGGGTCAACATAGAGTTGTCAGGAGACCTCTGCTTTTGCTCTCTGGGAATGCAACTATTTTGTTATAAGGAAGTCTACATAAACCTGCTGGGAGAAACTCCTTGGAGGATTATAAAATGCTGTTGTTTTAAGCTCCTACATTTTGAGCTCCTTTTGTTATCTTGTGAGAGAAGACTGCAACAGTGTAAAGTTTGTTATGGGCTGGCAAAGAAGTTCTGTTCCTTAGAGACACACAGGATCCCAGACTAACAGAGGTACTGCCTTGTACAGCTTCCCCATCAATAACACAAGGCCTCCTTGGTCACTGCAGCAGAGGAAAAGAGCAGTTTAATGTGTTTATGTGCTAGAAGTGATCCTTATTGCTTCTGCTCAACTTCTGTTGCTAAATTTGGTAATATGGTTCCAATAACTGCAAGAAGGTAGAGCTGTATAATCTTTCCACATATCCAAAGAGGTAAAGGAAAACCTAGTATGGATAAGGACTAGAACTAGTGACACAGAGCATCAAAATATAGTGTGCAGGGGTCACCTGCGTCACTCAGTTGGTTAAGTGTCTGACTCTTGGCAGTCATAATCTTACAGTTGGTGGGTTTGAACCCCACACCAGGCTCTGTGCTGACCAAGCAAAGCCTTCTTGGGATTCTCTCTCTTTGCCTCTCTCTTTCTCTCTGAGCACCTCCCACCTTGCTTGCTCTCTTTCTATCTTAAAATAAATAAATAAAGTTAAAAAATATATTGTGTATAAAGTACTAGCATAAAGAAAACATATTCTAGACTGGGTGAGTCAAGAAAGGCAGCATAGATGAGCTAGCCAACAGAGAAGGGAGATAGGAAGGAGTCTGGAAAACACAGAGAGTCATGGTGAGGAGTGGCAGGTGCTGAAGGTGGTAAGAAGTGCAAGTAGCTGCAGCATAAATTACTCAGAGGTGAAGCTAAACACAAAGTACAATGTTTTGCCTCATACAAAATGCTACTAGGTTCTGTTCTGTAAACCATTGTGACTCCAGTGGAAGAATTGGAAAGAGAAACAATCAAGGCATAATGCATTTTAAAGTGGAAAACATACAGTAGGACATTGGTTAGAATGCAGAAATATGGGCAGGGACACCTGGGTGGCCCGGCTGGGTAGGCGTCCGACCTCGGCTCAGGTCATGATCTCACAGTTCATGAGTTTTTGCATCACATCAGGCTCTGCGCTGACAGCTCAGAGCCTGGAGCCTGCTTCGGATTCTGTGTTTCCCTTCCTCTCTCTGCCCCTCCCTTGCTTGGATTCTGTCTCTCTATCTCTCAAAAATAAATAAATGTTAAAAGAATTTTTTAAAAAAGAAATATTGGCAGAAAAATATGATATTACAACAGTTTAGCCAGGATGTTAGAGAACTGATATGATGGGAAGACTCAGCCAGCAATTCTGAAATAGGATGGATAAGAACAGGCGGTCATAAATGTATGATATATGGAAAAGAAGTGAGAGGAGGGAGCCAGGAATAATCATAGGAGTTACGGCTTAAGATACAGCATTTAGGATGTGGGTTCTGTGGGGAGAAGGCAGAAAATGACATTGAGTTTTATTTTGGACCCATTAAGGTGTGGGTGTCCATAGTAAATCCAGATGAAAAATGTGGCAGGATTGAGCCAATAACACTGAAGTAGGGACAATCTAGTGAAGCAGCACAGGGGTGAAACCACTCAGGAAGAAAAGCATGTGGATCCAGAGAGACAAGCTTCCCAAGCCCAGTGATAAGGTAGAGAAGGGAGGCTGTAAAGGACCTTCACGGAATTTTGCTGGGTTCACAGAGGTTGGGCCGCATATTGATTGAGGGTACAACATAGCTACTTCTGTATGTCCTGAAAGGTATAATATGGGTACAATCATTACCACTATTGCTGCCTTCTTTATAGTTCACTAAACGAGTGTGAGTACTCATTATTTTAAGATTTAGATTTCATTCCTCAATGGGTTTTCATAGTTGAGAAGAACATATTTTGGGGAGAGGGGTCATTTTAATGAATCTAATATGTAACTTCATCATTACAGATCAGATACTGTTGGTGCTGGAAAGAATGGTCATGCCCATCTTTTTAAATTTTCTTTCCTTCTTTTTTTCTGATTACTTTACAAAGAGAAGGTGAAATGTACATTTTGGCTTCTGATTCTCTACAGCATCTCATACAGGCATCCGCCTGAACCAGGTTCCCGAATCAAGTGGCTAAGCATGTAATTCAATCTAACGCCGAAAACAGCGCTTTCCTTCAATGTTTTCACTGCTATTAAGTTGAAGGTTACTGGGCGGCGGAGCACATTGCTGGCTACCTAAGCAAGTTCCTTCCTCTCACCCCCCTGTTGGAAGGATGGGGCTTGCTGAACTCCGCTTGAGGCCTGTGGTTATTTTGATGTAGTCGGTCTAATGTCATTAGACAGGAAAGCCGGCACTTGAGCCAAATTACACAAGTGTGTGTCCTGGCACCGGCTTTAATGTGCACCTGGGTTTCAAAAAAGGGAAAACAGAAACCCAGATTCCTTTCTTTTTCTTTTGGGATTCAGCTCTAACACCATTTTGTTTAAATTTCATAGGCTTAAGTTTCATCAAAGTAGAATTTGTTTATGTAAAATTACATACCAGATGTTCACTGCCATGGACATTGCGGGGTATATTATTGCCAATGTGACCCTTGTGGATTCCACAATTATAAACCTAAGGAAGGTTGTTTGTATAAGGTTTCAGCCATCGACAGTGGAGAAAAGGGGTAACGCAGGGCCGGAGCTCTCAGAGCCAGATCCACTTTATTTTTTCAAATATCTCTTTTAGGAACGGATATCTTAGAGCTTGTAAAAGTTGACATTTGGAGAAGTGCAAATTAGGGGCAAGGTTTTATATATATATATATGTATATGTATGTATTTTTAAGTATTTTCTAAGTCCTGCTGCCAGCCCGGCATACGTGGTTGGAGGTGAGATAAAGTAATAAATGAGGTCATGGAGCTTTGAGTTAGCTTCTTCTCCTCTAGCATGACTGGCAGTAAGGGCTCTCGGCAGCTTTGCATACAAGGTTTGTTAAGACACAGATTCCCCCACACCGAGGTGCAGATTCAGAAGTCTAAGGGCCACCTTGACCCCTGGCATTTCTATCACATGTCCAGGTGATGCTGTTGCACCTGGCCCAAGGACCCCGCTCTAAGAACATGCTCTGTGGCTGTCATTCTTAGTGCGGCCTGCAAGCCAGACTTCTTGATTTGGAATCTCTGGGGAGACGTTTCACCTTTATCATGGTAGATTGATTATGTGACCAAACCAAACTGACCAGTGGCCAATGACCTATAGTCTGGAATGAAACATAAAGGAGCTCTGTCAGCAGCTGCTTTTCGGGAATTTGAACCACCACCAGCGAACAGAAGGTATCAGGAGGGATGCTGAGGTCGAGTCCTTTTGCCGCAAGCTGACTATAGGGACTGGTGCTTCCCAAACTTCATCTTGCAGCAGAGTTAGAAACCAGGTTTGAGCACATTAGAAACCAGGTTTGAGAACCACGGCCAAAGACAAATGGAAGGAAGGAGAGGGCAGAAGCAGCAAATAGCAAACAAAACCCATTCAGAGAGGTCCAAAAGAACAATTAGAAAGGCATCTCTAACATGTGGCCTCCAAATGAATAACATCAAAATCACCTGGGAGCTTTCTAGAAATGCAGATCTGGGGACTCATACTGGAGCCTACTGCATCACAAACTGAGGATTCGGGCCAGCAAAATGTTGAGCAAGTTCCCAATATGACTCTGATGTCCCCTAAGTTTTGAGAACAGTGAACCATAGTGTAAGTGCATCAAGTTAGCTGCTTTGGTTCCAGAAGCAAACTCCAGATCTAATACTTATAAAGCCCAGTAGCTAGGACATTCCAGTGATACATATAGCACACTGTCTGGGGGAGGGGCTCCAGCTTCATATTTTACCCCAGTGATTCCAATGTGCAGACAAGTTTGCAAATGACTTCCTTAGTCCCAGACAAATAATATCTCAGACTCCTGAAAAACCTTTTTTGCTATGATCTTGAAGTCATAATCAGCAATTTTTAAGATGTCAAAAGATATTGGAGAAATTCAATATGCCTGTAGGGGGAGCAATTGTCCTCACTGTCCACAAAGGGAGGGACTGAGCTAGGTATTCCCAGCTGAGGAAAAGGAAGCTTTGTGAGGCCATCATGCTAGTAAATGTAGAACCAAAATGTCAGTAGAAGTTTGGTAGTCTTGGAAATCATCCAAAGAGTAAATGAGGCAGCCTGTTAAATAACACGGTTTCCTTCACTGAAAGAAGACAAGCAAGTCTGGATGACCGTCTGCACAGCTGTTGTCAGAGGAATCTTTGAAGTGAGCAGGAGATAGGACAAGGTGGTACCTTAGGTCCTGTAGAATGAGATTCCCTAATATTCTGAGGATCGTCATTTCATTATTTTCTGAAAATCAGAAAGATAAACGAGGATTAAAATCATCTAGCAGAATCACTTAGCCTTGAAAAATTATTTGCAAATCTATTTGTATTTTATCTGAATTCTGCTATTTTATATAAACCTCTTTACACATTTCTAATCAAGATTTGGAAAATATCCATAATTAGTCTTGTCAATATGCTTTCTTAATATTGAATACCAAAATATCAAGGCAATTCAGGGAAAGCAATAGTAAATTGATATTAAAAATTTCATCTCCATTCCAAGCTCTTCCTCGAAATCCTGACTCCTTTATTTAACTGTCTACTTTGCTCCTACACTTGAGCTGAAAGGAATGCCTTAAATCAAACTCAGAACCTCATTCCCTGAGGTATGTTGTTGATCAATGAGTTGTCTCCTTCTCCTCACACCCATTCCTATCTTTGCCCAAACTTCCCTGGGAGCAGTAAGTGTCCTTGCCCTAGGCATGTTGATTGGGCGTGAGCATGCATCTTGGTTGGGCAATAAGAGTGGGGGAAATCACCACACCTAACAGTGGTAAAAACATGTGCTATGTTTGTTTTTTGTTTGCTTTGAAAGGAAATCCCAGATATCACACCATTTCAACGACCCCCACCTGGAACTTCAATATGCATGTCACCACAAACAATATTTTATTTTATAATTCTGTTGCTACTAGCATATCTGACAAAGTAATGAATCATTCTAATGTACATTCTGCTCCATTCTCTAGTGGAACCAGTGGAATCTTATTTTCTCTTTTAGATAACTTTTAAGTAGAATATTATCCCCTTCCTTCTTCTTCTTCTTATTATTATTTTAAACTTTATTTATTTTGAGAGACAGAGATAGTGAGGAGGGAGGAGGGGAGAGAAAGGGAGAGAGAGAATCAAGCAGGCTCTGAGCTGTCATCACACAGCCCAACTCAGGGCTCGATCTCACCAACCCATGAGACCATGACCTGAGCTGAAACCAAGGGTCTGATTCTTAACCAACTGAGCCACCAGGTGCCCCAAATACCTATGTTTAAGTTTATTTATTGATTTTGAAGGGAGGAGGGGCACAGAGAGAGAGAAGCAGAGAGAATCACAGAGCAGGCCTCACACGCTCAGCACAGAGCCCAGTGGAGAGCTCGAAACCCACAAACCAACCACAAGATCATGACCTGGGCCAAAATCAAGAGTCAGAAATTTAACCAACGAAGCCACCCAGGCACCCTCCCCTCTCCTTCCTTATTATTAATTTGTTTTCATTGGCTTGAAGTGGCTTGAAGAGCTCAGGTCAACTATACTGTAGAAATGTTACATTCTAGCTTTGGCTAACTGCTACTTCCTGGAAGCCTTTAACTTGTCCTTGCAGCCCAGAAACATCCGTGAATTAAAAGTTGGATCTAAAGTTTTATTAGAATGAAATTCAAAAATACGCTCTGATAGGGGAAAAGAATGTCTATATTTGGTGCCCTGGACTACATAATATATCACATCAGTAACGATATGATGCCTGCTATCTCATGTTTAGTGTGGGAACTTTATCATTTCCTTATACACATTTCAATATTTTTAATAAAAATTCAGTATATATATTTCCTTCCCTTCTGTGTAAGAAATATATATATGGAAATACATATATTTTTTATTTCTTGCCTTTTTGTAACTTTAGAATATATTCTGCAAATCAGTATATGCATTCCATATCAGTATATGCAAATCTCTTTATTCCTTTCTTTAGCTGCATAATACTCCTGTGGGTATAAATATACCACGGTTTATTCAATCAGCCCCATGGATGGACATTTGAATTGGTAATCTTTTGTTAATAAAAATAATGCCACATTTAATAAAATTGTACATTTGTTCCATTTTATTTTTGCAGGTGTATTTTTGGGATTGAATCCTAGAACCAGGATTGCTGAGTCAGAATAAGTGTATATTTAACATTGTTAGACACTGCCAAATTCTCCACAGGGTGGGGGGACCATTTTGCATTTTCCCTGGTAATGTGGGAGAAATAAGCGTTCCCCTCAGCCTTGCCATTGGAATAAGTTACCAGACCCCTTCCTGTCTGTAGAATTACATTTCTCTTCTTATAAATGAAGTTGACTGTGAATTCAGAGTTCAAGTGTCATTGGTATTATTTTTCCTTTGACTCATCTTCTCATATCTCTTATTATTTTCCTAGGGAGTTGTTGGCCTTTATCTTATCCATTTTAGCAGATTTTTCATTTATTGGGGGTATTAACCCTTTTTAAATCCAATTTGCTTTTTGCTTTTGCTTTTGCCTTTTGGGGAAAGAGCTGATAAAATGTGTTATTCATGTTCTTAAGTGAGATGGTTTTCCACTGTTCTTTGTTATTTAATCTTTGTCAGATTTTGCAACACCTTTAGTCTTTGTTGTCAACAATCTATTTAAATAATAAATATTTTTTCAACATTCTGGAATATTTTAATCAATATTACATCATCTGGCCTTTACAGGTTTGGTAAGCTTTCTGTATGAAATCATCTCAGCTTATCGTAAGGATTTTGCTTTTATGTTTTTTTTTTTTTTGGTCCTTCTGTGAGTATTGATCAGCTAGATGTCCTAGGGATGTTTTGTTAAATTATAGTTTCTGAGAAACTTATCCCTTTCATCCAGGTTTTCAAATTCATTTGAGTAGATGTGTATAAAACAGCTTCTTTTATATATACATATTTGAAATTTCATTTGTTTATTTTTGTTGCTTTTTGTTTTGTTTCTTGAAATTTCATTTGTTAAAAGTATTGTTTCCTCCTTCATAATTTTTGTTTAAAACTTTGTGTACTTGTGTTTTCTCTCCTGTATGGATTAATTAGCTAGCTATTCGGCTGATTCATTGATCTGTTAAAGAACCAGCCTTTGGTCTCATTCAATGATTTCCTCCATGTTTTCAATAATTTCTGAGTAATTATTTCATTATCTCTTATTTCCTTCTGGTTTCCTTTCCTTTATTTTGTCTCATTCCTAGATTTTTTAAATAAGTAGCTTATTCTATTTGTTCTCATTTTTATTATCCTAAACTGTCAGTGTCTGAACTCCCTGAGTCCTCTATTCCTTGAGGTCCGTCTGATGTGAAATGTTTTTATTATTTTCTAGTGATCCTCCGCTTTTATTTATACTTCTTTGGTCTAAGAGTTCTCTAATAGTAAGTAATTTTCTTTAAAATAATTATTTTCTGTATAGTTTCTAGGTAAATAGAAGTGTGTGCGTGCTTGTGTGGGCAGCATGCCTGTGTTGTTTACTTTTACTGATTTTTATTTTTATGGCAATGTGATCAGAGTATGTTATTTTTCTTGTTTTTATTTCATTTTATTATTTTTATTTCTCAAACATTGTTGACACTGTCTTTATGGTCTGTTGGATAGTTTAATTCGTGAATGCTCCATGGGCACTTGAAGAGAAGATATGTTCCCCATTACCAGGATTCAGAGTTTACGTATATGAATGCATATATGATTTATTTTATTGATTATGAAGCTTAGTTCATGTGGTTGTTGGGTATTTGCAATGTGGTTTGTCCACATGGAGATCTGATGTAAGTATAAAATACTAGCCAGATTTTAAAGACTTAATATGAACGAACAAATAAAAATATGTTACTATTACGTAACTCTTTAAATGGATTACATATTGAAATGAAAATACTCTGGATATATTGTGCTAAATGAAACCTATTTTAAAGTTAATTTCCCTGGTACTTTTTTATTTTTTTATCTGGCATTTTGGAATATTTAAATTTATATGTGAGGCTCATATATGCAGCTTTCATTATATTTTTCTGTTCTACATAACTCTTAGTTTTTAGTTCATTCAGTTCCATTTTTTATGATTAAGGTGTTTTTCTCCTATAGTTTCTGCTTTATAAGCTATGCTATTGGACAGATACATAGTAATATTTACTACATCTTCATTTTTATGACTTTTAAATGTTATGTCTTCTAAAACCTTATTTAATGGGTTTGCCATATAGGTAGCTTGTCCCATAGAAAAATCAGACACTAAAAAGGTACTCTAATTGTGAAGTTTGTCAAATTACAGTATTGCCTATTTAGGGTGTGCTTATTTGAATACTTTGTGGGTTTGTTTTCCAAACTGGTTACATAAAAACAAAATCATTTGTGGATATCTGTATATTAAAGACAATAAACACAGAACTATTTTTATATATAACTAAAATTTATTTGCTGAATGAAAAAATCTCATATCTTTGTTTTAATGTTTTACAAACCAAGGAAAATCAGCTACTGGGTTACATGTTTTCATTTTCAAACAGTACTTTGAGAGATTGTCTACACTCAGACTAAGATACCGTCTACTGTAGATCGTAGAGCAAAAGTACATAAATTGTAAAGCATAAAGGGTCTGCATGATATCGGACTGTTCTCATTAAATATAGCTAGGAGATAAAATTTCACTTCTATTTTTCATAGCAGCCAATGGCAGAGGTTAAAATTTCTTATTAATTGAAAGGTCCTTCTAAGTTGGAAGAAGTAAAACAACAACAACAAATATGGCCCGTGGTATAGAGTAAACATTTATTGAGTGTGGTTTTCTTTGTCTATTTTGTCTAGGAAGTTGGATATTCACAATATTAATAAAAATAACACTTTGGTTGCTTCTGTAACTAAGAGTAGTATGTGGCCACGATGTCAATAAACTTCATTGGCATCATAAATAGACTTAGTAGATATTGTTTAACCTTTATTTAAAAATAAGAAGTTGGGATTAAAAAAATATTTATTTACTTTAAGAAAGTGCTAGTGGGGGAGGGGCAGATAAAGAAAGAGAGAGAGAATCCCAAGCAGGCTTGATACTCCACGTGGAGCCAGATGTGAGGCTCAATCTGAGCCTAAATCTTAACCTGAGCAGAAATCAAGAGTTGGATGTTTAACTGACTGAGCCACCCAGGCACCACCAAGTTGGGATTTTAGGTGAAACTATAAATGTTGATCAGACCTAGTGGAAATAGTGCTGAAGGCAAGTAGCCCTACAGGATACGGGAGGAAGAAAAAAAGCATAATAACAAGAAAGAAGAAAGTAGAAAAGAGAAAGGTTTTAGAATTTAGTCTTATATGAAAGATACAGAATTATGTTTGATTTGCCCAAATGAATGGCACCCAGCACATTTTTGGGAATCAGTACAGGTGTATTAACAGCAATACAATTAATGCATGAATTCTCACATAATGAGACCAAAAAATCGTGAAAAAATGGATAGCAAGTTACCCCAAGATGTAGTAGGCTATTACCCTTCAGTCCTTCCTCTAATAACTACAATCCTGGACATAACACAGCTAACCAGCAAAGAAAGCCTCTGAAAGGTGGAAGGAAGGTGCAGTGTTTAGAGACCTTTAGATTTGAGGAATAACGGGCAGCAAATTCCCTGGGTTTCTTTATTGCCTCCACATATCCTGGACAAGGAACTGCTGGAGCTGCTAACCAGAACAACCAAGAGGCATGGACCAAAAAAACGGTCTAAGAAAAGCCTGTTCCCTAGACAAAGGGCTGGTCTAACAACATAGAACCTGTTTGGCAGTACGCTATTTCCACCAAATACCAACAGAAAATCAGGACCCCAGCCTTCCCTGTTCCCAGCCCCAGCAGCGTCTGCAAGGTCTGGCTGTGAGTTGAGTCTCCACAGGCGCCCAGCTGCAAGGAGACAACAAGGCAGTGTGACAACGGACTTAATTCTAAGTAGAACCAAGATAGTCTGACTACTATCCATGTGATTCCACTCAACTAAACTCATTTCCTGTTACTTTTATTTAAAACAGAAGGCGTCTAGAGAGAAGAATTTGGGAAGGAGGGAGGGAGGGAAAAGAGACACGGACAACTATGGACATCTGGAAGGAATGGAGGGCACTGTGTTCTTGAAGGTGTCCTGGAAGTGAAACTGAGATCATCTGGTCAACAACAAAGAAGGAGCCCTAAGAATCTCGCTGGGAAAGACAAGAGTTGAAGAATGCGTAGTTTTATATCGGGAATCCAGAAGAGAGGACTTTCAGGCAAGAGGCAGAACTTGATGATGGTGTAACCGATGATTTAAAGATGTTGAGATCATCAGTCATTCACACATGCTAGGGCCTCCTAACGGTTATCCAGGACCCTCCTCATCTGCAGCCAGCACTGACTGACCCTAAACACAGCCTACAGCCGAACAAAACTCACACCAATTCCCTGACCATTTGTTTCCAGAAAACATGTGTTTTCCTTTCAATTTTAGATTCTTCTAGAAAGTAGGTAAGGAGTTATTATTCAAGGCAAGATTCACAAAGAAAACTCTACAAATGGGTCTCCAGGAGGACCGTAATAAATTCTGAGATGTGTATGAGAGCCAAGGCAGTAGAAAACCATGGTGCAGGCTGCAGGGGAGTGGGGAGTGAAAGTCTATGCTGAAGGCTAAATGTGTACACTGACTTTTGTACACAACTTGCTGACTGTATCTGATTCTTGGTTGCTATAAGGCAAGGAGTATAATCAAGTTTGTGCTGTTTATACGCTCAGATGGAGGAGAGTCCTTGGGCTGGTTTTTGAAATCCACATCCAAGTCACCATCAGCAGACTCCTTGTCTCTATCAGCTCTTCCCTCTTGCCTGTGCTCATAAATGCCACCTAGACTTTATCTTCCTTCCTTCTTTCTCTCTCTCTTTCTTTCTGAAATGTACAAATCTACTGATAAGAATTGGAAGGGACCCTCTTACTATTGGGAGAAATTACAGCCAGCCTGTGTCTGCATTCTGAAATCACAAAGGGAAGTAAAAAAGCCCTGCCTGCGTAATCCAGATGTTGATGAATACAGGAACCTGAGTGTCCTTCCATCCTTCCGAATACATTCCGGTGCCCAACCTACAATCAAAAATAAGACCATCCGGCAGTAATGAGTTCAACCATAAAACTTAATTACTACAGCACTCAGAAGGCCAAGATTCAATTATAATATATGCTTTTAGTTGAAATATGTAATATATCTCAAAAATAAACTTTATATTTTCTAAGAATCAGAATTCTCTTTAAAAAATAAAAGCTCTAGATGGTAACACATATGTTTGTTTTTCTTGCCTAATAATTCCCAGTTTAGAAAAGAAGTTAATATCCTTTAAGTACAGGACTAATATCTTTCTGGCAGTGCCTTTCTTTCTCTTTCTTCCTTCCTCTTTTTTTTTTTTTTGACCCATCTGGTTTGTCAGAAAAGTCCCCTACCTCTGATATTTATACAATATCATGCAAATGTCAAAATCTGAATGTCATCTTCAAAGACCCTTTTATGTCAGGCAACCCCTTTATAGGGAAAAAATAAACAATTTTATGTATGCATGCTTGATGCCAGTCCAATTAATAAAAGCCTTTTTTGCTATGCTTGGCTACAAGCAAGTTTCTCTTTTGAAAATGAACAGAGGGAGAATGAGATAAAAGGTCTGTATTGTTTCCTTGCAAATTTTACAGTTTCATTTTTAATTTGTGTTTGGATGTGAGGATCTTGGTGCAGATGGTGTGATAGTCCACAGTATGTTCTGAGAACCTGAAATGATAACAAAGATATGCAAATGGAGAGGGTGCTTTGGATGAAAGCCAAGATATCCAATTTCACAATAGCTGAAAACAAATTGATGTGCCCAGCAAACTACTCAGAGTAGCACTAGGAAATGTAACAGTGCCAAAACAAATTATATTAATGACCTTAGCAGTTTGTTGAATTCTATTGGCCAGCTTAATGTTGGTTACATTTGTCTGCATTGGCACTTCATTTACTGCACAAAACAACTTTTCTAAAAAAAACAAACCAAAACAAAACCAAAAAAAAAAAAAAAAACCAAAACCACTTAATGAAAAATCAGTCTTCATATTATACTATTATTTTTGCACGTAAGGAATGTTTAGCGGTACTCAATATATCAAAAAGTAAAAAAAAAATATGCAAACACTTAAAATTTAAGGACAAATATCAGAAATTTATCATTTTAGGAAAAGGATATGTTTTACTGCCATCAAATACAGCAGTCCATAAAACAGGGTTTAATAAGTAGTAAAGCTCACGTGAGTTTGTTAAGAAGTTTAGTCAAAATGACTAAAACAAAATGGCTTTCAACAATTTTATTGATTTTAATCCATATTTTTAATAGCTAATTTAAAAATTTTATGATTTAAAGCGGAAAATGGATTATGCCAGAAGAAAGAAAGAAGGAAAGGAAGTAAATAAAGAAGGGAGGGTAGAATATAATGTAAAAATGGAAACTCCTGATTATAAAATGTAACTTCTAATACATTATAATTCTAAGTACGTATATAATATTAGGCATTATTTTGTACTTGAACTAAAAAAATTGATCGGAAAACACCATTTAGAAGTTTTTTCCTATTATTTCTGAAATTAGCAACCTGTGTCATAATTGTTGAAATCTAACATTCTGCAATAAAAATGTTATAAATGAGAATGATATTTTAATCATAAATCCTACTAAATATAATTCATGACTAATGAAGGTTCTGAGTAAAATTAACATTTACTAATCCAGGTATATTTTTAAGGTAAATGTTTTACAAAATGAAGTCAAATTTCAATGTGTTTCTTTTTCTTTCTTTCCTTCTTTCTTTGGATAATCAATCTGACCTTCCATTAACAATGAAAATCCAACAAATAAATACAAACATAATTGTAGAGAATGCAATTCAGCTTTCAAAATCAAGAAAATGTTTCTACAAGTAAGCTGCAACTGTGTTGGCTTTTCCATTGTTCATGCTTTTGCAAAATAATTTCTTTTTAAACAATTTACAACTGCAACCTCTTAGAACCTGGAGTTTCTGAAAAATTCATTGCACACTTGTTGCTCAGAAATTCATTTGCCACATGCAATAGCTGTGCAAATAGGTGAATACAAACCAAGATTATGAAAACATTATAATTTGGGACTCAGCGTGAGAATGAAAAATGTCAGGTAAGCTTACTGATGCAGGACTCTACATTTCTCAACACATCAATAATATCTATTAGTTAAAAAGTATTTTAAAAGGATCTTACCCTCTTGTAAGAAAGCAGCATATATTTGTAATAGGACAAATAATAATTGAAGAGGGCAGAGACACAATCAAATGCACATTCGCTAGCAGAAAGGATTACTTATTCAAATGAAATATTTATGCAAAAATTAGAAATCCTTTCTTAATTTTAGGATATTACTATTTTTGTCCCAGAATTTCACTTTACATCCCTTTTTTAATGTGCGTTTTTTTTTTTTCAGATTACTTCAGATTTGAACATTTAAAAGACAGAAATTACCGGCAATGGAGATCCCCTTTCTTTAACAAACAGGCAAACGTTACCAGTGCTGCCGGCTGGTCACATACTCTGTGCCTTTTGATACTAGTTCGAGGCCAGCTGGGCCTTTGCAAAATAATGCAAAATTTGAAAATTCCAAGTTTGATTATGTAAAGAGCAACAGGTGAACAGATAACTGTTAATCTCGAGCTATAGGTATGAATAGTATGTCTGCAGATACCTTGTAGCTAGGAGCTGGAGGATTGGATATGTAATGAGACAGTAGTGTATTTAAGAAAAATAAAACCTTTTCTTGTCACAAGAGCAGTTCTGTAGAGAAGTGCTCTTGATGTACGTTAGGCAAACATGAAAAAAAAAAACCCACCTCTATCTGCAACAAATAACAGCTCTTATTAGCTCTTTAATCTAAGAAACATCAAAACATAGGGTTTCCGATAAGCCCCCAATGACCCCTGGTTTAGGGAGGAAAAAATGCACTAAAAGGAAGATCTTGGAGCTGTCCATCAATTTCCAAGACACACAGAAATCCTGAGCAGTGAGGCAGTGTACTCTCTGTCTTCATGCATAATACATACCAAATAGGTGAAGTAGTATGTAAAGTGAATTTTAATTGGTTATAATTGTCATTTCATTTAGTAAAGTATTGTCTGGAGACCAGGATATCAATTAGCACTCTATGGACTCTGTTACTTATGAAAATATGCATATAGAGAGACAATGTGCTCAAGCAGTAGATATTCTTTAATTAAGAATATAGACAGTAAATTAAAGACCTTTAAAGTATCAATTAATTGCTGTATTCGTAGGCTTTGAGTTTCGACTTGGTAAAGTCTAAATCACTGTATCTGATTTAAATGAACCAAGAAAACATGTTTTGTCCACGATTTCTTTTTTCTCAGGGCTTTCACTTGTTACGCAGTAAAAAAAATTTTAACATTAAAAAAAAATCCAGAGGTCTGATAATGGTGAAAATATTCTTCTTTAATTTTAAGCCTTGATATGTATGCATTGCATGAAAACATAAGAAAACAATATTAAGTCAAGAGTCTCCCATGAAGATCTCTTTCACATGTCCTTCATTCCCGCAGAATTAATGGATGTTCAGGCATCAATAAGGTAGGAGAGAAAATGATTGATGTATTTCGTTTTATTATTAAATTGTTGGTAACCAAGGCAGCTTTTCTTTTCTCCATGGGGATGAAGAGGGACCTGTCCCTTTTTAGCCACGTGCTCTGAACGACTTTTATGCCCAATATCAGTGAGAAGAGAGGATGAATGTCACCTCTCTTCTCTTCCTCCTCCTGCCGATGCTACTCCCTCCTTTGATTGACAGCTACTAATAACCTTCTGCCCTAAGTGCCATGGAGACACTTTATTAGGACAAACAGCCAAGGAAATCTAGGAATGGAGCCAAGTCTGCAGTGAGTTATTATCGGGCTTGTATTTATCTCAGCTTTGTAATTTTTTTCAGTGATATGCAAATCCTGAAATAGATCTTCTGCTGTTGAAGGACAGGTCCCTCTGTTAATTGATCCACTGAGATTCAGTCTACTCTCTTTTAGCTCTCAGCCAGGGAAATGTGCTACATGAAAGAAGCTCAGAGCCGTAAACAGGTCACAGGAATTCTCCATGCGCTCCTTCTGCAAGAACTTCCACACTGAAAATGAATTTTTGTTTCATAAAAACACCTCCCTTCTCAATATTAGCTGCCCAACAGATCAAACTGATTTGTTTATTTGTTTCTTAGTTTTGTAGGAAATACTCTTTCAAATTATAACCCAACGATGGGATTTGCATTTGCTGCTGAAATACACAGGACTCACATACATTTTAAATACATGAACACCAATTCAGAGAGAATCAACATTTATTTTTTTACGGGGAGGGAGGAAAGAAATGTGGAAAGGATCGCGAAGCAGAGAAGTCAGAACTGCTTCTCTGTAAAGTGGAAATGCAGGTGTACACTCCCATGCCTTTCAATACTGAGAACATTTGGCATTTCTTATTTTGTTTCTTCATAACCACCCTGAGTGTATATATATCTGCATGCAGGTCTCAAGAAGTTTACCTATAGGACATCAGTAATGGTGATAACAATGATAGCAACGTGTCTATATGACATTTACATTGTGTTCATAGCTCAGTTGGCACATACAATGTGTCTGTGGAACGCGAAACCAGCATTGGAACAAGGACAAATACAAATTATGAACTAAACAGCTAAATATTGATTGGTATTCTGCACAGAGTCTGTGGCATTAAAGAAACTGTGGACATAGAATCCACATGACTTGATTTTGAGACAACTCTCCACTGTATTCTCTTAGGATTCAATAAAAGTGTGTGTGGAATTGCTCTGGAAGGTATCTTTCCAAGCTAAGATATGAGAGCAATAAAAATTATCCCTTGTCATTAGAATATAGTAATTTTGCCTAAAGTGTGATCAGATAAGTTTGGGAAATAGCCTACATAGTTGGAGATTCATAGTGCACACTAGCATATTAAGTGCTTTGAGAAGTCTATCAACTATATTGTTCAGCCAAGGATATCCAAATCCGATTTGTGCGGAACACTAATATCAAGTACTATCTATTAACATTTCCTTAGATCAATAGAAAGCATATCCTATAAATTCAGCTCTTGAACATTTAGCAATTTTCATTAGCATGCGGAGCTAGAGGTATGCTCCTGATATGCAATTGCTCATTTCAGAGCTATCTTCCAGTGAGGCCACAGACACACTGAAAACCATATCCAGTGAGGTTTGACTTGGGTTAGTTCAGAGTCTATCTTCAGGCTCTACCTCTCTCCCCTTATGAGAGGGCTCCAAGTCTCTCCCTCTCCAGAGCAGACTTTGTCACAGATGTAGGCAGTGATTTTGATTTTGTCCCCCCAGGGATATTTGAGGATATCAGAAGATATTTTTGCTTGTCACCACTTGGGAGGGAAGCGTTACTGACATCTGGTGTGTAGAGGCCAAGGATGCTGTTAAACATCCTAAAATGCCCAAGAGAGCCCTCCACAGCTAAGAATTATCCTACGCAAAGTGTCAACAGTGCCAAGACTGAGGAACCCTGCCCTCAAATTCCATCTAGCTCCCAGCTTCACAGGAAGTGCTTTGCAAGGATTGTCTTTGGGACCATCTCTGGCTGTTGTCGCAGCCTTCCCAGCCCTGCCTCCTTGCTCCCTCCTCGGGCCCAGCTTGGACCCCCAGCTTCCTCCTGTCTGGAACATTAGATTCTACCATGCTTATAACCTGTTCTTCCCTGCAGAAAGTATGTATGCTTCTCTGTAAAGTAAGAGAATTTAGATGTTCTATTTCCAATTATCATTTGTATTTTAATATTGGCTAGATGTATCTGTTTTCCAATGATATTTCTCTTGGATTTATAGGAGCACCCAGTGAATCTCAAATGAGCTGAGAGAAAGCCTGGTTCTCTATAATCCAGAAATCACTGAACATGCCAAAGGAATACCGGTCATGGTTTACACTTCCATTCAAAAAAATTACTGGCCAGTCCGGGAAATCACGAAACCTTAAATATGCTATTCATCCCTTCCTTCCTTCATTCTTTTGGTAATTATTGTTTGTGATAAGACCTATTTTGCTGCAAAATGATTGTGATATGCCTGAGAAATTGCTAGTTATCCAAGAGCAATTTCAACAGAACTAATTTTTATACTTTTTGTAAATAATACTTATGAAGTGGTAATACAAGTGTTTCTATAGCTCTAAGTCTATTTCTTCAGTGCACAGATGTCATTGAAAAAGCCTAACATGTAACATGTAGTTTTTAAATTAATAATATTTTTAGATTAATTGATATTAACTTTTCCCGAAGCCATGATGCCTATCAGTAACAACTCTCTGTTCACATCTTCTCATTGCTTTATCATCCTCTGTTATAACAAGAGGAATTAGAACTGCTCTAAGTCAGGCAGCAACAAGAATTAAGGGAACTATTCCCAGATTTCTTCAATCTCCCAGTGGGAATTAAGCAACGTAGCTCACAGAATTCAAACTTATATTATCATTTATTGACCAAAAAGCACCTAGTTTGCTTAAAGAAAATATGAACCAAAGGGAAATGACCCCTATTATGATAATACTAAAAATACAAAGAAAAATAACATCGCCCAAGACCTTTATAATTTCAGTCCAGCCAGTAAATATGCATTTTCAACATTTCGTAGAGAATATAACAAATTCCACATAAAAATGTAATATTCTATTAGCCTCAAAAAGGGAAAATAGGACTTCAGATAGCCTGTCAGACAAACAGAAAGCGAATTCTCAGTACTCAAAATAAAATATCCCGGACTTTATTTTTATTCAAATAAATTTAACAAATACTCATTGCAATTTGAATATATCCCAGGAGCTACAATATACTTAAAGGAGTTTCCCAAGAACAGTGCCCCTGTGTTCATTGTTTTAAAATAGCTTACCCTATAGACTGAGTGGGATTGAATCCCTGCTCTAGCATTACCAAGCTATACTGGTGGGAAATTGCTTAACTTACTTATCATTGGGGGGAAAATTAAAAAAAGAAGTATAAATTCATGATCTAGCTCACAGGGTTGTTGTAAGCATCAAGAATAAATATAAAGTTCTGGAGAGGGTGAGCAGAGAATTCTATGTGCACAACCAAAAATACAAACTGTTACTAGACTGTTTATATATATATATATATATATATATATATATATATATATATATATATATAACTAGAAGTAAATGTAAAAGTATTCATCTTTAATCTAGATTCCTCCAGAATCAGCAGAGAATCAACCACCTGAATTGCCAATTAACCACAACCAATGTGAGGGAAACCTTCCTGTATTTCCTCACATGAGGTGGAAAGCATTGCTGGCTATATTTGGACCCATTACTCATTACTGAGTTCTGGTATTTGCAAATGAGGACACAGTGTTAATGAATGTTTTGTAATCCCCGTTTACCTACTTTTCAGAACACCAGAGAGATTAAGTGTAAGGTGAAGAAACAAACTGGAGGAGATCGCCTCATTTTCTTATAGAATCACACGTGTCTTTCACTAACCAGGTACTCCTCTGACCAGAAAAAGTAGCCCCCCAGGCTTCTCAAGCTGTTCCACAAAGTAAAAACAAAAGCAGAAGTAAGAAAAACAATTAAGCTGTAATCTGAGAGGTAGAATCAAGGCAGTTTGAAGTTTCCCTTCACTGAGTAACAAATAGCTTAAGACTGGCTTTGCCAAGGATGATATGGTTAGTAGTGGAACAAGAATAAGGTAAGAATGCCTTATTAAGGTAGGAGTATGCAAAGTATTATTAAATGGTTCAAATCTGTGTCTGTTGATGGGTGAATGAATAAGGAAAATGCAGCATATATAAAATGGGATCTTATTCAACCATAAAAGAGGGAAGGAAATCTTACCATTTGCAACAACATGGAAGAACTTGCATGACATTATACTATGTGAAAAAAGCCAGACACAGAGAGAAATACTATATGATGTCATCTGTGTGTGGAATCCCGAAGAACTGGACTCGTGGAGGCAGAGTAGGGTGGTGGCTGCCAGAGGCTGGAGGATGATGGAAATGGGAAGATGTTGGTCACAGGGTATGAACATTCAGTTATAAGATCAGTAAGTTCTGAGGGTCTAATATGCAGCGTGGTAACTAAGGCCAATAATATGAGATATTTGAAATTTGTTAAGAGAGTCGATGGTAACTATTCTCACCACACACACACAAAAGGAAACCTTGAGGCAAAGCATGTGTTAGTTGATGGTGGGGATTATTTTGTAATGTATACATATACCAAATTATCACTTTGCACATTGTAAACATCTACACTTTTTAGTTGTAAATTATACCACAATAAAACCGAAAGAAAGAAAGAAGCAAGATAAGGAAAAATACATCATTTCAAATAAGTGATAATTATACAGTTTTGGCACCTATAAACCAGGGGTATTCTTTAAGAAAGAAAAATGCATTGTTGAGAATGTTTTCAATTCAATTCATGAGAACAGGAAATACGAAGGTACAGAGAATACGAAGGTACACAGGATATCACCTTAAGTCCGTGTCATACTGAAGAACAGAAGCACATGCATGTGATTACAAGGATACACATACAGTAACTAAGTTTTCACTACTCCGTTCATGTTGACAAGGGTAATTACAAGATATATATATAAATATATATGTAAAGATGGATAAAACAGTTTCTTATAAAGATAGCTTCTAGAACTCAAAATAAAATGAGTAAAAAAAATCCCCAAATATGGCTCCACTGGGATATTATTTTAATAGGACTTGTTACTCAAGGCAGATCTACTACAAGCTTTGAAGAGTACGAAGTGAAAAGACCATGGTCTATAGTCTAACGGAAGGCAATCATTCTGCTCTAAGGCTGCCATATGCAACTAGGATCCTTACCCATGGACTCCTGCTTATTTTGCTAAGAACTGCTTCATAACATTTATATAATATATATAGATACATATAAACGATGTATACACATATGCACATCTACACAATATATGCCATATTCTATATGTGTGTGTGTGTAGATGCATGTGGATATGTACACAAATATCACATTTTGGGGGAAGGACGTGTATTTCTGGACATATTTTTTCCTGAGAATAAACACTTCAGACATAGACCCAGAACAAAATGTTAAGACCCTGTGCACTAGGTAAAATATAAATGAATCACAGTATTATTTTATTGTTACCTTGGGACCACACCCTGGACTTCTGCAAGCAGCGTAACTGGATGAAAAGCACAGTCACATCCAGCCACGTCTGCAAGGCTCCACTCACCGCTCATGAGCACAGAAATGTGAGTTTAAGCAAGTTTTCAGAACATGTCAATTACAGTTGTCAACATGGCACTTTTTAAGAAACAGTATTACTCATGATAACGAATAATAGCATCATAAAAGTTGTATCAAACACAGAGGTGGGCATATGGGATGTGGGCAAAAATTTGAATCATTGCTCAAAACAGCAGACATGAATGACTGGGAAAATGTGAGGTGGCTTGTTAAGTGATCTCACCCAGGCCCACCCCCTCACCCGTACCATCCTGTGAGTTAACAACGGTCCACATGTCTGCAGGCTTGGATGTCAAGATCTTAATGATACAGCTGTTTGAAAAGAACACACAAAACTTTCTCTTTGCTCAATGTGTATTTGTGAGCAGATTTTCAATTTTTTTTTAATTTGGGAATTTCGTCTTTTATTTCTTTGGAGCTTTGAAGAATGTCTAGCACAGATGTTTAACCACAGGAAAACAAAGACTAGCTCTGTTCCTACATCTGGGTTCAGAACTTCCTCAGCCGAGTACTGCTCATTGACCAAGATGAAGTGCATCCTCACAGGTTCCACTCCACTCCCTTTGGGATAGAATGCACAGGCGTTTGGGCTTGGCCCCCAAGCCTTCCCTGATATGATTCACATCTCTTTCTCTTGCCTTCATTCTCATTCTTTCCCTCGCTCACTTCACTTCCAAATTACTTGAAATTCCCTTTAAACTGTGTATGCGTTTTCCCTTCTTGCCCAAACCCCTTCTGGATGTCCTTTTCATCATTTATGACTAAGTGTCAAGGCCACCTCCAAGATACTTTTATCACATGCTTTTATTTTCAGAATTCTTGCTCTCTCTGGCTGCTCTACGGGGCCCCTCCCCTGTGCTCACATGCCATGATGTTTATGTAGCCATCATGACACCCATTAATTTATATTCTGTATCTTAGAAAGACAAGGGAGTGCCTTTAGTTTTGTTATGTTTGCCTACTATAGTGTCTAGCAGTTAAAAGGGCCTAAATAAATCTTGAATGAGTAAATGAATGGATAGGTTTGCTTTCTTTTTTCCCTAAGCATTGGAGCATTAGTGTGTCCCAGGAGCTTATACCTTAGTTCTGTGTTAAATTGTGTTTTCTGAACTGTAGCATTCATTATCATGCTGAGAGGAATTTCCTGAACATTTGCTTGGAAAGCATGAACAGACCTCAAATTAACCTCAGGATAATTCCTATATGTGTGTATAATATATGTATCTATTACATATGCATAACATATATAGTTATAATTGCTATGCATATACAAATATCACATATATAAATCAATTTGCTCACAGTGAATGACTAGAGAAGAATGGGATTTGTTTCATATTTGTATAAAATGTGATATTAAAACACCACATTATCGATCCAAACAAATTTCTCACTGAACTTCACAAACCGCTGAACAGGACCAATGGATTCAGTTCTATTTCAGGAATGGAGCATACTCTGGGGTCAGAGCTGGTTTCTTCTTGGAGCTGGGGAACAGGAGCAGGGAGGGCATCCTGGCGTGTGTGTTGACCCCCACACAGGGAGTGGGTGGGGAGGTGACGGGGACAGGAACAGGTGGGAAACTCAACAAGGCAAGTAAGACATGTTGAAAACGAATAGTGCAGGAGAAAGCAAACCAGTGCAAGGAGAGGGCTAATTTTCATAAACTCTGGGAGGGAGTCTGCAATGTTCTCAAACCCAAAGGTGCTAGGAGAGCTGAGGAATTCCTTGTACAGAGCCAAGATCCTGAGGTCCATGGGTTAACGTGAAACACAGACAAAACAAGATTAAAAGCAATGGGGAAGATACAAATTGGACTTCTAGAATAGCAGCCTCCGTCAGTAAGACTATTTTGAGTATGTATTCCCCAAAACACATATTTATTTCTTTTTAAATTATGTGGTTATTCTACTGTTACATGCTTTACCTTCTTAAAACTTGCACAGCTAGAAGTCTGAAAGAATGAGACAGATGGGTATCACCTTACCATGCTGATCAGAATGGCAGAAAATAGCAAGTGTGGGTAAGAAAGTGGAGAAACTGAAGCATTCATACATTAATGGTGGGGATGTAAAACGGTTAAAGTCACTTTCTAAGACAGTTTGTTAGTTCCTTGTTTAAACATGGACTTGTGCAAATTGGCGATTCTACTCCCAAATACATACTGCAAGTAATTGAAAATTTATGTCTGCACGAAAACTTGTGCCTGAATGGTCATAGCAGTATATTCATAATAGCCACAGAACGGAAGCGATTCACGTCTTCAAAAAAAGAATGAAATGCTGACACCTGCTGCAACACAGAGGAACCCTGGAAACATTTCGCTAAGTGAAAAAAGTCCAGACATGAAATACTACATGCTGCATAGTTTCACATACATAAGAAATGTCCAGAATAGGCTGGTCTGTGGATTCAGAGTAGATAGATGAGTGATTGGCAGGTGCTGAGGGTGGAAGAAGTAACAGCTAACGAGTAGGAGTGGGGTTTATTTCTGAGGTGCTTAAAAGATTCTGAAATTAAATAGTGAAGGCATTTGCACAATTTTGTGACCATACCAAAAGTGACTGAATTGTAGTCTTTGACAGGGCAAATTTTGTGGTATGTGAGTACCAATTTACTTTAAAGAAAGTAAAGGCCATGCTGTAAGACAACTAGTTTAACCACTTTAGAAATGTCTACAAGGCTGCCTGGGTGGCTCAGTCGGTTAAGTGTGTAACTCTTGGTTTCTGCTCAGGTCATGATCTCACAGTTTGTGAGATACAGCCCTGGATCAGGCTCTGCTCTGACAGTGAGAAGCCTGCTTGGGATTCTCTCTCCTCCTTTCTCTCTGCTCCTCCCTTGCTTGTGCTCGCTCTCTCTCTCTCTCTCTCTCTCTCTCTCAAAATAAATAAATACACCTTAAAAATGTCTACATCACAAAACACAAAAAATGGTGAACTCTTCTAGTTTTTAAAGGTATATAAAAGCAACATATGACTTTTAATACTAGAAAATCAAAAAATATAGATAAGACTTTATTATGACAATTACTGTGTATTGGATACTGGTATTGTATGGATATCTTCTGAACATAACCCTAACATTGTAATTATATAAGAAAAAATCTTCGTTATTGAGAAATACAAAACCCTTAAAATACAGGGTTTTAGCACTCTGATGCCTAAAACTCTCAAATGGTTCAATAACAATATTTTTTAAAAATTACAAAAAGATCAAGTAAATATTAGGAAAATGTTAACAATTGGTGAACCTAGGTGGAGGTATATAGGTATTCATTTTACTGTTTTTATGACTTTTCTGCTGTAGGGTTTCAGTTTTTCCCAAACTGGGGAAAATAGATAAAATGATAAGGTAAAATCATTATACATAGATAACCTAATATCTTTAGCCACATCTCAGTGCATCATTTGTGCAGCCGTCGACGGAAACCACCATGCCCAGATCAAAGATGTTTAGTTTCTAGGGTCTAGTAGCTTTGTGTGTTGCACCTGCTTTTAGAAGTCGTACAACTTTGGGGGCACCTGAGTGGCTCGGTCGGCTAAGTCTCCGACTTCGGCTCAGGTCAGATCTCACATTCGTGGGTTCGAGCCCCGCATCGGGCTCAGTGCTGACAGCTAGCTCAGAGCCTGGAGCCTGTTTCTGGTTCTGTGTCTCCTCCTCTCTCTGCCTCTCCCCCTCTCATGCTCTCTCTCTGTATCAAAAATAAATAAAACATTTAAAAAAATAAAAAAAAAAGAAGTCGTACAACTTTTAAGAGTTGTAATGTATATTTCGATCACTTTCAAATAAAATACCTCAATTTCTCTGTTTGCCTGTTGTTCCTCACGAAATGTGATAAGTGACAGCAGTTTGGTTAAAGAACAAATTAAGGCTTCTGTTATTTGAGGAAAAGCCCGTAAACATCACGAAGTATTATTAACAACATCGCTGAGTGGACATAAAGAGTAGTGAAAGTTAGGGGTGTTCTCAGTTGGGCAATGTAGTCAACTCTGAGTTCTTTTTGCTAGAAAGGATTGATTCTGCCCTGAATTCCCTCCAGGCATGATGCATCTCTGCGTCACTACACACTACACGAAGCAGTGAGAGTGCGTTTGTGTAGCCACTCCTGCTGCCACCATCCCCTCTACTGGGGACATGAGCATCGGCATTTTGTATCCTGATGATAAATTCCTTTCCCCTACACATACAGACTTACTAACCCCACTAGATACAATGAAACACAAAATAGGGACCGGCATCTGACAGGACTGAAAGAACCACCTCCCCCATGAATAGATAAAGATTCAAAGCCCCTTAGATTTTTCTTGCTTCTATTTCCTGCTGACCTCTGTGTGTTTTCTGTATTCAATATAAAGTGTGCTTTTTTTCCTTATGTATTACTGTGTATTTGTTGCTTGAAGATAAGAGGAAACAGTATGCCTTGTATTTTAAATGTTATTTTACATTAAGAAATCAAAAGATTCTTTCCAATTGCTAGGGCAAAGAAACAAAGGGAGAAAACCAATGCTAGACACTGGACCTAGAAATAATAATACTGCAATCCAGTTGTTCTCCCAACATGTCACCGGGGTGCACTCTACGCTGAGGGTACAGCAGGTGAAATTGAAATGCTGATGGGTGTGAGGAAGGTCCTGAATCCAGAAAGTATTATACATCTTAAGGGGCACTTCTGCCCATGTTTTATATTGAAGACTTCTCCCTGCACTGCAAGCTGATGGAGAAAAATAAAGCCAAGATCTCTGCCTACGCTATCAAAACTAAACAAGATAATATTAAGGCTACACTTCCATAGCCCTCTTTCATCAGGAAAGGAAAAAAACATAGTAATAATGTTGAAGAATGGTGACCTCTTTACGAGAGAGAGAGAGAACTAAAGCACAGAGCACTTAGGTCTTGCTTCAAATAGTTTGTAAGCCCCTGCGTTAGACAAAATCTATGTGGACTTTGCCTGTGCCTCTGATCTTCCTGGTAGGAACCTGTTTTCCACATGCACAGCCTCGGCCTCCCTCCCTCCCACTGTTCCTACCTTCCTTCATCCATATTCGCAGATGAATCCTTCCCCTCTTTTGTAGTTGCAAAACCTCTGTAGCCAGGGGTGGCCTTGGGTTGAATCCACCTGACATGCTTCTCCACGAAACCAACGTGTAGTAGGCAATACTGCAGATGAGTCGCTAGTGTTTGTATGTATGTATGTACATATTACGTATGTCAATTAAGAGAAGAAGGGTGCCTGATTGTCTCAGTCATTTGAGCATCCAGCTTTGGCTCAGGTTACGATCTCACGGTTGCTGAGCTCAAGCACAGAACCCTTTTGGAACCTCTGTCCCCCTCTCTCTCTGCCCCTCCCTGCTTATGCTCTCTTTCTCTCTCAAAAATAAATAAACGTTAAGAAATAAAAGATTAGTGGATTTTTTTTTTTAAAAAAAAAGCTTTTCAGGGAAATTTTATTTGGTTTTGAAATTTAAAAAAAAATGTTCTCTATTTTTTCTGTGATATCTTAGCTACATTCAAGTGCCCATTCACACTGTTTTATGTCACTTTTAGTTTTATGGAAACTGCCAGTATCTTGACTTAATTACATTTTCTGAATGACCTGTAGCTGATCTATTGCCTTTATGTTTATAATTAGATTATTTATTTATTTACTGTTTGCCCAGCTCCCCCCCCGGACATTCTGATGTCATGCCTATGTTTGTAACCTGGACATTAAGAGATTTTTAAAAGTCCCAGCAGGGGATTCTAATGCTCAGCAAAGTTTGGGAACAACTGAATTAGAAAATAGTAGTAGCATTTATGATTTTGCTTACTGTTGTTATGTAGAAATAGCTCACAAATTACTCAAAAACACTGTGCATCAACTTTATTATATGTAATATATAAATATAAGTATTATGAGGTAGCTAGAGACTGATAAAGCCACCGGGACAGTGGGACCAGTTGGTGAATCTGGGCAAAGTATGTATGGGAGTCCCAGGTGTTATTCTAGCATGTCTGCTGCAAATTTGACATTATATCAGAGTAAAAGTTACCAAAAATAATCCAAACACTCAACTCCTCAGAGAATATAGGACACACCTTGACATTTTCCTTCCTCAAATCAGTAATATCTTTGATCTCTGCCTTTTTATTTTCTTTTACTTTTTTTGTGTTAGCCTACACAAGGTTATACCTGCTTTACAGACTAGAGACTTCAAAATATTTTACTGCGAATGACTTTAGATTTTTCTAAAGCAATGATGTGCGTTTCGGAAAAAAGTTAAAAAGTACCTTCAAATTTTTGACGGAAGAAGCCTTTGACTCTTGAATTTCATACCTAAACAGTGACACAAGGATAATAATGGATTCAACATATTCAAACAAGCAAGTGTTCAGTTATACAAGGACAAAAATAGCTTGACCTCCCACGTACTCTTTCCTAGCAAACTGCTCTAGCGGGATCATTGGCAGGGAAGAGAGCTCAGAAGACCAAAGTTCCAAGATTCAAAATGTCTTGAGTGTCCACTTTATAAAACATCACAAAGCTGCCCTGAAATTAGAGGGGTACAGCAAATCTACAGAACGGTGGTATCAACTGGAAAAGGAAAACACAGCGTTGTGTGATGCAGCTCCCAAGGAGAGGGGCAGAGGAAGAATGTGCATTTTTAACAAGTTCCCAGGAGACCTTGATACCCTTGGACCTGGAACCGCACTTTTGACAGCCACTGTCCTATTAAGCTGGCGCCTCCGTGGTCGGAGGCTTCCTGCTGCGTGCTGGAGAACGTTGACCAGGTTGCAGAATGGCAAAGCCGGAAGATTGATGAAATCAGCAGCCCTCGATTTGGAGGGAGTCCCCAGGTAAATACCCAAGATTTCTTGCCCTTAGGTAAGAAGAATACGGATCTCCAGATGGGCGATTGGCTTGATGATGAATTCTTTATTGGCTACTCTCCCTTCCGTGTGCCACTTCACTAATTCTCTACCAATGTTTCTGGAAATAACCTCTCCAATAAGCGACTTGCCCTTGAATGGCTCGGATTCAGCTTCTGGGAGAACCCAAACCATCACAGTGAGTGCTCAAGAAAATTAGTTTAATTAAATGAGTATAAACACAATTAAAAAAAATTAAACTTCACAGTAGTCCATTAAAATTCTTTAGTACAGGCAGCTGTTTACTTTTCTTACGCACTGCAGTTCAGATGCTTCATCCACTGCCCAGAAATGAACAGTGCTGCTGTATTAGAGCTGCTTTTAAAAATGGGTTTGAAAGTCACATGTTAGTCATTTTGATTTATCTTCTTCATTTTTGAAGCTAATTACCAGTTTGTTTCATTGAAATTGGAAGGGGCCCGTGGAGAGTAAAATATGATAGTATTTACTTACTGGCTAGAACATTGTTGACAGACTCACACCCGCCACAAAAACTTGTGAAAGAAATTTAAATGATTTTTATTGATGCAGACTTCCAAGGGGTAACATTTCTACCCACTAATCTGGGAACAAGGAAATCTGTCAAACAGGAAGCACTTTTAAACGTCGAGACATGAGAATAATGCTCGTCAGTTTCCCTTGGTGGACAAAATGAGAGAGAAAGGTTTAGATCCTTAAAGAAAAGAGAAAGAAGTGCTTTTCAAAGCCTGGGTGATACCGCAGGTGACAGGGACCCCACTGCCTGAGGGCACTTCCGTGGGCCACTGCAAGCCTTCCTCCCACCTGCTGGTGAAAGGGTGGTTTTATCCTCAGGCAAAGCTATACGGGTTCAGTGAAAACCCCTTTCTAACATCAGATGACATGTCACAGTGCTGCACACTGTCTTCTTGCCGAGCTTATAATGAGTTTTTCTCACTGCTATTACCTGAGCCCCAAAATGCACATTAAAGGACACTGTCAATTAACATTTGGATCAAAATGTGACCTACATTACTACTGACATAGTTTTGTGGAGACAGTCCTGCAGAGTCCAAATGTCTACTCATATATTTCAACACTCTATTACTAAGAAGGTGTAATGTTCAATTAAGAGGAGGTGATCCCTTAGGACCCACAAAAACATAAGAATTCTGTATATACCTATTAGTTATGTGATATCACTTATTAAGTTGGCAGTTTCCTTGTAGCCTGGCTCCTATAACTCAGAATTCAGAGTGATTCAGACAACTTGGGATCAAGCCCCCTGGAAAGCGAGACCACCTTGGTTAAATTTTGCTTCTGCTCTCCATGTTCCCCATTCCTCAGTGTCCTTTTTCAAAAACAGGAAGTTCGATTGCATGATCTCAAGGCCACTTCCAACTCACAGTCACTTACTTCTCATTGTATCAGTGTCTCACTTTCTGTTGGGCCTTCAGGAGAAAAAGAAGCAGAACAGGGTGGGAGAAAGGCTGGAGTATATCTGCTGATAAAAGATAAAAATATCAAAACAATAAAAAGCATAACTGAACATAAATATAACTGGAAAAAAGGCCCATGTGACTTCACCTTATTTCTTTCTCTCACAGAGTTGGAGCTGTATGCCTATAGATTTTTTTTCTCTGTCTTCGCTGAATCCAGAGAGGTTGCATTTATAAAGTGAATGGGACAGGATTTCTACTCCCTGCTCTGAGGTGTAAAAGTCTTGGGCATTTTGCTTTGGTCTACACAACAAGTAAAAATTTAAATTAAAAAACCCCCTCTAAAATCAATAGTTTTTCTTGGGCTTATCAGAGAACTGGGGTAAACTCCCCCTGAGAAATCTGGAGAGTCAGATAAATCAAGAGATTCAGAGTTATAACCAAGATCTTCTTACCTGGAAACAAAGCCAATAGAACCATAAATGGGTAAAATCATACAAATACTAATTTCCAGAAATGGCTAGAACCCATTGGGTTCTCAGAGTAAACATTTGAGCAGGATTTCCTCTTGACTCTAGAAGAAAGAAAAGGAGAAGAAGAATAATCATGAAATGAATAAACTCCCAGAGCTTTCTAGATAACAAAGGCCTTCTTGCCAAGGAAAGAGACCATGCCTGAGCCTTATCCCACCTAACCAAGGCCATTTCCCCAACTCTAGGCCCTTTGAGCCTTCCTGTCTTATCTAAGGCTGGAAAAACTGGTAAAGACACAGAATAAGGACAAAGGCTCAATAAATATTTAATCATAAGATTATGCACGATTCCTCCCCCATACGTCACCATCACAGGGCTCAAGGAGGTGTAAAACATGGACTCTATCTAAGGAAAAGATCTTGGGAGGCTGAAAGACAAGAGGGAAGACAAACACACTAGAGGAATTTGAAGCTTCTGGTACCTACAGCTATGGCAAATATTAAATACAGCTCACGTCCTAGCATAAAACCTAACATGAAAAGCCTATTTACCATAGTTCCTATACTTGAAACATCATATTCAGATACCAAGAAAAACTACAGGCACAAAAAGGCAAGATGAGACTGAATTCAAAAAGACAAAACCAGTCAGCATCAGAAACAGACTAAGATAAGACACAGATCTTGGAATTATCCAACAGAGAATTTAAAATAACTATGGCTAATATGTCAAGGGCTCTAATGGAGTAGACTACTTACAAGAAGAGATGGGTAATGTAAGCAGGAGATGCAAAAGAAAAAGGAAATGCAAGAAATTAAAACCCTGTAATAGAAATGAAGAATTCCTTTAATAGCTCCATTGATGGACTGAACTGGACCAAGAAATAGATTAGTGAGCTTGAAGATATGCCAGTAGATACTTCCTATATTGATATGCAAAGAGAGAGAGAAAAAAAGAACAGTAAAAGAGAAGAGTAGAACATGCAAAATTGTGGGACAATGTCAAAAGATGAAGCTTATACATAATTGGAATACCAAGAGATGCAAATGAAAGAACAGAGCAGAAGAAATATTTGAAGCAATACTGGCCAAGAATTATAACACTAAACTCCAAAATAACACCGAACACAAACCACAGATCCAAGAATCACAAAGAATACCAAGCAAAATAAACAAAAATCTATAATATGCAAATCATATTTAAACTGAAAAAAATAAAAAAGAAGAAAAAATGAAAAAGGCAACAAAACTTTCACAGAAGACATAGGTGGATGAGAAAACACCTATCTGTGAATAAACAAAATAAGTATTACAATGGGCTTATCAACAGAATCATGAAAGTAAAAAAAGAATGGAGTGAAATATGAAAAATCTTACAAAAAATAAAACAGAACCCACTCACCTAGAATTCTATATGCAGCAAAATTATTCTTTAAAAGTGAAGGAAAAATAAAACAGACAAAACTGATGGAATTAATTGCCATCCATAAGAAATGTTAAAAGAAGTTCTTCAGGAAGAAGGAAAAGAGTATATAGGTCAGAATTTTGATTTACATAAGGAACAGAAGAATTTAAGATACTCTTTTATTTTTCTTATTCTAAGTTTACCTAATACATAACTTTTTAAAATTAATAAAAGTAACAATGTATTAAATAAGTTTACCTTATGGATAAGCAATGTCATTAGGGAAGAGAGTGAGGAATGGGGAGTTGTACCTTAAAGAAAATCTGCCCTACATGTGACACAATGTAATGTGATTCCAGAGTAGACACAGAGTGGCTTAAAAATTATATTGCAAACTCTAGGAAACCACTTCAATATCTTAAAGAAATATACTTGACATGTTAAGAGAAGATACACAGTGGAATATAAAATAATCAGTTAATACTAAAAAGGGAAGAAAAAAGGAAAGAAAAGAAATTAAAAACCAAGTACAATGAGTAGAAAAGAGTCACAAACATGGTATATATTAATTTAACTATATCAAAAATCACTTTATATATAAATGGTCTAGATACACCAAATAAAAGATGAATATTTCAGAATGGATATGTTGCCTCTTAGAAATATGTATTAAATAAAAAAATTCAGCTAGGTAAAAGGGTAAAATCTGAAGAAGGATATACCATACTAAGAGCTATCAAAAGAGTGTTTTAATACTTTTATGAATTTAAAAAAAAACAACCAGACTTCACCACCACAACAACAAAATCAAGGATGGAGAGGAACATTATACATCTATGAAGAGACCAATTCTCCAAGAAGACAAAACAATTCTTATTGAAGACCTAACAACAAAGTGTCAAAATATGAGGGGCAAAAATAAGGAGAAATAGATGAATCCAGTACTACAGTTGGAGACTTTAACATCTTTTTAGTTGACCTGCACAGTCCTATCATTAATTTTAACTAATTAATATTTATAAAACACTAAATTCATCAACAGCTGAATATAAAATCATAGGAGACATTTACAAAATAAACACATTCTGAGACACACAATATGCATTAAGAAATTTAAAAGAACTGAAATAACATAAAGTATATTTTCAGACCACTATGAAAATTAACTAGGAATCAATAACAGAAAGATCTCTAGAAAATTCCTAAAATATTTGGATATCAAACAATGCACTTCAAATAACACATTGGTCAATGAATCTCAAGACAACTTTAAAAAATATTTTGAATTAAATGCAACTGTAAATACTTTCATCAAAATTTGTGAGACAGAGCAATAATAATGTTTAAAGAGAAATACATAACTTAGGAGGCATGTATTAGAAAAGAAGAAAGATCTAAAATCACTAATCTAAGCTTCCATCTTAATAATCCAGACAAAGAGGGGTACCACATTCTTAAATAAAAAAATAGAAATAATAAAAATGTATAGATCAATGACATTGAAAACAGAAACTCTATCATGAGAATCAACACAACTGAAAGCTATTTATTGTTGTTGATGTTGTTGTTATTGTTGTTTTTGGAAAGCTCAATAAAGTTGAAAATCCTCTAACAGTGTTAACTAAGAACAAAAAAATTGGAAGCCTCAAATTTCCATGATCAGAAATGAAAATGGAGTTTTTACTGTGATACCATGACTATTAAAAGAACAATAAAGGGATAACAAATAAATATATGACCACAGATTTGATAACTGAGTGAAATTTAACAGTTCCTTAAAAGGCACACACTACCAAAATTTACACAGGGGAAATAATAGGTCATATGAATTGCCTATAACAACTATTAAAGACTTTGAACTTAGAACTGATAACTTTTCATAAAAAAACACCAGGCCAAAACGGTTTCACTGGCTAATACTACCAAGCATTTTAGAAAGAATTTAAGCCAATTCCTCACAAGCTCTTCCAAAAAAGAAAAAGAAAAAGAAAGAGAAGAAAAGAAAAGAAAAGGAAAGAAAAGAAAAAAGAAATCAGAAAATCCACAGGAGAATACTACCTAACAAATTCTGAATGTCAGGACTACCCTACCCTAATAAGAAAACTAGATAAGAGCATTTTAAGAAAGGATAACTACTGGCCAATTTCTCTTATGGATGGTGAAGCAAATATCCTCAACAAAATTAGCAAATCAAATCCAAAAATGTCTACAAATTATTGTGTATACTTCAATCTAGTGAGATTTATTGTGGGATTTGTTTCATGTGCCTGTCAGTTCCAGCACTTGAAAATCAATCAATACAATTCATCATAGCAGCAGGTTAAAGAAGAAAGATCATATGATCATATTAATTAATGCAGAAGCAGCATTTGTCAAAATTCTATTCCCATTCCTGAAAACAAAACAAAACTGACTTCAGCGAGCTGTAAATAGTAGGGAACACACTAAACTTACAAAGAACATCTAAAAATATGTTATGGTTAACATGATACTTATTTTGATAAACAGGATGGTTTTCTAAGTAAGATCAGAAAAAAGGTGAGAATGGTCTTCTGCACACCTATACATCATACTCGAAGCCTTAACTACAGTAATAAAACATGGAAAATGCATAAAAGGTGTACAGATTGGGAAATAAGGAGTAAAACAGTCTTTCTTCACAGAGGAGTTGATTGTGTAGAATATCTAAAGAATCAACAAAATACTCTTGGAATTGTTGTGACCATATCAAGGAAAGGCAATACAAGACTGCTTTGTATATTGAAACATCAATTTCATTCTTATATGTATAAACAAAGGAAAATTAGAATTTGAAATTAAAAAACTTAGTGTCAAACTTCAGGTAATTTTTATTTTTATCTATTCTGGGGAATAATTTTTAGATAAAACACTCAAATTACTGCCCATGAAGGAAAAAAAAAACCTGATAAGTTAGATTTTATTAAAATTTAAAACCCCTGTTAAGGGAATAGAAAGACCAGGCACAGACTGGGAAATATTTGTAAAACACATATTTTTGCAAAGGCTTTGTATCTGCCATGTACAGAGAACTCTGAAAGCTCAATAGGAAAATGAAAAACCCAATTAAAATAATGGGTAAGGGATCTGAGTATACACCCCAAAGAGGGGTGCACAGGCCAGTAAGCGTATGAAAAGGTTGATGCAATTCGTCTTTCGGAAATAAAAATTTAAATATGAATGAGACATTACTACTTATCTATTAGAATGACTAAAGTTTTGTTATTATTTATTTTATTTTAGAGAAAGAGTAAGAGTGCATGCAAGGGAGTGCAGAGAGGGAAATGAGAGAGAGAGAGAGAGAGAGAGAGAGAGAGAGAGAGAATGACTGTATCTTAAGCTGTGGCTCCATGCCCAGTGCAGAGCCCAATCTGACCTGACCTTGGAATCATGACCTGAGCTGAAATGGAGAGTCAGTTGCTCAGCTGACTGAACCACCCAGGCATCCCTAGAATGATTAAAGTGTTTTTTAAAACATTTGACAATATAAATTACTATGAGGATATGGGGCTAGAAGAACACTCATTCATTATTGGTAGAACACAGAGTGGTATTGACACTTTGGAGGACTGCTTGGCAATTTCTTATAAAACTAAACACAATCTTCACATATGATCCAGAAATCTCACTCTTCGGTATTTATCCAAAAACGTTGACAGGCTTGCCATATAATCCAGCAATTGTACTCCTCTAGGTATTTACCCAACTGATTTTCAGTCTTATGTTCATACAAAAACTTAACATGTGAATATTTACAACAACTTTATTCATAATCACCAAATCCTGAAAACAACCAGTATGTCCTTCAATAGGCAAGTGGATGTAAAAATATGCTATGTCCATATAAGGCAGCAATAAAAATGAACAAAGCTAGGAAAAGGCATAAAGGAAACAAAAAGATGCATGGTAAGGTCTCAATGGTTCCAAATCCCAGGATCCCATTTATAAGATATTCTTAAAAGGCAGAACTAGAGGTGCCTTGGTAGCTCAGTCGGTTAAGCAGCTGACTCTTGATTTTAGCTCAGGTCATGATCTCACCGTTCCCGGGCTGAAGCTGCATGGGACTTCATGCTAGCAGCACAGAACCTGCTTGAGATTCTTTCTCTCTTTGTCTCTGACCCTCCTCTGCTCCTGCATGTGTGTGCTCGCTCTCTCTCTCTCAAAAATAAATAAACATTTTTTTAAGGCAAAACTTCAGAACCAGTAAAAAGATAAATGTTGTTAAGGTTTTGGTGAGGTGAGGAGAGTGGATTGAATGGATGAGGGGCAGGGCTGTTTGTTTGTTAAGTTTTTCCAACATTGATTTATTTTTGAGAGAAAGAGTGAGACAGAGATAAGCAGGGAAAGGGCAGAGAGAGAGAGGGAGACAGAATCCGAAGCAGTTCCAGGCTCCGAGCTGTCAGCAAAGAGCCCAATGTGGGGCCTGAGCCCACAAACCATAAGGTCATGACCTGAGCCAAAGTCCCCAAAATGATTCCAGCACCATTGTGAAAGGCTATCCTTTTGCTTTTAATTATTTTAGTGTCTTTGTTCAACAGTCATTGAGTTGTGTCTGTGCCTGGAACAACACAGTTTTTGTTGTTGTTGTTGTTGTTGTTGTTGACACTATGCTTTAAAAAAATTGAATTTTATAGCACCAAGTGTGAACCTTAATGTATTCAAATGAAAGAAAATCTTTTAGAAAATCAAGGGAGTCCCAGGATGGTATGCACAGTGTATGAAAATTATTTAGTTGTATATAAGTGTATGAAACTATCTCATCAAATGGGGTAGGGGAAAAGGTGCTGACCTGGGTACCTTTGAAAACGGTGCTCTCCAGGTTAAAAACATTTTAATAAAAAAAGAAAATGAGTAGAGTGGGCAACTACAGGCAAATGAAACTCTACATAAACACTGTATGCTAACAAGGTCATCAAAACCAATGAAAGTCTTAAAAATGCCCACAGCTAAAAGGAGGCCAAGGAGGTATGAGGAGCAAACGTAATGTGAGACAGAAAAGAACACCATTAAAAACTAAAAAAAAATTTTAAAAACTAAAATACAGTGTGGACTTTCATAATGATATTATATCAATATTGGTTTGTTAATTGTAACCAATGTAGTGTAATAATAGGGATATCAATAATCGGGAAATGGAGTATGAAAGTATGGGAACTCCTATCCAATATTCACAATTTTTCTATACCTCCAAGGGCCTTCTAAAAATGTTTTTTAAGTACAAGGAGCAAGTTAAATTTGAATTTGGAGAGTGAGAGATTTTTAGCATGAGTATGCCCCATATTTGGGACATACCTATCCTGGGAACAGTCGTGTCTGAAGTTTATATCTAACTGAGCATCTGTATTTTATGTAGAAGCCTTCAAAAAAAAAAAAAAAGGAAAGAAAACCAAGTGGGCCTTGAATTAAAGACTTATCAGTTAAAGAAAGCTCTAGAGAAGTCCATAATTCTACTGAGAAATCCATTCCTTTGACTCTTTATGGAACAGGTCTTGGCATGAGGGAGGGAGCATGCTGAGTTCTTCCCACACAGCTGTCGGCTGCTAGGTACATTTCAAGTGGAGCTGCTAAGGTAGAAGGTTATTTTCAGAGGATTGACTGGGCTGTAAAATGCAATACGGCAGAAGCAAAGATGTGGTCACTGTCCTCTAGAATGTAATTAGTACATTGAAGGAGAAAATATATCAGCATCTAGAGGCAAACAGGCATTCTAGCGAAGGTCCATGTGTTCATGAATGTCAACTGAAATCCAATTCAAGTATTTGCTTACAATCATTTCATACTGTTCAAAGAATATTTTTAAAAAAGGTCTTGATGGGGAATATTTAGAATAGGGAAACCTTTGCTCATTCAGACTAAAGAGTTTTCTCTGTTCTTCTAAATTCTCTGCATCCTTGTTTTGTGCATCTTCCTCTTTCAGCATACATTTATGCTTGTGCAGTCTATCCCAGTCTAAACTCAAGTGTTCATGTCTGTGGTACAGGCCTGAATTAGGAACATATTGGTGGTGATAGAACATATTCTTTGTTATAAGGACATTTTACCAATCTGCCTAGAAACACTCAAAATCTTGCAGAGCCTCCTCCGTTTTGTTGAGGTTTCCATCATCTGCATTTTGAATTTTGGTTACTAAAATGGAATGAATGGCTTTGTGGCCTACTCAGATTTCCAACATCTACCTCATTTATTTATGTTTTTCATTTTTTTCTAATATCCAGGTTGAATGGAGTTTTAATAGATGGGTACCGATGTTAACTTTGCCTTCTATTCAAAAATAAACTTTTTGAAAATATGAATCAGAATCTTTTTCCCTCATTCCATCCACTTGCTGGCAAGCAAGCATTTTGTAAAATGTAATTATTACAGAAGAGCAATGCTGTTCTTTATTTAGCGCAATTTACCTATTGCAGAGAGCAGCGTATGGTTCTATAATGCATAATAATCATAATGGGCTACACAGACCCTCTTGGCTAGCTCTATTTCTGCATATGATTCATTTTAATTTCAGAAGCACAAAAGGGATTATGTCTCTATTGGAATGTCTTGAGTAAGCCCTACAGCATGGGAGCTGCGATGTCATTTGTTCTATGAAAAGCATGCATTCATCTATTATGGACTGAGTCTAAAATATAAATATAAGATACTGAAGCCTCTCTTGGTACGAAACCAGTCAAATGCATTTTTCTCTTAGTTTTTAATAACCAGTGCACATTTTCCCATGCAAATCAGTTATTTCACAAGTAAGATCCGGCAGTTGAAACTCAAGTTGGAAACTGACTTAATAACATTATCCTCACCTTCCTTCTTCCCACATCTCCTGGCTGCTTGTGGCAATCTGAACAAGGCGGTCTGTGGTCTTCAGTTTTTATCTGGATCACAAAAGTTTTTGTTAAGGGTAGGCTCTTGATAGAATTACCGTGTCCACTTTCTCAAAACCTTTCAGAATTTTATGGAAATTCTTTTCCTTTGCCTTCTGAATTTCAGTTACAAAGACAGAGATCAATAAGATAAATTGCCTTTTAAAGGAGGAGATCTATAATAACTGGTAGGGATTGATGGAATTTGAGATACTTGATATGGAAAGGAGAAGATGTTTGTGAGACAAAAAGGATTATTTCATATATATGCCACACAAATCCTTACCAATAGAAAGCTGGGATAGCAATACTTTTATCATAAAATAAAATAAAGCTAAACAAATTTGTGTCTTCAATGGAGAGCAAATAATGTCACTATTTAAATAGTCAAATTTATAATAAATATGGGAGATTTGAACATGGCATTACCAATAACTTATAGATAAAGCAGACAAATCACTCATGATAGCATGAACAGCTTGGAAAGCGGAACTAAAAAGTGTGATCTAATAGATAATGAATAGAAAACTGTAATGAACAAAGAGAGACTATGTACTCCATATAAGTCACATGAAACATTTATGAAAACTTTACAAAATATTGTTAAAATGTTTAAATACTAGGTCACAGAAAAGGTCTAAAAACTTTCAGCAAATTGATGCAATTCAAACCAAATTTCGTGACAAAAACACAATTACGCCAGAAATTAACAACAACAACAATAACAACAATAATCATTCAAAACCCCCCATTATGGTTGCCAGATTTCAGGACTGCCCCATTGATCTTGGATTTCTGGGATTCAACTTTTGTGTATTACCTCTTCCACATTGTGTCATAGTTGGTCTGTGTCCCTGGTAGATTATGACCAGAGTCTGTGACTAGGTGATAAGGGGCATCATGGTGTCCTTTTTTGCCATCTCTGGAATTACTTCCTCTAGAGGACTAGGGAGCAGTTCGATGAGGAGACTCACAGGGTGAGAAATTCAGTGTTCTACTGGAAGTCAGTGAATAATGGGGGTCTCAGGAGGACAGGTATGTGAGTGAACCATTTTGGGAGTGGTCCTCCCAACATACAGCCTTCAGAAAACTGAAGCTGCAGCTAACTTTTGGTTTAAACCTCATGAGACCCTGAACCAGAGCCACGCGCACACACCACTCCCAAATTCCTCACCTAAGAAACAGTGGGAGACACCAAAGATGTTGTTGTAAGCCGCTAAGCTTTAGGATAATTTGTCAGGCACCATGAGATAATTAATGCATTCATGTACTTGGAAAATTCAGATTTTATTTCTAACTAATTTTGGGGTCAGATTCTTTTTTACTTATTTTGTGGATCTTTTCAAAATTTCATGAAAAGGATGCAGTGAATCTCCACCTACCCTTTGGCTGTTTTTTTTTAAATTATTCAATATTCAATGTTTTATTCAATCTAGAATCATATGTCTTATCTCAAAATTTTTTCAATGTTTACTTATTTATTTTTAGAGAGAGAGAAAGAGAGAAAGAGAGGCAGAAAGAGAGAAAAAGAGAGAGAGTCCCAAGCAGGCTTCATGGTTCCAGTTCAGAGCCTAATGGGGGCTCCAATCCATGACAGTAAGATTATGACCTGAGCTGAAATCAAGAGTCAGACGCTCAGTCGACTGAGCCACCTAGAGGCCCCTCTTACCTTAATATATTTTTAAAATTATATCTCTTAATATTAAAAATACTTTATAAAGCACAATTTTACTATAAGAAAATACTTTAAAAAATTTTTTTAATGTTTATTTTTGAGAGAGAGCAAAAGCATGAGTGGGGAGGGGCAGAGAGAGAGGAAGACACAGAATCTGAAGCAGGCTCCAGGTTTCCAGCTTTCAGTGCAGAGCTCAAAATGGGCTCAAACTCACAAATGGCGAGATCATGACCTGAGTGGAAGTACAATGCCCAACTAACTGAGCCACCCAGATACCCCCAAGGCAATACTTTATAATGCAAAACACAAAAAACACATTCTTTAACCACAAATACTTTAACTACAAATACTCTTATCTAAAGAAAATAAGACCACAGAACCATTGGATATTCAAATTTCTTGGATTCTCTTCAAATTTCTAAGAGAGGTTCATGTAAAGTCTACACACTGTATCCCAATATGTCTTTTAAATATTCTGTACATTATAATACCTTTCCTCCTTTTTTGCTATTCTGTTTTCTAGCCGATGAAAGTGAATCCTTTGTCAGAATACCAAATATCTGTATTTGGTTAATTGCTTTCTTGTGATGTCATTTCTCTTCTATGTCTTTCCTATTCCTATCAGCTAGTAGTTTGTGTGTGTGTGTGTGTTTGTGTGTGTGTTTAATTTTTTTAAAATGTCATGGGGCACCTGGGGGTGACTCAATCAGTTAAATGGCCAACTCTTTATCTCCACTCTGGTCATGAACGTATGATTCATGATTTCGAGCCCTACGTTGGGCTCGTGCTGACAGTATGGAGCATGCATAGGATTTTTTCTCTTTCTCTCTTTCCCTGCCCCTTACCTACTCTCTCATTCTCAGATATAAATAAACTTCAAAATAAATAATAAATTAAAAAATAAACTTAAAAAATAAAGTACCTTAATTTTTTGTTTTTAAGTTTTCATTTAAATTCTAGTTAGTTAAATGTAGTGTAGTATTGATTTCAGGAGTAAGATTCAGTGGCTGATCAGCTAGCAGTTTTTGTATATTGAGATTTATTTTCTAGTTCAGTGTTTGTGTGTGTGACAATTGATGGAGGTGTCCATTTTCTATGGCATTGTGTGTGAGAATTCAAAATGGATTACACTTTTCATGACATCATCTCAGAGGGCACAAGGGGAATTGTGACCCTCATTCTGTGTGGATAAGATTGGTCCGTGGATTCAGGAATCCAGCAGGTGTCCATTCCTTATGAAGTTTCCAAATTCATCTAATGGCTTTGGGATCATGGATAGAACTGCCTTGTTGTACGTGTAGAATAACAAAATGGGGTGTCTGTATCATTCATTTTGCACCGATTAGCTGAAATTCAATCTTTAAAATTTCCTTTACCAACTCTGTTTCTCCTGAAGTAAATTTTCTTCAGAAAAAGCAGGGTAAATACTTAACCAAGCATTTTAGTTATGTAACATTTTTTTAAATACTGAAAGACTATCTTTTTTAAGTCTTTTTTTCTTTTTGGATATCATTTTGAACTCATGAATTTTTTTATGTTTGCCTTTTTCTATCCATTGCAGTCATTATTCTTTTTAATATTCAAACTGTTCCATGTTTGGCTAGTAGAAGCTCTTTCAGATAGGCGAATAGATTTGTGTTTACATGATATCAATATTTTTTTCCTTTTGTGTGTTGGGCACACCTGGATGTTCTAGGCTTATCTGTACATGTCCTGTTCCCAATCTACAGCCATCATTTCTCCAGGAAGCCCTGGACACTAAAGGTTTCTAGTTTTTTATTTCTCCTTTCTATGAAGTACATGTCTAGGCACAATTTTTAACATACCGATGTTAAAAACAAATTCATTAATAACATCAGTCAAAGAGAGAATAAATGCACACATGCAAAACAGTAAAAAGCACCACATTCTTACTTATGTTTTCCTACCTCAGAACTACTGACACTTGAACCCACGTTGCTCTCCAGGCAACTGTTACAAACATATCACATGGGCATAATGGCCCAACTGTATGAAATTATCACCTGCATGTTCATAATATGCCTGACAAAAAGGCAAGTCCAATACTTAAATTTTTTTCAATTAGCTTCGTGTCATGTTTTAATCTTTCACTTGGGAAACTTCATTATTTCCTATGCATGCAGAAGCTTATTTTCACCATTTCCTTGTAGTTGGAAGGCCAACTTTACTAGAGATCTAAAGAGAAATGAATACATATTTTGTGTAACTTATTAAAATGCTGACTTCCCACACATTCTCTGGATAGTTTTTCCTTCTACTAAAATAAAAACTTAGACAATGACAATTCAAATGCATATTATCCTACTTTATTCATAGACCCTTACACAACTGATTGGCTATTTTCCTGTTCAGAATTAAGGATTATTGAAGCTTGTGTTAACAACGACTTTGTTCTTCATAATTCATTTCCTGTTACTTGCTTATGCAATGAAGCATTGTAATTTGTAGTCTATTACTTCACAGGACTTATAACTTCATTGCCTGTACAGAGAAAAGAACAAAGATGAGTCAGGAGTATGAAAAACACTTTCTAGGTAATGAGAAAGTAAATCAACTTACATTTCTTGCAAACTGATAAGTAGGAAGTTTTTACTAATGAGTCCTACAATTCTGACAATGCAGTGTTTATTTACAGAGTTCCCTGGTAAGAAGTATGATCATATAAGGTAATCATTATACACTGGGATTTGGTTCCAGGCAAATAACATCTATACTGAATTACTTCCAAAAGAATTAATATAAAATATCTACATATGCTTTCCTATTGCCATGTCTCAATAATTTTAAATCTGCTAACACTTTTGTGTTAGTTTGTAACCTCTTTAGGGGCTTTCCTGGTCTAATCTGAAACTTCCCCCATAGGCGGAGCGCAGGGAGACAGACATCAAAGAAAGAGGGAGATCACTCCAACTGGTAGGTGGCAGCTCTAATGAGCAAGAAGACTTGCTTATGAGGCTTGTCTTGGGCAGCAGCAAGACAAGAGGTTCGCCCCATCTACCTGCAAAATCTTAAAAGTTTAAATAGAGGCCTTAACTAAGTTCAATCCAGTGTACCATCCAGATGGTCTCAAAACCATATTTCTATCTCAAAGCTGTATTCTTGGAGCAACCTATGCGAGCAGGGAAGGCAAGTGAAACTCACATTCTGGGGGCGCCTGGGTGGCTCAGTCGGCTAAGCATCCGACTTTGGCTCAGTTCATGATCTCGTGGTTTGTGGGTTTGAGCCCTGTGTTGGGCTCTGTGCTGACAGCTAGCTCAGAGACTGGAGCCTGTCTTCAGAGTCTGTGTCTCCCTCTCTCTCTGCCCCTCCCCTGCTCACATTCTGTCTCTCTGTCTCTCAAAAATAACATCAAAAAAATTAAAAAAAAAAAAAAAAGAAACTTACATTCTGAGGACCAGGGAGGGGATAAAAACCTCCCATTGCCAGGGTCCAACTAGTGGGTCAACCATAACGTTCTCTTGATAACCTCCACCCTGTTTTTTACTCTTCTCTTCCACAATGGACCCTGAATGGTCAACAAGGCGTGTCACCAGCATGGAGGTGGCTCATTTGGTGGCTATCTAACTACACTGGGGGCAAATGCCACAGCAACAATGCAGGCATATGCAATAGAGAACATGGGTTAAGACAATCATTCCCAAACATCAGTGACAATTTTTTTACATCAAGAGCCCCATGATCTGAACCACTGAGAGTTACCAAGTTCCTGGGTCAGAGATTGGATTACTCAGGCCATTCACTTTGTTCTAATGTGATTTAATAAAGATGACACATTAGGAGACTTTCACGTTTGAATAATGGCACAGATGACTCCTTGAAATGCAGTAATAGTGTCTAAGTCCATCCAATTTGGAAGACAATTTTTCTCATTCTCATAGTCCAATTTATAACTTTTTTTTTGGATTGGTGAGTTTTGTGTTCTAAGAAACCTTTGCTGATCCCATGATCATGAATATATACTTACATGTTTTGTTCTAGAGCACAGGACATCAAATATTTTCTGTAAAGGGCTAGAAAGTATGTTTTAAGCTTTGTAGGCCTTGTGATCTTTGTTGAAAACACTCATCTATAACTTTAGCCTAAATACACAATAAACAATGCTTAAAGAATGAGTGTGAGCATGGTTGTCTTCTAAGAAAAATTTATTTATAAAAACAGGCAGAAAGGCTTTCTGTTCGGAAACAAGATGACATAGACTCAATTTTCCCTGCTCCTTCCTTCTAATTACAACTAAATATCTTGGAAATTATTCAGCAGACAATCATAAAAGTACTCTGAAGATGGGAAAAAATGGTGGGCTGGACAGGGAACTTAGGACCTGAATGATGATATCACCTTGAATCCCTTGGGTTTTCTTTTTTATCTCTCTCATAACCCTGATTGAGCATCAGAAAGCCTGAAATCCACAGTGCTGATAAAAAGGGACAAAATAAGAAAACATACACAAATACCTAAGTAAAACCTGCCCATTTTGCTTAAAGGGCTAGTAGGGGGAAGCCCAGTAGAGGCTTACCCAAAGACAGTGGCAGGCAAAATGTCACTAGAAGTAGAGGTGTGGGGCAATCATTTTCCCACCCACCCCATGACAGCAGCAATGGTGACCAAGGAACCCATCCCCATCTCACACTCGGTGGGCATGTTTCAGGGTTCTTACCCATAAGTGGCAGAAGATGGCCTGTCTCCCAATTCTCAGTAATCCAGACACAGAAGATGAAAAGATGATGGCTATGTCTGTAAAAGGGCAAAATGAAGAACATTTACAGCGAAGGAGATCTTGTGTGACCTCGCTGTGTGAGGAGATGCACAAACTTACATGTGATAAGACTGCATAAGATTTAATACAAACACACACCACACACGCATACAAGTAAACTGGACAAATCTAATCAAGATCAGAGGATTGTATCTGTGAATACTGAGAGTGATATTGGCTACTATGAATGATGGTGCAATATTTGTTTACAAGTGTTTGTATGAACATGTTATGATTCTCTTGGATGTTTACCTAGAAGAGGAATTACTGGATTGTAAGATAACTTTAAATTTTTGTGCAACTGCCAAACTGTTTTCCAAAGCAAATGTGCCATTTTACATGCCCACCAACAATGCGTAAGGATTCCAGTGTTCCCACATGGACATAGATGTGTTTTTTGCCAACACTTGTTTGTATCCTTCTTCTTGATGGTAACCATCCTGGTGAATATGAAGGGGGATCTCATTCTAGTTTATTGCAAATTTGCATTCTCCTAATGTCTAATGATGTTGAATGATTTTTCCATGTGGTTGTTGGATATTTTTGTATCTTTTTTAGAGAAGTAATCTACTCAAAATACTTTGCCCATTTTTTGATTTGATTGTTTAATTCATTATTGAGTTTTGAGTTCTGAATACTATTGTTATATGATGCATATGATTTATAAATATTTTCTCTCATTCTTTGGAGTGTTTTATTTAGTTTACTGATAATCTACTTTGAAGTAAATACGTTTTTCATTTTGGTTAAGTCCAATTTATCTATCTTTTTATTTTGCTGCTTGCAATTTGGTATCATATCTAAGAAATCATTGCCTACTCTAAGGTCACAAAGATTCAGGCGTAGACCTGAAGCCTTAGTTTTCTTCTAAGAATTTGTAGTTTTAGCTCTTACAGTTAGGTATTTGAACAACTCTTACTCAATTTTGGTCTTAATTTTAGACAAATATGGTCTGTCATAGACTTCCAACTGCACTTTGTTTCTTTCTTCTTTCTTTTAAATAATAACAATAATAGTTTTTATTATTATTTTGCATATGGATATTCTGTTGTTCCAGCACCATTTATTGAAAGGATTATTCTTTCTCTCATTAAGTTGTCTTGGACCTGTTAAAAATCATTGACCATAAACCTAAGCATCTTCTTGGACTCTGAAATTTATCCCACTGATTTCTATATATATCATTATGCTAATACTATCCAGTCATTTTTTTCTCTCCTTCTTTAAGTTTGTATGTTAATTTTATAATATTTTAACATACAATGGTATATCAGTTTCAGGTGAGTACCATGTAGTCTTGATCACTGTAGTTTTGCTATAAGTTTTGAAATCAAGAAGTATAAATCACCATCATTGATCTTCTCTTTCAGGATTATTTTGACTATTCTGGATCCCTGGAATTATCATATGAATTTTGGGATCAGCTTCTCAATTTCTACAGAAAAACTAGATAGGGCTTTGATAGGGATTATATTCCATATGCAGATCAATCTAGGCAGTGTTACCATCTTACTCATGTCAAACCTTTAGATGAACAAGATATGTTTTTCCATTTATTAAGGTTAATTTCTTTCAGTGTTTCAGTGTTTTATAGTTTTCCATGTACTAATCTTTTATTTTACTTTTACCTTTTTTGTTATTTTTATTCTTAAGTATTTTATCCTTTTTGATGCAGCTATAAATTAAATTGATTTCTTAATATCATTTTCAGATTCTTTTTATAGTTTATTGTCAAGTTGGTTTCCATATAACACCCAGTGCTCACCCCAACAAGTGTCCTTCTCTATGTCCATCACCAATTTTCTCCTTTCTCCCACCTCATCAACCCGCAGTTTGTTCTCAGTATTTAAGAGTCTCTTATGGTTTGCCTCCCTCCCATTCCCTATTTTTTCCCTTTCCCCACACCCATGATCTTGTTAAGTTTCTCCTGTTCCACATATGAGTGAAAATGTATGGTATCTGTCCTTCTCTGACTGACTTATTTGACTTAGCATAACACCCTTGAGTTCCATCCATGTTGCTACAAATGGCCAGATTTCATTCTTTCTCATTGACATGTAGTATTCCATTATACATATAAACCACATCTTCTTGATCCATTCATCAGGTGAGGACATTTAGATTCTTTCCATGATTTGGCTATTGTTGAATGTGCCACTATGAATATTGGGGTACATGTGCCCCTATGCATCAGCACTTCTGTATCCCTTGGGTAGATCCCCAGCAGTGCTATTTCTGGGTAATAGGGGAGTTCTATTGTTAATTTTTTGAGGAGTCTCCACACTGCTTTCCAGAGTAGCTTCACCAGTTTACATTCCCACCAACAGTATAAGAGGGTGCCCGTTTCTCCACATGCTCGCCAGCATCTATAATCTCCTGATTTGTTCATTTTAGCCACTTTGACTGGCATGAGGGGGTATCTTGGTATGGCTTTGATTTGTATTTCACTGATCATGAGTGACATTGAGCCTTCTTTCATGTGTGTTGGCCATCTGGGTGTCCTCAATAGGGAAAAACTGAGAGCTTTCCCCCTGAGATCAGGAAAATGACAAGGATGTCCACTCTTACCACTGTTATTTAACATAGTTCTGGAAGTCCTAGCATTTTCAGATTTTTAATTTTAATGTATACGTATAAAATTGATTTTTATAAGTTGATCTTAATTCACTTATCAGTTCTATCTTTTCATGAATATTTTAAGATAATCTATAGGTAAAATCATGCCAGCTGAAATACAGATAATTTTAATTATTTCTTTCCAATCTGGAGATTTTCTGCTTCTTTTGCTTGCCTAATTGTTCTGATTAAAACGCCCAGTAATGTTAAATAGAAATGGTAAGAGCAGACATTGTTTTGTGTCTGAGCTTGGGGAAAAGCCTTCTGTTTTCCCCCTAAAATTTGATATTAGCCATGTATTTTAGTTATTTTTAAAAGTTTATTTATTTATTTTGAGAGAGAGAGAGAGAGAGAAAGAGAGAGAGAGAGAGAGTAGGGAAGGGGCAGAGGGAGAGGGAGAGAGAATCTCAAGCAGGCTCAAGTCCTCAGAGTGGAGCCCTATGTAGGGCTTAATGCTGGGCTCTATCTCATGAACTATGACATCATGAGTCTGATATTAAACTGACTGAGCCACCAACAGGTCCCAGCAATGGGTTTCATTTATTTTTTTAAATTTTTTATGTCTTTTATTTATTTTTGAGAGACAGAGAGAGACAGCATGAGCAGGGGAGGGTCAGAGAGAGAGGGAGACATAGAATCTGAAGCAGGCTCCAGGCTCTGAGCTGTCAGCACAGAGCCCGACACTGGGCTCGAACCCACGAACTGTGAGATCATGACCTGAGCTGAAGTCGGATGTTTAAACAACTGAGCCACCCAGGTGCCCCCAGCAATGGGTTTTAAATGGAAGTTCTTTATCAAGTTAAGGAAAGTCCCTTCCATTTCTAGTGTGTTGAGTTTTCTTTCCCCATGAAAGTATCTGTGTTATTTCTGAATAGTAGATGTAAATTTACAAGTACTTTAAAGAAAAGGATTGGGGCACCTGGGTGGCTCAGTCAGTTACGTGTTGTACTTTTGTTGATTTTTGGCTCAGGTCATGATCTTACAGTTTGTGGATTCAAGCCCCATATCAGGCTCTGTGCTGATAGTGTGGAGCCTGCTTGGGATTTTCTATCTCCCCTCTCTTTCTCTCTCTCAAAATAAATAAAAAATTAAACAAAATAAAATAAAATAATTAAAGAAAAAAGACAAACGGCAGGCCAGATTGGCCTCTGAGCTATAGTCTGCTGACCGTTGTTCTAGAAACATATTATTTTCGCTTCCACTTTTACATTTATGAACCATCTAAAATACTTTTTCATAAATTTTAATAACTTGTGAGGTAAAGCAGTCAATATTTTACAAAATGCAGCACGATTTCCTTGTACCATATATGAAAAAACTTTCCTTCAAAAAGATATACAAATTTCCATGTGAAAATTTGCCTCACATCATTAGACACGAGGAAAATGCAAATCAAAACCACCATACATTTTTAGAATATATTAAATTAAAAATGTGAATGTGAAGGGGTGCCTGGGTGGCTCAGTCAGTTGGGCATTAGCTTTGGGTCATGTCATGATCTCATAGTTTGTGAGTTCGAGCCCCACATCGGACTCTGTGCTGATAGCTCACAACCTGGAGCCTGCTTCTAATTCTATGTCTCTCTCTCTCTGCCCTTCCCCTGCTTGTGCTCTTTCTTTCTCAAAAATAAATAAATAAATATTTTTAAAAATGTGAAAATGGATATGGAACATAATTTGTATGGATGTAAAATGGTACAATGACATTGAAAAAAATTGACAGTTTCTGTTTTATATTCTTTAATTTTTTTAAGTTTACTTATTTATTTTGAGAGAGACAGAGAGAGCAAGAGACAGGGGACGAGGTGACAGAGAATCCAAAACAGTCTCTGTACTGTTATCTTGGAGCCCGACACTGGGTTTGAACTAAGAAACCATGAGTTCATGACCTGAGCTGAAACCAATAGTCAGACACTTAACCAACTGAGCCACCTAGATGCCCCTTGACAGTTTCAAACTCATTAACTACATCCTAATCTATCTCCTACTAGTTCTATTCCTGAATACATACTCAAGAGAAATGAGTAAGCATGTTCACTAAAAGGCTTGTGCAAGAATGCCCATAATAACCCAAATTGGACAAAACATAAATGCCTTTCAATAAGAGAATGGATAAACAAATTTTAATGTACTCATACAAAAGAGTACTGTGCAGCAATAGAAAAAGAACAACTTATTTCTTTGTATGTATATGATATATATGTATATATATGTGTGTATATATATGTATATATATACTTTATGTATCACATAAATACTTTATGTATGTGCATAACAACATGCACAAACATACAAACATTTGACATATATAATGACAGGTGAATCTTTAAAATACTGTGTTGCTTAAAAGAAGTAAGATATAAAAAGCACACAGGGGGCGCCTGGGTGGCTCAGTCGGTTAAGCCTCCAGCTTCAGCTCAGGTCAAATCTCACATTCGTGGGTTCGAGCCCTGCGTCAGGCTCTGTGCTGACAGCTAGCTCAGAGCCTGGAGCCTGCTTCTGGTTCTGTGTCTCCCTCTCTCTCTGCCTCTCCCCCTCTCATGCTCTGTCTCTCTCTGTATCAAAAATAAATAAAACATTTAAAAAAATTAAAAAAATGCACACAGTATATGCCTCCAGTTATAAAAAATTCAAGAAGTAAAACTATAAGGGGTTATTTTTGAAGTGATCGATATTGATCAAAAAAGGGGAGAAGAGAATCTTCAGTGCTATGGAAATGTGCTAAATGTTTATGTGGTGATATTAATGGATATGTACTTATGCACAGTATTATCAAGCTTTATTCTTAGTACACTTTGTTTGCTTTATTGAATGTAAATTATACCCCAACAAAAGGTGGCATAAAAGAGCAGGAATGGCAGGAAAATTATTAAAAGGCTGTCACTCTAACAAAATAACATATGGAAAAATTTGATTCTTTGTCTACTTTCTAGAAAAAGGACATGTCTTACATTGAAATTTGCATAATTAGTTTATTAATTAATTAATTTAACAAATTCTTATTTGGCACCTACCAGATCCCAGGTTAAGTTCTTACTACTGATGCAAGGGAGGAATAATCCTTTTGAGAACTTTCCAGTGTTTAACAACTTTCTGTATTAACTCATACTAAAATCATCGCTGCATCATGTATCATTTTTCCTTTTTTTTTTTAACACTTAAGTAAATACTTTTATTAAATTTTCTTGACATCTATTCCTGATTTAAGGAATACGGATCCTGAAGGTTTTGAGTTTCGTCCTACTGTCATTTCTTTTCATTTATTTTTCTTCCAATTGCTCCACTTCCAACTTTTAGTCAGTGTTCCCCTCCTTCTGGTCCAGTGTCATTTATTTTTCCATTTCTATCTCACCACCTTTATGACTCTGTATATTCTGAAATTTATCTTTGTCATTTTACAGGAACTAGACTCAAACACACAGACTCAGACACACACTCAGAAGTGGAGGTAGAGGCATACAAAAGTGCAGGATCTCAGTTTAAGTATTTTTTTCTCAAGTTGTTTATAACACTTTAATATTGTCAATACAATTTTAAAAATAGCCCTGCTTAAAAATATGGGATCTATTTAGCAGTAAATGATGGATGAAATGATGTTTTACTTTGGTCTTAAGTACTTTTTTCTTGGGTGTTTTATTTGATTGATCCGTATATAGTCAGACCAGAAGACAAAATATATGATTCATCTCCAGTCTGAAGCCCCATTTGAATGGCACTTTATTTACATTAGCATTCCTAATTACTTAATGACCAATCAGATATGGTTCATTGCTAGTAAGTGTAGAAACATGTTGTCTGAAGGATGTAGTTTAATTAGTATACTCTTAAAAACACGTCCCTTGTGACCATTGGATGTAATCATTATTTTATGTATTTAACTGTGAAATTCATATTTACTCAGCAGGATAGAGAACAGCTTTTTACTTCCCAAAGCTGGTTAATAGAGCATAGTTAGATTTTTAAAGGAGCCTGAAAAATCTTGACAAAAGCAGAACAGTTTTAAAAAAACATCATTCTAATAAAGTAGGTATTACATGTAAATGCCAATACCATATCTATAAAACAAGAAGAGAGGGATAAGACACAAAAAAAGCTTATTGTATTTCTGCCCTTAATAACGTAGGTTTAGATGGTTCACATTCTTCTAAACCACTGAGGATTTTTAGATATTTTTACTCTTTATTAATAATTTTGAAATGACCTCATTTCAAAGGTAAATGGTAATTTGTGTGCTTCCTCTTATTACTTATTCATTAAATAACAGCCAAATTAGATATATCTTATTTCCAGAAAACACAATGAACAAAAACCTGAACTTACAGCATTGGGAGATCAATGACTGCCCTTCCAAATAGAGTCTTTTCCAAACACTTTATCTTCCATAAATTGTCATCTGACTTGACTTCTGAGAAGCAACATATTTCTTAACATGAGGGGTGTAACTTGTTATAATTGTTATATATATTCAAGAAAATTAGTTTGCAATGATTTCTAGTAGCCCATGACTACACTGTGGGCATTAACCATCAAGCAGAACTCTAATATGACTTCATGAACGCACCATCATTCGCTGTCCATGGTTCTGATTAGAGTGTGACTCATACAGATGCCTCAGGGCTGCTTCATTTGCTTTATATTCAGACTTTGTCAATAACGCAGCAATTGATCCTGCCATTATCACTCTTTCTTATTTTCTGGAAGATGTCTTCTTTCTCAATCCTTTCATATACTGCTTTGGGAGCACACAGGCAACTTCCTCACAGCTGTCTCCCATTTGAGGTACTAATAGCAATAATAATAATAATAGTAACTTGATATTGGCAATGCTATTGAGTCAAACATAGTATTAGCAATATTATTTTAGGCTTTATTATATGCCAAACATCTTTTCAATAATTTTACATGCTGCAACTTGTTTACACCTCAGAGCCTACTCAATTAGGCATTATTCTTCTCAACTTATCTATGAGGGAATTGAAATACTGAAGGTTCAATACTTGTCTGAAGGTCATTTACAAATAGTAACTGGTGGCACTTATATTTCATACACATTTCAAAGTTATAAATAAGAATTTTTGTGACTTTTGGGGACTAAGCCTGCAACTGGCTTGTAAATGCTACCAGTTATATTCGATCTTTATGGTATCTAAGGCAAGAATTTTCAGGAAAAACTACTGAAATATAGTTGATTCTTGGACAACACAGGTTTGAAATGTGTGAAGTCACATACACACAGATATTTTTGATAAATGCAGTACGGTGTTTACTTACAGTATTGTAAGTGTATCTTCTCTTTTTTATGGTTTTCTTAATAACATTTTATTTTCTCTATTTTTTTGTGAGAATACCATATATAATACACATACCATACAAAATGGGTGTTAATTGTTTATATGCTCTGTAAGGCTTCCTTTCAACAGTAGGTACTAGTAGTTTAGTTTTTGGAGAGTCAGAAGTTATATGCAGGTTTTTCACTTTGTGAGGTTTGACACCCTTAATTCTCAGGTTGCTCAAGGGGCAGCTATCCCTATAAACACTTCCTGGAGTACTTTGTTTACAAACAAACACATTTATTTTTAGCCTTTTCCTTATATCTCCATGATTTGAGATCCATTGGTAGTTGGGTGGCACCTATCTTTCTGACAGACTTTTTCTGAGCAAATATCATGAAGCAGTCCTTGGTCAGTGTTTAGATGTCATAAAGCTATGTATCTAAGAGTGTTTTCTGAACTCTCTTTCATTATAGTTCTTAATGTTGTATCTACTTCTTGCTGAAGACTTCTTAATCCCTCCTTCCCTTGATATCAAATTACACACAGATATACAGAATAAAAGGTTAGTATTTGTATAGGTTTGGGAAAGTATTTTCTGCATTGAAATCAATCAATTTCCTCTGATGATGAGCAAAGGTAGCTAAAGGTACTTTAAAGTGTACCTTAAAACAGTTCTTTAAAATATGAGCCTCGATTTGGTGTCCAACGGTCTTGGACTCAATTTTCAGCCACCTAAACTTCTATAGGCAAGATTTGAGACAACCTCTTAAACTGTGCTGGTTCTTGTTTTTGATGTTGTTGTTTTGTTTTAATTTCCTATCATTTTATGTTACCAAAAATGATTAATAACCCTTTATATCAAGATTAAATAAGACTGTACATAAAATGAATAATATTGAGTTTCCTGCACTGAGTAGGTGATCAAAAGTTGACAGCTATCATAAGTGACACTTGGCATAGTAATCTGAGTGGAAAAAGATGAATCTTGTCCTCATTTATATTGGATTAAATCAACCAATAACTGCAAAGAAAATTCAAGTCAAAGAGATACTTGAACATCATTTGACTTAACATTGACACCTGTTTTTTTAAATATATTTTTTTAATATTTTATTTATTTTTAATACAGAGAGAGACAGAGCATGAGAGGGGGAGGGGCAGAGAGAGTAGGAGACAGAACTAGAAGCAGGCTCCAGGCTCTGAGCTAGCTTTCAGCACAGAGCCTGACACGGGGCTCGAACCCACGAACGTGAGATCTGACCTGAGCCGAAGTTGGAGGCTTAACCGACTGAGCCACCCAGGCGCCCCTGACACCTGTTTTGATTAGCAACAAAAAGTAACTCATATGGAGAGCACACAAAATCAAAATTTTTTCCATCAAGCTATTTCCAGAATTATACATTCTCTTAGTATGATTAGGCTACATATATAATGTATATATGTATGTATGCATGCACACACCCACACACACATATATACACATACAGTTTTCTAATTAGATTTATGCTCACATATTCTTGGTTAATCTTGATAAGTTGTATGTATCTATGTATGTATGTATTTATGTATACACGTGTATGCATACATGTGCATATATATGCACATGCACTTTTCTAATTAGATTTTTGCTCACATACTCTTGGTCAATCTTGATAAGTTGTATGTATGTATATGTATATGTGTGTATGCATTTATTATATGTGTATATATGCATACATGTCTATGTTTATATGTAGGTGTATATATATGTACATACACACATTTTTCTAAATAGATTTATGTTCACAGATTATTGGTTAATCTTGATAAGTTTTTTATTTATACATTTTTCCAGTGATAATGCCTGGATAGTATATTTTGAAATGTAGAGGCCTAGGCTGCACCATGAATATTCCAGATTGGTCAGTGTAGGGCGAGCCTCAGGAATCTACATTTTAACGAGTTTCTCTTGTGTTTCTGATTCAGTAGGTGTACAGACACACTTTGAGGAAACAGGGCTCCTAGAGTGTCAGGACTTTGTTTGAATTTATCACATGAGACACTCACAGGAACACAGAGAATCACTTAAGACCTGCAATAAGCAGACAACATAATTTAGTTTCAAATATTTTTTTAAGTGGGGAAGACTGCAAGGGCCCAAGAAGATGCAGTGATATAATTGTTAAAATAATACTAATATTTGTGGTGTGTTATCAGATACTATGCTAGGTACTCTGCCTTTGTTATCTTATTAGCCCTTTAAATTATCCTATCAATAACTATATTGTATAGATGACAGAATATATATATATACACACAATATATATTATATGTCATTTGCTCCATATCACAAATACATATATGCAGACAATATATATCATATATCATTTGCTCTACATCACAAAATTAATGAGTTCTAAAGCTGGGATTCAAACACAGAGCATCAGACTACATGGTAAAAAAGCAACAACAGCAGCAACAATAACAAACATTTGCCAAGTGCTTATTCTACACCAGACATTCTTTTGTGATTTAATTATCACAAAAATGGTGGGATTATTATTATTGCTACTTTATGTATGCAGAAATTGAAGCTAGGAGAGGGTAAGTAACTTGTTCCAAGTCATACAGAATGGGGGAGCTGAGATATGGACTTAAGGGTTTGATTTCAAAGCCTTTGCTCTTAGTTACCACAACAAGGAATTTGAGATTGCCTGACTGCCAGACCAATCTTCTCTTCACTCCCACAGATTATTGAAAATACAGAGCAGCATCCCACCAGGACCTAACAAGAAATGTACTTTCTTCATTGTTATATGAATATGTACATACATGTATCATTCATGCTTCCTAATTGCATGCAATAAAAACTTATTCGAACTAACTGAAGCTGAACCACAGTTTATTGGATGGGTATAAAGAAAAAGACATGATAGACCTAGTAATATAATAGACATGAGGGTCAGGAGGAGCCTCAGAAAAGGACATGCAGCAGGAATAGTTTGCTTCTGATGCTGCCACTGGTAGCCCGTCTTTTGTCATGGTAGAATATCCAAGCCACTGGATGCTGTCACAATAAATGAGTGCAAACCCAAGATTTATTTCTAAGCAGAAATACATAAAAGTCCAAGAATGAGTCAATTGACTGCATTTACCTTCTAAGGTGTGGGGAGAGAGTGCTGCTTACTGGCCCTGCCTCTCACCATGGAGTATTCTTCCTATCAGAAAATCAATTGGATTCCAAGCAGCCAAAGAGAACAAATTTCCTGCAGCAATTACATATAAACAAATGTCCAGTTAGGAAGATCCGACACCATGCTTTCTGACAGAAAGTGACAGACCAAGAGAGTTGCTTTAAGGTTAGCAAACAAAGCATTACTCTCTTGTGAGTTAAATACAATGAAATTCGACAGCAACATTATGTTTGCAAAAATTTAAACACTGAGATAATTAATAATTATAATAAAAGATAAATTGCAATATTGAAACAAGAGTAAATTTAGATGTTTTGCCATCATATTTGTGAATTTAGATTATATGTGTAAGTAGGTCACTGTAGTTAAAGCAATAATTTAAACTTTTCGAACCTTTGTATGGAAGAAGAGAGATAGAAAAGTATTGTGCTGAACCCATACTATTCTGGTCTTTTTGATGCCTCACATGGGGTCTTGAGAATGAATAACTAAGATATTAGAAAATATTCTGATGTTGAATTATTGTTTGATTTTCTTTTGAGGGACAAAGGAACAGAGCACAGCTCTGTAGGTGAGAACAGGGCTTTCCTTGAAGCAAATCAAATTTCCCCTGTCAGTCATTCTAGGAGGCCATGGGCAGGAGGGCTCTTGACTTCAGGGAGGGAAAGCCTTTTATCTGTTGGGCTTAGGGTAATTGGCCCAGAAACCATAGCACAGAGTCACTGGTAGTTATTTTTTAATAGTTTTAAGACATATCATTGATGACATTAGCCTTCATCGTCTGGGTGAGGTAGTGTTTGCTAGATTTCTCCACTGTAAATCCCATCCTCCCCTTCCCTACCTTACTCTAAGTGCAATACACAGTCAAAAGTTTGAGAGTTAAGCTCCATCTCCTTGAGGAAGGAGTGTCTACGTAAATTATTTGCCCAAAGATTAGTCATTTCCTCATTATTTATTTAATTACTTACTTATTTCAATATGGATTCAGGGTTAATTGCTTTCTATTTGGGGTTTTAATCCAATATAAGGTTATTTATTTTGCCACTCAAATTGTTCTAATTTTGGTCGTTGGAACCTATTTCAGATTAGTCTCTGTGTTCTTTCTGAAATGGTTCTCTATTTCACTTGTTTGATTTTTAAGCATTCCATTGCATTCTGGAGCTACTCTACTCAGGGAGACCTTTAGAGTGTCTTTGGTGTCTCCCTTTTTGCACTGTAGCCTATAAACCTTCCCCAGTCAAGGACAACTGTAGGCTTCTTTTATTATTTCACCCTTCTTTCAAGATATCACTGTCCTAACCTAATGGACACTGTCTGGTGTCCAATATGTGCAAATATTTGTTTCAGATAGTTTGTCCCACTTAATTATTCAAAGAGAGAAGTAGAGAGCAAAAGGTGAATCCCTGCGACTATTCCATGATTAGAAGGGAAAGTCTCTAGAACTTCCTGCATAAGAATCAGCTTCCATCTCCTATGTTCAGATAGCTGCCAAGAAAGGCAGGCACAATTCTGGAATGAGAACCTGTGGAAAACCTGAGATGGGGCTGTAAGTTAGTCTTTGTGTGGATCTACCTCTATTGGATGTTTATGAAGATGTTTATAAGTTAAAACCAAAGGTCTACTGCTCTGTTGAAAGGAGGAGAGTCACCCCACTCTTGGTATGGACTCATTGGAAAAACACACTGTCCCTAATCCTGAAGCAAGATTCCACAGTGGTGATAACTGTGCACAAATAGCTTTGCCCACTGGAGGAAGTAGACACAAAGCGACTGTAACTACACAGCCAGAAGATCGTGTTAGTGCAGTTTTCCCATCCTGTAGTCCCTGGAACTGCACAATGACTCAAGGAACAGGACTGGAGTAAAGTTTTCCAAGGAGAAACAGGTGGTCGCCATGAAGTGACACCTTCAAATGGTCCCATTCCAGGCTTCGTAAATAACTTTATTAATGTGAAACAATTGCATTGCAGAGGCAATTCCTTCAAGAAAGAAAACCACCCCTGCTTCACCATTGATGTTACATTAATGTGTTAAACTAAATGTTGAAAAAATACTTGGTAAATATTTCCTTGGAATAAAGAGAAATGATGTTAATAATAATAATGTTAATATACATTAATTCTTTAATGCCCTTTAAGATATCAATAGATATTGTCTAAATTGCAAAATGAAATAATGTAAAGTGTGCCTGTAGAAGTAACAGACATAACTACAAAGAGACATAAAACTAGAAGCCAACAGAGATTCATCTGTATAGTTGTGACTACAGGATTCGATCAAACTATTTTACCATAATCACAACAGGTGATCTTGTTGCCTTAAAAAAAAACTTATGCATTAAGGACCGAACCTCAACTATTTATGATGATTTTTATGTGGAATATTCATGCTCCAATATTTGCCTTAATCATCAAAACACATGGAGGGAAACCTTTTAGAAATTCATCTAAAACTGTCTTTGTATCTATAAAATCTCCATGCTGAATTTCAATTATTACCAAAACATATGTAAATAGAAAGTAATTTCTATTTTTTCAATGTTTAAGAGACATTGGGAGAACACAGAGGAATTCATAATCTATTCTATCTATATTCTTACTTCTGGTGACCTTGAAAGCAGGCAAATCCCCAGAGCTACTGTGGCATCTTGTACATTTTTTCAATTCAAAACACCTGTTCCAAAGGAACCAAACAATTCAGTGGGCAGCCAAATAGGATAGAATACTGAAAGGAAACTGACTTAGGAAGAACAAGGTTATGAAGAACAGTGTTACCAAAAGAAAAAGCCACTGAATCTGGTTTAAATCCAGGGACCAAAGGAAAGTGGTTCTTTATGAAGAGGAAGATAAAGCAAAGACAAAACAGAGTAAAGGCATAAACAATAATAATTCATGTAATTGCAGAGTTACTAAAATTTGATGTTCCCAAATCAAAGACTAAATGATGGATATTAATAAAGGAGATACTAAAATTTTAGGTTAGTTTTGTTTGGTATGCCCAAGTTTAGTTAAATAGTTTGGTATCATTATTTTGTGGAATTTTCTAGAGTAGAATTGTTGGTTCATACATTTCCAAAAAATCATTATAAAAATGAACTCGAATTTCAATGGATTGAGCAAATAGAAGTGAATATTATAGAGGGAGTCTGCATAGTAAAGAAAGATAATTGGGGGAAAAGGCAGGAAAGAAAGGCAAAATTAACATAAAATAATAATCTTGCATTTATGTGGGATATTTAATCTGTAGAAATCAAACTGTACATGTTAGGAAAGAGTGATTTGGATAATACAAAATTTAAAAAAGAACAAGGATTCTATGATACTGGGTGTGATCAACAGAGAAATAAAAATATTGGGTAGACACAGTAGAAATACAGTTGACAATTTTATGTTATATCACACATAAAAATGAACAAAATATGCTTTGATATCAAAACTGTTAGGGGTGTCTCAGTGGTTTAATAAGTTAAACATCTGACTTTGGCTCAGGTCATGCACTCACAGTTGGTGGGTTTGAGCCCCAATTTGGGCTCTGTGCTGACAGCTCAGATCCTCAAGCCTGCTTTGGATTCTGTCTCTCCCTCTCTCTCTGCTCCTTCCCTGTGTGTGCCCTCTCTCTCTCTCTCAAATAAATAAACATTAAAAATGAAAAAAAAACTGTTAGAAAGATTAATCCAGTCACCAGGAGGAGAAATAAAAGAACACAAATAAATATGTGAAAAAATGAAATAAGAAAAATGCATTTTTGGAATAAGTACACAGAATAAGCACAATTATTCTATTTATTTAAAAGATTGGTAGTTAACATTTCTTATCTATATATCATCAAGTTATCCATCATTTATTTCACTGTAAAATCCCACATCTACTTGAGATGTTGACAATCCCTTTTATATATTTTGGAATATATCTTATGCTAAAAATCTAGGAAGCTGTGGTTATTCAATGTGATATAAAACAATGCATAGCCACAATTTTCATGTTAAAGAAATCAAGTATCAACTGAGGAAATTAAGAAAAGATTTGTTTAGTCTATAAATTACAATGCAGCAAATCAGAGGAGCACTGGGGTAAAATATAATTGTCTGAGTGTTGAAGTAACTTACCTGGATTTGTTGTCTTTTTTCTCTTGGTATGCTAAAAGCATATAGGAATAGAGAACAGAAAGCAATCAAAATTATATTTTGCATTAAAAATAAATAAATAAACCAATATTATTAGAGAGACCTCCAACTCTTGTGTTACTTTGTGAAAAAAAAAAAGGTCCCTGTATGTATAATCTGATTTTTCAAAAGAAATAGCATTATGAATGAAGATTACCTTGATTATGGGCACCATGCCCAGCTTTATTTAACCCTGGGCACATTATAAAATGTATGAAAAAAATTTTAGACTACTGGCTCTAATTGAACCAAAAATATGTTTTAGACTAAATTTTGAAAGTAACTAACATAATAAAATAGAGTGGTATTAGTTTACCAGTGGGAGATCCCAGAATAAAAACTCATTTATTGCTGTGTAGTTTTAAATGCAGATGGCCCTTTTGGATCCCATGTTTTACAAGAATTAAATGATTCCTGAAAGGGGTTCTGGATGGGCCATGAAGAATAAGCGCCTAGAGAATATAAAATAGGAATAGGATCACTGGGGGAATAGGGTCACTCAGGAAACGTCTGGGGAGGTGCTGGGCAGTTTGCCTGAATGTCACTTAAGACAGATAAGACAGAATTAAGGGGTGTTGGATTTATGTACCAGAGAAATCAGGAAGCCACTGGCCAAACCTCATGTTTTTTTTTTTTAATCTGTAAAAATAGCATTAAATAAGTTGAGCAGAAAGAAGAATAAAACAACTGGTTTTTAATGAACTCTTACTATGAGGCAGACATTATGAAAAGTGCAACACACATTCTTTCATTTATTTATTTATTTTGCATTAGGCAATATCCTCATCTCTTTGCAGATGTGGGGCCCTTATCTAGAGGACAGAAATATCTCGCCTAAGGACACCATGCTAGTTTGGGTAAGAGTCCAGATCCAAAGCACAGCAGTAGTTTTTAAATCCAGCACTCCACTGATTTATTTGTATTGATGAAAAATTATTTTATGCATTAGGATGGACAATTCCTACTGATGCTGCTGCTTTTGTTCCTGTGTTTTTCTTTGCAAAGAATGTCCTTTCTGTGTGGATTCGTCTGAAGGATTCCTGTGAGTCTTTCTAAAAATGCCTCTTTCTCAGTTTTTCCTAGTTTACTATGGGATTTCTTCCCACCTTCCATTCTTGGTATTGTAATTGTGTTCAAACCCAACACTTACCATTTTAAAGTTATCTTTCCCTTTTAATTTTCCGTTGCCAAATCCTGAGATTCTAGAAGGGATGATTTCTGATACACTTATTGTCAGATCAGCTCTTAACATAATGATCAATGCAAATACATACTTTGCATTGACTGAATAAATAATTATTTGGGAAATTGGTAACACACATAAATAATGTATTGAGTTTTTTTTTTCTCACAATGGTTTCAAATGATGCTGATTCTATTTGCTTTCAGAATCACCAAGTAAAGGGAATTGTAGCCCTAAAATATGGAATTCAAGGGAATGATAGAATTGAGGCAATCTTAATGTGCTTGTGTGTGTGTTTCATTCTTTTTTTTTCCTCCTGAGATGAGAGCGGGGTAATTACACAGGGCTCAGTGCTAAGAATATTTAAAAAGTTTAAAAGTTTTGCAGAATGGAAGATTATTTTAAAATTCTCACCAACTTCCAGTTGTGTGCCTGTTTTAGTCTAACTAGCTTTCACCCATACAGTCAAAATTACATAAAACAGAGCTGTTGAAGATGTGCTCTAACAATTTTTTTTGCAATTTCTGAGCTATCTAAATGCTTCTTTCCAAAATACTTGTACTATTTTCTTGTTGATTCAGCACCAGAAAGAAGTATTTCTTTTTTTCCTACCATCAACTTAAAAAAGTCTACTTTTTAATTGAGATTTATTTCCCATGCAATTACAAAGTTTTTTTTTCTTTTTTCAAAGTGCGAAGGTCTGAACTTGACTTTCAATTCATTTACTTTAAAACCTTGAGATTTATTTCATTTACATACCTATCTCCCTTCAGTGATGAACTCTGTAGATGACATTCACATACTGTCAATTCCCTTTATCTGTGTTCTGTAGTCCAGTGGGGATTCTAAGAAATAGTAGGTACAAATTACTGATGACTGATTTATCAATGAGGGTCTCTGTGTACAGCTGATTAAATTGTATTAGTGATGTACCCTCATATAACTACTTTTGAAGATTGCACAATGGTTGAGTTCCAGTGGTAATAGAGGGAAGGGTGATATTTGCAAGTTTGTTCTCTTAAATCCTTTGGAATTTGCTTTGGGGATTCTGCTAACTGTTGTCCATCCACACTATCCCCATCTGCTTTACGCATTGCCTTCCCCTTTCTTTTGAAGGAGATAATTTAGCTTGGCATATCACTAAAATGAGGATTATTGTTTCCTAACTTCTTCCGTAAGTAGCTGTAAAGGAGTTTATGACTTCTGTCAGAAATCCCATGAGAGAGCTCCTAGGAAGTTTTAGAAACAATGTCTCTTTACGCCTTTTTCCTTTTTCAGGAACTTTTCTTCCATGTTGTTTGGCATGTGGCTATTGCCAAATTGAAACATGAAGCTAAGGCCAGAAAGGGTGGAATCACAAGGAAGAACTTGGGGTCTCAGATGCCGGTCAAAAACCAACCACCTCCAAGCACTTATGTGAGAAAAACGTAAGTGGTTCTGGAGCTGGTTACTTTGGGCTTTCTATCTCTCACACACTCACTGATAGCTCCCTGTTTCTTCATCTCAGCGCTCCTTCAGTGCAAGTCATGCTTTCCACAGCCTCAAAAGAACACAAATGAGCCCACTGTTTTCTCTGCTTAGTACAATTCCCTTTAGCTTTCCCTTAAAACACCATCACTGAGGTACCAATAATTCAATTATCAGTATAGCATACCTCTTTCTTTGCTCTTTCCTTTCGTTTCCTTTCCTTTTCTTTTCTTTTCTTGATTTTGAGTTTCACTAACCTTCTTATTCAAGAGTAGCCATCAACTAAAATCTGTTTAGTGGGGATAGAAATAGACCACTGGGGCAGGAGAGTGTGATGGATTCTTACCCAGTCCTCAGTCTGAGGCAGGGAGCCTGTTTCTGGTTCTTGGATCTCCTGGAGGTCTCTCATTTCTCCAGCCTGAGGCTATATCTGACATTTCTGCTCTGCTTTTGCTCTTTGGGGATAGTTAATTCGTATCTGAGGCAAGCTAGTCTTTCACATCTTCTTCTCCTTCTCTTCCTTCCTCTCCTCTTCCTCCTCCACCTCCTCCCCATCCTCCTTTCCGATTCCCCCTCCCCCTTCTCCTCCTCTTCCTTCTAATAGACTGTTCCTATAAGATTAGAAGTTTTTCAAATCATGTCTTCTTGATACTGTCTTGAACCATCAGTGCCTCTGTCACTTTCTAGCCTTGTGATGGTGACCAACTTGCTTTATATGCCTGAGCCTATTGCTTGATTTTTACAATTAATAGACCTCAAAGGGTGTTCAGAAGCTCAAAATATGGTTTACAAATAGGAGCTAATCTTCTTTAGATATCTGCTCAAATGTCAACTCTACAGCCTTCCTGAAACACCCTGTTTAGAATGTATCCCTCTGTTCCTCTCCTACTCCTTTATCCATCCTTTCATGGCATTTCATTTGACTGGCATCACACATATTGTATATTCCAGTTGTATACATATTTTTAGTTTTGTGCAATGAGTTATCTCCAATGTCTAGTGTCTGTCACATTGTAGACACTGAATAAATATTGACCGATGAACAAAGAATAGAACAGATAAATTAGACTTACTTTTTATATTTTTCTGTTTCTGCTATTATAAGTAATGCTAATGTTAACATTTTTGTATATGTATTTTTGACCATAGTTGTGATGTGACCTTAGGATAGATTCACAAAGAGTTATTAATTCTTTTCTGTAGCTACATGTTTTCATCTGATGCCACTTCTTTTCAACCTAAAAAAAAATCTTTAATACTCCTTTATCAAAGTTCTGCTGTACGTCAATTCTACCAAGTTCCGTTTATTTGAAAAACATCTTTTTTTTTCTTCATTAAAAAGTCTTTATCATAGGTGTGGAATTCTGGGTTGACCTTTTCTCACCTGCCTCCACTTTGGGCTCAGTAAACATGATATTTCATTGTTTCCTGACCTCCATTATTATTTATGTGTGTGTCTGTGAATTCAATCATTTTTAATTTTCTTCCCATGTGAGTAATATGATTTTTTTCCTCTGCTTTCAAGAAATATATTTAATATTTGAGTATCTTTGATTTCTTTGTTTCTTTCTTAGAATTCATTAAGTGGATTTCAATAAGCTTGGAAGAAAATGGCCCAAATTTTCTTTCCGTTTTCTTTTTGACCCAACAACCATTCCTCTCTCTTTGGGACATCAGTTCTATTCAATTTTTCCAATTATTTTTCTCTCTGCTGTTCGTCCCTTGTAATCTACTGCTTTGCCTTCAACTTCACTGACTTGCACTTTTGCTTTCTTTGAAGCTGTTTACAATTTCCCATCTTTCCCATCAACAAAATTGTTTTCCTGATATTTTACTTTTCAGTTTTAAAAATTGTCTTTAGTGTTTCTTGATATTTTCTGTTCCTACACAGAATCTTCTATGGAGTCCATTATTAAAAGCATTGTTTCATATAAACAGAAATTTGTGTTTGTTTCTTTAAGTCTCTTGTCAGTTAATTTCAGGCAGTTAGCTTATTAGTTTATCACCTTCAACTTTTTCTTTCCTCATTGTTATAGAAGATGTGATTAAAGCCTGATATACTTATCAACCTATCTAAGTAGGGGACTTAAACTCAACCCTGCCTCATAGGTAGATATCATCTGAAACCTATGCTTTGTTCTTTTTATTTTCCAGTTGTTTCTCTTTTCTAGCCCCCTTAGGATCTTCTCCCCCCGCTGCCCCACGAATCACAGATCAGCCAAGGAATTGTGTAGAGGGGATTCAAAGCAGATTTTAGGTTCCCCAAAAACACTATGCCATGGGTTCCCTATTTCCTACATCCTTATTAATTTTCAACGGTTCTGGTAAACTCAGACACCTTAAGCCAAAAGACCTCTGATTTCTACTTGAGTTCCAACTGACCTGCATTGTATACACACATGGAAAACCTTGATGGAAAAGCTGTATAAGATGTTCCAGGTTTTTTATTAAAAAGAAATATGTCCTGGGGTACCTAGGTGGTTTAGTTGGTTAAGTATATGACTCTTGATATCATCTCAGGTCATGATCTCAACAGTTCTTGAGATCAAGCCCTGCCTCAGGCTCCATGCCATAACTGTATGGTAAATTATGTGGCAGAGTCCAAAAATAACATAGAATTCAAAGACTAGATTTAAAATAAAAATGTTGTCTGACAAATCTAGGAAACCCTTTTAAAATGTCATAAAATTCCTCTGCCTTTTAAGTAATACGGAGTAATTTTTTTGGCCATGGGCTTCTTTATTAGAGACTTAAAAAAAAAAGCTTCCCTGTGCAATGTTTAAAGAATTGGGTTAGTGAGTAGGTCTATATTGCAGCTTAATCTTATAAATAATAACATAATATTTATTAAATGCTTACTGCATTCCAGGCACTCAAAAATCTATCCCGTAAATATTACTATTAAACATACTTTATAAATAAGAAAACTGAGGCTTGATGAAAACTGAGGCTTGATGAAGTTTAATGACCTAATATTCACATTCAGTTTTATCATATACCATATGACTTTCTTAGTTATTTTTGCCGGCCTTATTATAATTATGGAGGCAAGAATCTGTTCACCCCATGGTGTGTGTGCGTCTGCATAGGTGTGTGTATTTTGTGCCTTGGCACTGTTTCATAGTAAGCCAACCAACATATAAATTAGTTGAAATGGCAAACAATTTCTGAAATATTACTATACTACAATATGATTCTTAAAAGTCATTAGAGCATAATGTATATCATCTATTAAAACAAAAACAATAAAAATCTAGTGTGATTAAAGTTGTTAGAAAAATTATGCAAGGAATAAGAGGAATGGTAGGATTCTTATCAAACATATTGCTGGGAGTGCTCTATAATTATATATGAATTGACAATTTTTGTACCAATAGCCATGACTAACTCCTTCCATATGGGTAACTTAGATATTATATAAAGACCGTGCCAGACTTTAGATGGTAGCTAAGGAGCCATCATTTTCAGTCATCATTGCTCCAGGATGAAAGTCACTTTATGAATTGAAATATTTTCCATCTTTCTTTTTTTATATTTTATTTTATTTTTAAATGTTTATCTTGAGAGAGAGAGAGAGAATGGGAGGGTCAGAGAGAGAGCAAGAGATAATCCCACAAATGTGGATCATGCCCAACTTACTTCTTATCTTCTTTAATTGATGAATTTCTTTCAATTTTTTGTATTTCCCCCCTCTTTCATTTCTTTAAATAGTTTTTTGTATTTTGTCTTAAGTTTATAATTGTCACCTGCTACCAGATGCTATAAACAGTATTATTTATTGTTGCATCTAATACATAATTATAGCTAACTAAATGGTGGTGCATCTTTTAAGATAATATAATTATAATGTGCATTTAAAGAAGGATGAAGATAATTTCAGTGATGATAAAAATAATGGAAAAGAAGACTCTAGTACAACATGGACTACATTTTCATTAATGAAACTGGAATTCATGTTTTGTTTTTTGAAAAACTAATGAGAATAAAAATCACAGGTAAAAAGACTTCTGATCAACATAAAGAAAATATTTTACAGGTATTAGATACTCATTTATATGAGTCATATTATTTTAGGACAGAATAAATAGTTTGAATCATACGTAAATACATGACGTTTATCCTGAAATTTTGACAAATAATTTCTAGTTACTTCAAATATGGTTAACTCTCTAAACAAGAAGAGAGTTTTCTACCTCATCTATAATTTTAAAATATTCACTTAAAATCCATATTAATCCAAGAGTTCCACTAAAAATGTATTAATTCAGGCAGAGGGATTATTGCACAGGAAATACTAAATTAAAGGTGTTGATGCAATCTGCCTGGGCAGTTTTTAATGCTTTCTGATTCTAGCTGTACAAATAAAAGTTCTAACTGTTAAAGAACAGTATATTTTATATCCATTACTAGCCCTGTTTTTTAGAAAAAATGTTAAAAATTTGATTATTAAGTAGTGCAAATTAAAATTACTTCTTTATTTTCAGAAGGTGAAAGAATCAGTTTAAATTTATATATTAAAAATAATTTTTAATGATTTATGTTTGAGAGATAGACAGACAGACAGAGCACAAGAAGGGGAGGGCAGAGAGAAAGGGAGACAGAATCTGAAGCAGGCCCCAGGCTCTGAACTGCTCAGCACAGAGCCCCACAAGGGGCTTGGACTCACAAACCGTGAGATATGAAACAAACTATGAACTGAAGTTAACCCATTGAGCCACCCAGGCGATTTTTGTGTATTTTTTTTAAATACACACTGTGATAAACTATCGCTACATAAATGAAAGTGGATCTTTGAAGGTCGCTGAGTAGCTCTGTCATTAAAAGACCAACTTTGGCTCAGGTCATGATCTCATAGTTCATGGGTTCAGCCACACATTAGGCTCTGTACTCCACAGCTTGAGTTCTAGAGCCTACTTTGGATTCTGTGTCTCCTTCTCTGTCTGCCCCTCCCATACTGGTGCTCTGTCTCTATCTTTCTCCCTCACTGTCAAAAATAAATAGACATTGAAAAAAATTTTAAAGTAAATAAAATGGATCTCTGAGCTTAGAGTTATCTTCTCTATTTCCATACTTGCACATATGTATGTTTTGGAATTAAAACTGCTGACAATCAAAATAAATAAATCTTCTTAAAAAAATTTTTACGCTTTTTCTTCATCTATCGACAGGATCATATGTTTTTTCTTTTTCTTTTATTAACGTGATGTGTCACATTGATGGATTTGCGAATATTGAACCAGGCTTGTAACCCAGGAATGAATCCCAGTTGATCATAATGGATAATTATTTTTATATGCTGTTGAATTCGATTTGCTAGTATCTTGTTGAGTATTTTTGCATCGATATTCATTAAGGATATTGGCCTGTAGTTCCCTTTTTTTCTTGGGTCTTTGTCTGGCTTAGGAATCAAAGTGATATGTGCTTTGTAGAATGAGTCCAGAAGTCTTCCTTCCATTTCTATTTTTTTGGAATAACTTGAGAAGGATCGGTGTTAACTCTGCTTTAAATGTTGCTTGAATTCCCCTGGGAAACCATCCAACCCTAGGCTTTTATTTGTTGGGAGATTTTTGATAACTGATTCAATTTCTTCACTGGTTATGGGTTTGTTCAGATTTTCTAGCTCTTCTCGTTTGAATTTTGTTAGTGCATGTGCATTTAGGAAACTGTTCATTTCTTCTAGATTATCCGGTTTGTTGGCATATAATTTTTCATAGTAATCTCTGATGGTTGCTTGTATTTCTGAGGGATCTGTTGTAATAGATCCATTTTCCTTCATGATTTTGTCTATTTGAGTGTTTTCTCTTTCTTTTCTTTCCTAGCTAGAGGTTTATCAATTTTTTTTATTTTTCCAAAAAGCAACTCTTGGATTCATTGATCTGTTCAATTGTTTTTGTGGATTCTATATTGTTTAATTCTGTGCTGATCTTTATTATTTCTCTTCTTTTGCTGGGTTTTGGGTGCTCTTGCTGCTCCCTTTCTAGTTTCCTTAGGTGCTCTGTTAGGTTTTGAGTTTGCGCTTTTTCTAGTTTGTTGAAATAGGCCTGGATTGCAATGAACGTTCCTCTTAAGACTGCCTTTGTTGCTTCCCAGAGAGTTTGGATTGTTAAATTTTCATTTTCATTTGTTTCCATATATTTTTAAATTTCCTCTCTAATTGCCTGGTTCACCGAATCATTCTTCCATTGGGTAGTTTTTAACCTCCACATTTTTGGAGGTTTTCCAGACTTCTACCTGTGGTTGATTTCAAGTTTCATAGCATTGTGATCTGAAAGTATGCATGGTATGATCTCAGTATTTTTGTATTTATGGAAGGCTGTTTTATGACCCAGTATGTGATCATTCCGTGCTCATGAATGGGAAGAATAAACATTGTTAAAATGTCATTATTACCCAAAGCAATATACACATTCAATGTAATCCCCATCAAAGTTGCACCAGCATTCTTCTCAAAGTTAGAACAAACTATCTTAAAATTCGTATGGAACCACAAAAGACCCCAAATAGCCAAAGTAATATTGAAGAAGAAAACCAAAATGGCATCACAATCCCAGACTTTAGCCTCTATTACAAAACTGTCATCATCAAGACAGTATGGTATTGGCACAAAAACAGACACATAGACCAATGGAATAGAATAGAGAGCCCAGAACTGGCCCCACAACTGTATGGCCAATTAATCTTTGACAAAACAGGAAAGAGTATCCAATGGAAAAAAGACAGCCTGTTCAACAGATGGTGTTGGGAGAACTGAACAGCAACATGTAGAAGAATGAAATTAGACCACTTTCTTTCACCATTCACAAAAATAAAACTCAAAATGGATGAATCACTTGAATGTGAGACAGGAAACCATCAACACCTTATAGGAGAAAGAAGGAAATAGACTCTTTGACCTCAATCGCAGCAATTTCCTCCTTAACACATCCCCAAAGTCAAGAGAATCTAGAACAAACATGAACCATTGGGACCTCATCAAAATAAAAAGCTTCTGCACTGCAAAGGAAATGATAAAAAAAAAAAAACTAATAGGCAACCGACAGAATGGGAAAAGGTAGTGGCAAATGGCATATCAGATAAAGGGCTAGTATCCAAAATCTATAAGGAACTCACTAAAATCCATACCGGAAAAACCAATAATCCAGTGAAGAAATGGGCAGAAGATCTGAACAGACACTTCTCCAAAGAGGACATCCAGATGGCCAATAGGCACATGAAACGATGCTCAGTGTCACTCATCATCAGAGAAATACAAATCAAAACCACACTGAAATATCACCTCACATAAGTCAGAGTGGCTAAAATGAACAAATCAAAAGACTATAGATGCTGGTGAGGATGTGGAGAGACTGGCACCTCCTACACTGTTGGTGGGAATGCAAACTGGTGCAGCCGCTCTGGAAAACAGGATGGAGGTTCCTCAGAAAACTATAGTAGAACTCCCCTATGACCCAGCAATAGCACTGCTAGGAATTTACCCAAAGGATATAGAAGTGCTGATGCATAGGAGCACATGTAACCCAACGTTCATAGCGGCACTTTCTACAATAGCCAAATCCTGGAAAGAACCTAAATGTCTATCACCTGATGAGTGGATCAAGAAGATGTGGTATATATAAACAATGGAGTAGTACATGGCAATGAGGAAGAATGAAATCTGGCCATTCGTGGCAAAGTGGATGGACCTCGAGGGTGTTATGCGGAGTGAAATAAATCAGGCAGAGGAGGACAGATACCATATGTTTGCACTCAAAAGTCTAACAAGAGAAACCTAACAGAAGACCATGGTGGGGGGAAAGGGGGAAAGAGAGTTGGAGAGAGAGAGGGACACAAATCATGAGAGACTATTGTATACTGAGAATGAACCGAGGGCTGAAGGGGGAGGGGGAGGGTGAAAGGGGGTGATGGTCATGGAGAGGGACACTTGTGGGGAGAAGCACTGGGTGTTATATGGAAACCAATTTGACAATAAACTATTATTAAAACATTTTTATGTTTATGTAATTTTGAGAATGAGAGAGAGACCCACACACAGAATGCAAGCAGGGGAGGGCCAGAGGGAGAGGGAGACACAGAATCTGAGGCAGGCTCCAGGCTCTGAGCTGTCAGCACAGAGACCGACGTGGGGCTAGAACCGACACTGTGAGATCATGACATGAGCCAAAGTTGAACGCTTAACCAACTGAGCCACCCAGGAGCCCCAAGAATAAACAGATATTCTTATAAGCCACAAGAAAAAGACATATTTCCAAAAGATATTTTGATGCAACTTAATCAGTGGGTTTTCAGTGCTAAACATTAAGTACAAAGCACCATGAAGCAAATACATTCATGCAAAAGAAAAGCATATTATGAAGCATACTCTAATAAATGTTAGGATAATCAGGATGCCTTATGAACTAAAGAATTGTGATATTAGCACAGACATAAACCTGTAGACCGGTATAACCAATACAACCCAGAAACAGACTCACATGGAGAGAAAACTGATACGTTACTGAGCAGACATTACAGATAAATGGAGTAAGGGAGGCTTCTTTTAATAGGTGTTAAGATGACTATATATCTTGAAAAATTGTATCTGTTAATGCTTTGTATGGAAGTTAATTAAATATGATTAGAAACTTAAATAACTAGGCAAAAGTTTTGAATGAAAGCAGACTTTTTGACATTGGAATGAGTAAAATTTCCTTAAAACCAGTCACACAACATAAATCCATTAAGAAAAGATGATTTCAACTGTGTTAAAATTAATAGCTATCAAGTGTTAATTTAAGGAATGGAGTTGAATCCAAGTACAAAGGGACACACATGTATTATTAATATTGAATAACAGTGAGGGCTCCTAGATGATTCAGTCAGTTTAGTGTCTTACTTTTGATTTGGGCTCAGGTCATGATCTCACGGTTGTGAGATCGAGCCCTGCATTGGGCTCTGTGCAGACTGTGGAACCTGATTGGGATTCCCTCTCTCCCTTTCTCTCAGCACCTCTCCTGCTTTCTCTCTCACTCCCTCTCAAATATAAGTAAACATTTTTGAGAATATTAAGTAATTAATATTATATTTGAAATCCACAATGTATAACAAAACTCTGCGAATAATCAAGAAAAGACAAATAATGGACATGTGGACAAAAGCCAAAAAGAGGAATTTCATATAAGAGAAAAATATGGATTAAACAATAAGTAAATCACAGTGGAACTCAAGATGATATGCTATTATACACTACTTTATTGGCCAACATTCCAAAATCCAATACTCCTAAGTGCTGATGAGGACAGGGGCAATAGGACTTCTGTTAGACTGTAGGTTGGAGTGTAATTGGTAAAACCATTTTGAGAAATTATTTATGGTTAGCCAGGAAAGTAAAGAAAGATGTGTCCTATACATCAGCAGGTCTGTTGTTATTTACACAGAGGAAGTCTTGAAAATATGCATAGGAGACAGGTACACAAGCATCACAGCAGTTTTTATGTCAAAACAAATACTGGAAAAAACCTAAGTCTCTACTGTCAAAAGAATGAAATATAGTTTATATATTTACTATGGACTGAATACTTGTATCCCCTTCCCCAAATTTATGTGTTGAAAACTTACTTAAGTCCCAAAGTGATGGTGTTTGAAGGTGGAGCCTTTTTGAGGTGACTAGATCATGAGGGTAGAGCTCTCCTGAATGGGATTAGTTTCTGCTGGGAGCCACATTGGCCTTGCTGGATGATACAGTCACAGCAAGGAAATGGCAGATGTTTGCGCAGCTCCTGTCATGAAGCTAAACTGGTATCTCCTTCTACTATTGGCTCATATTGGCAATGGGACCGCTGTTATTGATCAGGCCTCACAATGTCCCACATCAGACCGATATTTCCCACACAGATACCTCATGAGAAGAAGCATATTCCCACCTCTCCAAAGGAGATTTTAGACAAAGTACTGCAGATGTTTGTCAAAAGGCCCTTTAGTGAGCCTTACAAACCCAAGACATAGATAATAAAAGGGGATTAAAGAACACAAGAGTTACTATTAACTCTGGCCCAGAGAAAAAGAGCCTAACTTAGAGATAAGAAGCAAACAAGAGCTGAACATAAGTTACTACATATACCTTTGCTAATTGGTGCCACAAATACCTTCCCTTACACTGATATCCGTTATGAGGTTGGGTAAGAGTAGTTAAAACTTAAACTCATGTATAAAGACCGGCACATCTAGGGCTCCTATGGTGCTTACATCTTCAATTCAACATCAAATAAGGTTTACACAAGCAAGTTACTAACCAGCGCAAGGACCTTCTTCCTTTTGTGAGACATACAGAATGACTCCTAGCCTAGTCTTTGCCTGAATCTTAGCGTTATTGACATAAACAAATGTGTTTGCTATCTGCTTCTCACTGAGAACACCCTGCCATCTTCTTTGTTGTAAGATTTACTACCGGTTTAAACAAATGTGTATGTTATCTGCTTTTCATTGAGAATATCCTGTTATCTTATTATTTGTAAAAATTAACTACCTCACTGAAATTAGAGTAGTTCTATAAAAATGTGTAAAACCTATTTCTGTACACTTTTCAAGGCATCTTACCACTGAGATTTATTTGTAGTAAAAATTCCACTTTATGATGTCATGTTAACACTTGATCTATAAATAAAGACACAAAATTCGACAGAGCAGAGACGCCTGCCTGGTGATCAGAAAGGAATCCAAGGCTCTCTCACACCCTTTTGCTAACACAGTCCCTCCTTTCAGGGACCCGTGGACCTGCTGGAACCGGATTCTGGCAAGTTCCCTATTAAAAGAAACCCCAAATACCTCTTTCATTCCTTCTGCTTATGAGGACATAGAAGACAACCTGCTCTTTGTGAACTCAAATTTGTCAGGGATTGATCTTGAACCTGTTAGCCTCTAGAAGTATGAGAAGTAAATTTCTCATTGATTATAGACCACCCAGTCTATGGTATTTATGTTATAGCAGTTCAAATGGACAATAACAATATTCATGCAACTGAATTCAATAGCTACAGCGAAGGGGTGCCTGGATGGTTCAGTCGGTTAAGCGTTCAACTTCTGCTCAGGTCATGATCTCATGGTTCTTGGTTTCTCGCCCCACATCAGGCTCTGTGCTGACAGCTCGGAGCCTAGAGCTTGCTTCTGACTGTGCACTTTTTATTCATCTCTCAAATAAGCATTTAAAAAAATTTTTTAAAAGCTTCAATGAAGGCAAAAGAACTATTTTTGTAAACATAAATGAATCAAACATAAAATTGTGGATAATATTCAAACATGATACTGATTTCAGTTGGAGAAGTGCTTTGTAGTTCAATAAAGTCTTCAACATGCAAACAATATTTTATAATGTCAGCATACACTCACATAGTTACAGTACAAAACATGTATGAGAATGATAAAAGTTAATTCATGAAATACTTTTCCCCGGGAATCAGGGATCTTAAATACAGCTTAAGTGTCAATTCCTCCACATTTAAAGAATTTTTTTGCATGCTTTTTTTAATAATCTTTTTTCTTTTAGTTTGTTTGTTTGTTTATTTTAGAGAGCAAGAGCACTCGAATGGCAGAGAGAGAGAAGGAGAGAAAGAGAATCCCAACCAGGCTCTGCACAGTCAGCCCAGAACTTGCTGAGGGGCTCTAATCCACAAACCATGAGATCATGACTTGAGCAAAACACATGAGCTGATGCTTAACTGACTGAGCCACCAAGGCGCCCCTCAGCCCCCCCATTTTACAAAGCATTTGAAGCACAAGAAAAAATCTATGTTTTTGAAAACAATTGTGTTCATTATGTAATTATTTTTACCCATACGTTTAATTCCATAATAAAAAGTTTGCTTCAGACAAAAAAGTAAGTGACAGACCTACAAATCTGGGTTACTTCCACTGTTCTCTCTTAATACAGATGCTGTTCTGCCTTCCTTCTGATTGAAAATGTTCACTCGCTTTATGCATTAGCTTCCTATGGCTGTTGGAATACCTCATTACAAATTAGTGACTTCACAGAGGTACTTGGGTGGCTCAGCATGGATTTTCTCTTTACCTCTCCCTTGTTCTCTCTCTCTTTCTCTCCTTACCTCTCAAAATAGATACATAAACTTAAAAAAATTGTTGAAGATCAGAAGTGCAGAGTGAATTTTACAGCACTAAACTCAAGGCATTGCCCTGGCTGTATTTTTCCTGGAGAAAACTCTGTTTTCTTTCCACTTCCAGTTTCCCATGGCTGCCCACAAGCCTTGGCTCATGGCCTCCTCCATCTTCCAAGGGTGTCTCTTCACCCTCTGCATTCCTTCCCCCTCATGTCTTCTTTCTTCTACCATCTTCTCCTTCCTCCCTCTTATAAGGACCCTTCGGATGAAACTGGGTCTCTACCTAGATCTTTAGTTTAACCACTTCAGCAAAATCTCCTTTATCACAAAAGTTAATATGTTCACAGGTGCCAGGGACATTTGTGGAGGGTGGAGAGGAGGGTCATTACTCAGCCTACCACACCTCCTCATTCATTACCTTACAGACTCTCACGTCCTTCAGAAATGGTAGAACTGGGTGGGCTCATTTTAATTATTCATTTTAAAATCTTGGTGACAAAACACGCACATTTATCAATTTATATTTCTTATACCTCAGAGGCTCTGAATAACATTTGCTACTTTCTTCTCTTCCGGCAGGCACATAGCAAGTAGAAAAGCTTCACTTTCCCTTTTGTGCCCTATTTTCAAACTGCATCTTTTAGTCTCCTTCACATTCAAATATTCTGAATATTTTTCATCATGCTCATAACCCTTCACTCCCAACTCCCATATATGTTCAGTTTTACCTCACTCTGCCCCTGTATTTTTTTAGCAAATAAAAATACCTTGAAGAATATCTTTCTCCTAGAAGTGGTTTTCCGTATTGACTCACTGACCCATTTTAGGTTAGAATAGGAATTGTCACTTGTCACTTTCATAGATACTAGCAATATTTACATAAGATGTTGCGATTTACAGTTGATGCTGACTTACATCATGTCCCTTGCTAAAATCATTGAAATTTTAACTTTTTCAGCTAAAATCATTGAAATCTCATGATCTCTTCCAGTAACAAGCAATACTTTGCATTACTATTTACCTGTTATTGGCATTAGCTTCCTCCGAAGGGACCATTGTGAGCTCACAGAAAGCAATCCTGTGATAATAACACAAGTGACGTTATTCAATATCTATCATAGTGAAAAGTACTTTAAAATATGTACACTGATGATTTTTAAAAGACTATTATGATTTTGAATTCATATAGTGCAAGGCTCTAAGATTCTTCTTTCTGTGTCTAAGTTAAGGAATGCTTTGGCGTGTTATTTATTACATTAACTCAACTTTTTAACAATGTTTTATTTATTTTTGAAAGTGCAAGCTAAGGAGGGCAGAGAGAGAGGGAGACAGAGGATCTGTCGCAGGTTCTTCACTGCAACAATGAGTGAAGATGTCAGGCTCAAACTCACAAGCTGGGAGGTCATGACAAGAGCCGAAGTCAGACCCTCAACCAACTGAGCCACCAGGTGCCTGTTCACTCACTTTTTGAACAAGGCAGAAGAAGCAGTGATAATAGTAGTCATATTGCTCTTATGATTTCTATCCTCTGTGAAACCTCAAGAAGTCAGGAGGCTCTGAAGTCTGACCAAACAAAAGATTATGAAGAGACAATGTCCAGCAAGACTGGAGGAGTGGGAAAGAATGCTGATAAGTCAAATTTTCAAAGCCTCCATTGGGCAGGCTAGAGCAAGCTGTGAATGTGGCTGACAAGGTGATGTGACCTGGATTGCCAGTTTTGGGTGTACATACTAGAAAAGAAAATTTCCATTTAACACAATTTTGAGGACCACAAAAGACAGTTAAATATTAGAGAACTCAATATAAATAATGAATTCACCAAATACAATGCTGTATTTAATTGGCCTCATCTTAGACTTTTTCAAAATACATTTTGACCATTTATGCAATTGCTCATGATTACAACATAGTTATGTCACAGCTACTTTGAAAAGTATAGTGGTTTGGGTCGTTGTATTAGAAAAATGGGCAAACATGACTGGGCACCTGGGTGGCGCAGTCTGGTAAGGATCTGACTTTGGCTCAGCTCATGATCTTGCGGTTCTTGAGTTTGAGCCCCATGTCAGGCTCTGTGTTGACAGCTCAGAGCCTGGAGTCTGCTTCAGATCTTGTGTCTCCCTCTCTTTCTGTCCCTCCCCCACTCACACTCTGCCTCTCTCTCTCTCTCTCTGTCTCTCTCTCAAAAACAAACATTAAAAAATTTAATGAAAAAATGAAAAATGTGCAAGCCCAAATATTGCCTCTAACTACATCATATACTTCTTGCATTTCCAGTTCCTTTCACATTTTAATTTTAATTTTTTTATTCTTTGAGAGAATTCCTCCCATACTCCTAAAACTTTATTATGTTAATACTGACATGACAGGGCACTTCTTGCCGAGATGGACAATGTTGAAGAGATTACAAAGAGAAGCACATGATGTCCTTGCACCTGAAATTGCTCATGGTGCACCTGGACTTGAGAAAAGCCTGTACATGAAGAGGAAGGAAAAGTCAGAATACAAACTGCATGACCGCTGAATGCCAACCGGAAATGGTGCTGCAGGGACACTGAGTTACCAGCTGATTATGGCAAACAACAGTGTTTTCCCCTTTATGGTGTACTTGGCATTTTTGAAGCTCACATCGATAACTACAGGGTAGGGCACAGAGAAACCACTCACACTATGTACTTCAGTAATGCTCCTCATTAGATTAAAACTTTCTCAACTGGAAAGTAAGTGAAATGAATCAATGGAAGAATACTCAGTCACATGCACAACTATTACTAAAAGATTATGTTTTCCTTATGTAGCTAGAAGAATATGGACTTCTTGGATGATTCAAGAAAGAACTTGGGAAGACATGTCAAAGGTAGTCAAGCTTTGGGAGACTTGAAGGGATGTGGAACGCTGGGAGGTAGGACTCCCGAGGAGGGTGAGATACGGCTGAGGGTGGAAGGTATTTCATGTAGAAGATCGGGAGTGAGACGGAATACCAGATGCAAGAAATGGTAGCTCAAGGAATAGAGTAGGTAGAGGAGCAGAGATGAAGGATGTGAGCACCATAGTTCTGACAACAACCAAACTTGATGTGGGTTAGAGCATCTTTATTACTCTCCACTTCTCCATGTTTTCCTCCAGGAACCACAACCCCAGACCAAAGAAATTCTGGCCATATGGCGTGCCTGGGTGGCTCAGTTTGTGAAGGGTCTATCTTCGGCTCAGATCATGATCTCAGTTTGGGAGTTTGAGCGCTACATAAGGCTCACTGCTGTCAGCACAGAGTCTGTTTTAGAAGCTCTGTCACGCCGCCCCCTGTTTCTCCCCCAGGTGCACAATGCTCTTTCTCTCTCTCAAAAGTAAATAAACATGTCTCAAGGAAAAAAATTGCAATGGAAAAATAGAAAATATGTTTAAGTAAGTAATACTGAAAATACTACATTTTTAAATTTCCAAGTATTGGGGATTTTCTAATTATCTTTATGTTATTTATTCTTTTGTAATTTAACTCTATGGTGATTTGAGAAAATACTCTGTATGATTTCAAGCCTTTGAAATTTGTTCATAACGTCTCTATGGCTAGACTACAGTCAAATTTTTTAAATGTTCTGTGTGTACTCAAAAATAAAGGGCATTAAGTAGTTTTAATATGGATTCTAAAATTTTAGAAAGAAGATGAATAAGTCAAGCTTTTTAAGTGGGTTTAAAAAAAGTAAATAAACATGAACAAAAAATTTAGGCTGTATTTCAGATTTCTGTACTTACCATGAAAATTTGATGTGAGATTGTAATTGAAGGATAAAAACTAGTATGTAAACTTTTTAGTGTGTCTAAAGTACATGCCATTCAATTAACATCTCTAAAAAGATAAATCATCTTAATTAAGTAATATACGTGTGTTTGTATGAATATAAATGAATACACACATTAGTAATGTCATTTTATATTTCTAAATATGACATATATTTGATTATACACACATATGAGTTTACATTGTATTGATGCTTATATTAATGGTAATATACACCTGTACGTACTGTCTCAGACTAGTTATTGACTCAAAAATATATTGGATTTTAACTCCATTCAGCAGATCATTTTATGTTTTACTTAAATGAAAATAACATACTGATATCTCACCACATTTCAGCATAACTAAAACTGGATGACTGAAATGTCATTTCATCAGCTCTGAAAAATAGCTATCATTTTTGTTACCATTTCAGAGAAATACATTGAAACAAAAGCTGTTGATAAATGTAACAGAAGTCATGTATGTTACGTGAAACAAAATGAAGTTTTTCTATTTCAAGCCTGGTTCATCTTTCATATAGCTATAATTCTCATTATTATATATAAAGAATATAATTTCAACTGCTACAAAAGTAAGTCCCTTTGTATTTATAAAATATGACATTAATTTTCAAAACATGTGTTTGTTAATAGAGAACAAGAGATAAAATTCTAGGTCCATAATTTTTGACAACTGAAGTCCTTAAAATTTTTTAATGCTTATTTAATTTTGAGAGAAAGAGAGAGAGCAAAGCAGGGAAGGACAGTGAGAGAGAGAGAGACAGAAACTCTGAAGCAGGCTCTGAGCCATCAGCACAGAGCCCAGTGCAGGGCTTGACCCCAAGAACTATGAGATCATGACCTGAGCCGAAGTTGGAAGCTCAGCTGACAGAACCATCCAGTATCCCCGACAACTGGAATTTTTTCAAGTTGTTCATCTTAAGGTCTTAACTATATACGACTCCTTAAGGCCCTCTAGGCCCCTCCTGGTAATGATTTAAGTAGTCAAAAGTCAGAGAATTTCCTCCAAATACTTACCCGCACTTGGTATGAGCAGGTATTTTAATATTAGCCATTCAAATATGTTAATAGTATTTCATTTTAGTCTCTGTGTGGTTTTAACGCTGCACATCTTTTCATGTATTTATTTGGAATCTGCAAATAATGTTTGGTGAAATGTCTGTTCAAATATTTTGCCTTTAATATTGAGTTGTTTCTTTCTTCATGGGTTTAGAAAGTTCCTTTAGATATTTGGAATACAAGTCTTTTATCAGATATATGATGTGCAAATATTTTTCTCCCTGTCTTTGGCTTTATTAAATTAAATGACAAGCCTTTTGAAGAGAAATTTTTAATTTTGATGAAACTAATTTATCAATTTCTGTTGAACATCTCTGCTCTAGAAGATAATTTACCAAAGAATAAGAATCTCATGTGTATGCATGTGTGTGTATAAATGGAAAATCTTCTTTGTTTCAATTTTCTTGTCTGTGAACACAATCATATTTTGCATAGGTCTGTATTAATGAGTACACAGAAACTCTCCTTCAGAGCTCATACCTCACAGGGGAAAACAGTAAAAACACAGGAAGAGAAGGAGGTGGAAGACAAAATCAGGGAAGAGCAGAGAGAGAAAGGAACAGAAGCTACCATTTTTTAATTTACTTTGCTTTGGTTGCAGACAGTTTCCTTGAAATCCACAGGGATTTTGTAAGTGAGGTGCAATTGTTTCCAGCATACTGTTGTAAAACCCAGGGATAGAATATCAAACCTAGTTCTTTAACACCAGCTTTTTAGACTTCGATATGCTGCCATAGAGAAGGATACTATCAAATTGGTGTGAATAAAACAATTCTTGGCAATAAAAATAACACTCGATGTGAGCCTTTTATCTATTGTGCTTACACTATGATAGATGTTAAGGAGCTAAAAGTCTCTTGATAGTACACATTTTAAATCTCTTAGAGCATCTTGATTATTTATTAAAAAAGAAGCACTAGTATCAAGTTATCGTTATCAGTGTATAACTTTTGCCAAGTCTACTTTCATACCTAATTTCATTCAAAGCATTATATTTTTAACTAAATACATACATAATATACTTCTTTATCTCCTTATATAGAGCCAAATTTTAAGACTAAATGAAACTTTGTTCATCTTCATTACTAAAGCAAGAGAGATATGTAAAAGAATACATTTCTTGGGTTGCTTGGTAAGGACAGGAATATAATTCAGAACACTGATGTTTTGCCTAGCATAATAGTCTCTAGCTTCATTTGTGTCTTTGCAAATGGCAGCATTTTATTCTTTTTATGGCTGAGTAGTATTCCACTGTGTATATGTGTATATATGTGTGTGTGTGCATATATATACACATATATATATATGTATGTATATGTACACATGCTACATCTTCCTCATCCATTCATCAGCCAATAGACATTTGGGGTTTTCCCAAAATTTGGCTATTACTGATAATGTTCAAACTACCCTCTGAAAAGAAATGTAATCAGAAATTTTAAAACACCAATAAATAATACTCTTAATTGACAATCACTGGCAACATCATGGGCTAAAGCCTTTGCTTTTATGTTATGCCTGCACATTTTTGTGTAGCTGGGTCAGATAAGCTAGGCTTTCCTTAACATTTTTCTATTTGGAAATACTGTCTAAATATTATACTGCTCTTAAGAAACTGTGTTATTCTATCTTTTGTTTTTTTAAATTTAAAGAATTTTTCACATTATCTTTAATTAAGTTTTAAATTTTATTTCCTATTTTTTAAGAGAAGAAAATTTGTTCTTAATAATTCTCTATTATCTATTACTGAGAAACCAAATAATAATTGGTGGAAAATTGGTTGTCATATGTAGATCACTACATTCATGTGGTTTATGTTTATTGTTCACAATTGCATGAAGCCATTCATTTACAAACCAGTTGTGTCATGCAGATAATAAAGAATTTAATCTTGTCTTCTGTCCCCTAGATAGGCTATTGACTCATTATTTCTCTTTACTATCTCTTGATAGATTTTTCCTTTTTCTAACTCTTAACTCCAGACTTGTTGCACTATATCTTTTCTAGTAAAATATTGATAAGGAAATCAGAAAATCTTTTGGATGATAAGAGAAATTCAAGAAATAAAAAAGATATGTATACCTTTCCATTTTATTATACAAAGTTTTAATTATTTTATTTTTTTTCTGTGTCTCGGGAAGATACAATACTACACATTGTCCAATTCTTTAATGATGCCATATGACTCACCTCTGAACAAATGATAAATTATTTTCACAATTTCTCTGGGAAACATAGTACTACATTCTACTCACAAATACTTGAACGTAAATACTATATAATTCCCATTTATAAGTAAGGCGTGTAGGAAAATTCTGATTCATGCTTTAAAAAAGGTAGCACATTCTTAATTAAAAGACAAAAGGAACAAAGTAAAACTGAACTTTTCTTTCATGATCTGACAATTAAACAAATATATATTTATTTTAAAAATAGCTGTTTTCATTATGTGCAAATATGCCTTCATTACCTGAGGTCATCAGAGATTTTAACATAGGATAGAGAGATCATCTATACAGCAGTTTCCATATTTTCAAGTCAATATTAAAACTAGACCTGGGAGAGTGAACTGATTTACTTCGTAGAAATGAGTACATATTTTTCATCAAATTCAAGTCATTCCACTGGATAACACAAAAAAGCAGGAGGGTATGTCTCATTGGTCAGAAACTACAACCTTTCCTCAAAACTTCTAAACTAATAACAAATTATATCTGCAAAAAAGTCAATTCAAGGCCAGTTTAACAGAACAATAAGTACATCGTAGTGCCAACTTCATAACTAAGTACTTGTTTTTCCAGCACATTAAAACAGGAATAAGATATTGCTGCTTATATTATCAAATTACACAAAAACAGGAAGAGACCTCTAGCAATGTGCATCTGTGATTATTAATCTCATTTTACACACACTAGAATTTTAGTGTGGAAATATGAAGCTAAGGGTGCTGGTGTCTTCCCAAAGTAGTATTTGCATAAAAACGTAAAAAAAGTCTGCTATGCAAAATGCAGTTGTTCCTGGTTGTTAATTTTCATTCAGCCTCATTCCACCATAAAAAAAAAAAGGCTATTAAAAACATTCATTAACTGTTAATTTGAAGTACCTCAGACAGGGATCCCTAAACCTCCACTGATATTTTTCCAACTGCCTCCTAATTTCCACAAGTTGTTGGCAAGTGCAAAACTAGTTCATCAATCCTCCATTTCAGTTTTTGAACAAATGCAAATGACTTGCCTGCAGATGTAAAACGGAGAGGCAGGGTGTGGGAATGCGTTTAGAGAAATACACTTTCTGAGCTAGCCTCATGAGACAAGCTCCTGTAATATCTCTATGTCGTATCAGAGAGCCACACAAATTTTAACTGTGCTTCTATATAATAAAGAGCTTATGGTGTATTTTGCATGCATGCTCATTATCATCCCTAAACTGCTAGACTCAGAGTTTTCAGCCCCCAAGACTATTCCCTGGTCCATTTTCAGCAATTGTCTCCAAGAATGAAATGATCAGCTTTCAAAACGTCTTGTCCTAAGTCTATGAAGATATCTTTATTTTTGGTGTGTTAATTTGTATAGATGTTGAACCATACAATTTTCTATTCTGAACCTAAAATGAATCAGATATATAATACAGCTACTGTTTTGTTTGAACTAAGCCTTCATCCAGGAGGTCTTGCTTGGAGAAAATTACATACATAGTCTACAATTAATATATTGTATAAAGTACTGAGAAAAGAGTTTTAAAAATTAAACAGTTACTAAGTGATTGCTACCGTGAATCTAATATAGGCAACTGGTCATTGCTTTTGAAGAGTTGCTGTAAATACAGACCCCCAGACACTACCCTAGACCCAGAAAATCAGAATTACTGTGGACGGCCTGTAAAACCCACTTGATTATCTCTCTCCAAGTCATTCTGATGCTCAGCTATGTTGAGTTAAAGACTTTTGGAAACTGTGAATGACTTTTTAAAGGAAAAATATAATTTTCACTTTGGTGGTATTAAAAAAGACAGTTTCATAAAGAGATCATGTTATGTTATGTTATGTTATGTTATTTCCTTCTAAACAAGCTCTTTTCAAGAACTCCTACTTTTATATTACTAAGAACATCAAAAGCAAATCTCCACTGCAATATTTGATGAGTCAAAAATATTGGTGGCTTAGGCATAAACAATTTCAATCTCTATTCTAAATATTTAGTGTCCGAAGAAATATACTAATAACTACCAACAATATTTAAAACGGTTATTTGAACTACGTAAGCATAATAGAAGAAATTTCAATAATGTAGAAAAAAGGGAGGCATAAATATATTAAGCACACAGAGATGAAGAACATAACACCTAAAATGACAGTTCTACTGTCTTGAAAGGCAAGTCAGACATACTTTAATGGAAAAGCTCAGCAAGTCTAAAGACATAAATCTGAGAGAGATTTATGACTTTATAAAGAGAGAGAGAGAAAGAAGCAGAGAGAGAAAACAATGGAGGGAAAAGGATAAATAGAATTTCATCGACCTTGAGAAAATATTAACATGTCTAACATAAGTACAATTGCAGTCTCAGAAAGAATGGAGGCAGACAATATTTGAAGAAATAATAACCAAAAGTAGTCCCAAATGAATGTAAGCTAAAACACACAGGCGTAAGGAATTCAGTGAACTCCTAAATAAAATAAATACAGATATATGCATGTATGTGTCTGTCCCTACACTGACATGCACAAAACATCACATGCACACACACACACATGCACACACACGCACACACACACACCCTAAGACATACAAATATGAAATTCCTGAAAACCAGAAAACAAATACTGAAAATGCCAGCAATGAGAGATTAACAGGGCGGTGGGATGAGGCACATTTCATCCACAGGAGGAACAGCTAAGAATGAATAAAGAAGACCAATCAGAAAGTACATAAGACAGAAGACTATGTAATGACATCTAAAAGATATGCTGAAATAATGTTAACCTACAATTCTATATCCAGTGAAAATTTCTGTGAAAACAGAAAATGAGGAATGACCTTCAAAATGAGACAATAAGGCAGGTTCAAGCTCTCATTTCTCACAGAAATCTTGAAATCAAGCAGGAACTGACAGACTCAACTTTTTCAGAACTCTGGAGAATGATTGAAGGGTTATAGCAACCAAGAAAGTGGCGAATGAAGAAAAAGTCAACTTCCAAATTGTAGGAGAACTTTGTGACATTTTATTGACCCTCATCCGCAGTCTTGAAGTGGCAGTCTTGAGGAGGAAAGGACAGTTAGGGCTCCTACAATGGGATCCTGTGACCTTATAATGGAGGAAGTAGAACAAATCTTTTTCATAAGCAATTGTAATGGCCTTTTTTGACCTGTCTGGAAACTACATGAATGACTAATACAGGATGCTCTATGGTGTTCCCTAATGCAGAACTGAGGCTGGAGAATCACTGGGCATGGCATGAGAACACTAAAAATGAACTAACAACCTGCAGGTGCCTGGTACAATATTGTAGTCAATACGTAAAATAGGCTGCTTCAGAGCTGAAAGCAAAGGATAGGAAGTATTTGGGACATTCAAATCACTCATATATACAACAAATACAAAAAGCAATGTCCATGCCTGGGGTAATATGGTATTCAGAAAAAATAACCTGAGATAATCCTAAACATTCACTTAACGCTGATCTCTAAGTTCAGTAGGAGATTGGCTAAGTGTTGAAGGAGAGTAGTCGAGCATAAAACCAATCAGAAAGACTAGGGAAATTGTGGATTTTTTCTTTTTCAATTTATTGTCAAGTTGGTTTCTATGTAACACCCAGTGCTCATCCCGACAAGTGCCCTCCTCCATGCCCATCATCCCCTTCTCCATCAACCTTCAATTTGTTCTATGTATTCAAGAGTCTCACATGGTTTATCTCCCTCCCTCTCCTGACTATTTTTCCCACTTCCCCTCTCCCATGGTCCTCTGCTAAGTTTCTCCTATTCCATTTATGGGTGAAAATATATGGTATTTGTCCTTCTCTGCCTGACTTACTACACATAGCATAACATCTTCGAGTTGCATCCATGTTGCTATGAATGGACGGTTTTCATTCTTTCTCATTGCCATGTAGTATTCCATTGTATACAAAAACCACATCTTCTTGAACCATTCATCAGTTGATGGACATTTAGGCTCTTTCCATGCTTTGGCTATTGTGAAAGTGCTGCTATGAACATTGGGGTTCATGTGACTCTATGCATCAACACTTCTGTATCCTTTGGGTAAATTCTTAGCAGTGCTATTGCTGGGTCATAGGGGTGTTCTATTGTTAATTTTTTTGAGGAATCTTCATGCTGTTTTTTAGAGTGGCTGCACCAGTTTACATCCTACCAACAGTGTAATAGGGTGCCCATTTCTCCACATCTTCACCAGCATCTATAGTCTCCTGATATGTTCATTGTAGCCACTCTGACTGGCATGAGGTGGTATCTCAGTGTGGTTTTGATTTGTATTCCCCTGAGGATGACTGACGCTGAATATCTTTTCATGGGGCCATTGGCCATCTGGATGTCCTCTTTGGAGAAGTGTCTATTCATGTCTTCTGCCCATTTCTTCACTGGATTATTTGTTTATTGGGTGTGGAGTTTGGTGAGTTCCTTGTAGATTTTGGATACTAGCCCTTTATCTGAGATGTCATTTGCAACTATCTTTTCCAGTTTTGTCGGTTGCCTATTAGTTTTCTTGATTATTTCCTTTGCAGTGCAGACGCTTTTTATCTTGATGAGACCCCAATAGTTCATTTTTGCTCTTGATTCCCTCCCTTGCCTTTGGGGATGTGTCGAGTAGGACATTGCTGAGGTTGAGGTCTAGGAGGTTGTTTCCTTCTATCTCCTCCAGGGTACTGATGGTTTCCTGTCTCACATTCAGATGATTCCTCCATTTTGAGTTTATTTTTGTGTTTGGTGTAAGAAAGTGATCTAGTTACATTCCTTTGCATGTTTCTGTCCTGTTCTTCCAGCACCACCTGTTAAAGAGGCTTCTTTTTTTCCATTGGATACTCTTTCCTGCTCTGTCAAAGATTAATTGGCCATACATGTGTGGGCCCAGCTCTAGGTTCTCTATTCTATTCCTTTGGTCTATGTGTCTGTTTTTGTGCCAATACCATACTGTCTTGAGGATGACAGCTTTGTAGAAGAGGCTAAAGTCTGGGATTGTGATACCTCCCATTTTGGTTTTCTTCTTCAATATTACCTTGGCTATTCGGGGCTTTTGTGGTTCCATACGAATTTTAAGATAGTTTGTCCTAGCTTTGAGAAGAATGCTGGTGCAATTTTGATTGGGATTACATTGAATATGTAAATTGCTTTGGGTAATAATGACATTTTAAAAATGTTTATTCCTCTGGTCCATGAGCATGGAATGTTTTTCCATTTCTTTGTGTCTTCTTCAATTTCCTTCATACGTTTTCTATAGTTTTCATCATACAGATCTTTTACATCATTGGTTAGGTTTATTCCTAGGTATTTTATGGTTTTTTGTGCAATTGTGAATGGGACCAGTTTCTTGATTTCTTTGTCTGTTGCTTCATTATTGGTGTATAAAAATGCAATCGATTTCTGTACATTGATTTTGTACCCTGTGACTTTGCCAAATTTATGGGCCAGTTCTAGTAGGCTTCTGGTGGAGTCTGTCAGTTTTTCCATGTAGAGTATCATGTCATTTGCAAAAAGTGAAAGTTTGACTTCATCATCGCCAATTCTGATGCCTTTTATTTCCTTTTGTTGTCTGATTGCTGATGCTAGGACTTCCAGCACTATGTTAAACAACAGTGGTGAGAGTGGACATGCCTGGCGTGGTCTTCATCTCAGGGAGAAAGCTCTAGTTTTTCCTCATCAGGATATTAGCTGTGTGATTTTCATAGAAGTCTTTTATGATGTATAAGTAAGTTTCTTCTATCCTGAGTGTCTTGAGGGTTTTTATTAAGAAAGGATGCTGTATTTTGTCAAATGCTTTTTCTGCATCTATCAACAGTATCATATGTTTTTTATCTTTCCTTTTGTTAACATGATGGGTTTGTGAATTTTGAACCAGCCCTGTAACACAGGAAGAAATCCCACTTGATCATGGTGGATAATTATTTTTATATGCTGTTGAATTTGATTAGCTACTATCTTGTTGAGTATTTTTGCATCTGTATTCATCAAGCATATTGGCCTATGGTTCTCTTTTTTTTGCTGGGTCTCTGTCCAGTTTGGGAATCAAAGTGATGCTGGCTTTGTAGAATGAGTCTGGAAGTTTTCCTTCTATTTCTATTTTTTGGAATAGCTTGAGAAGAATGGGCATTAACTCTACTTTAAATGTTTGGTAGAATTCCCCAGGGAAATGATCTGACCCAGGGATCTTACTCGTTGGAGATTTTTGGTAAATGATTCAGTTGCTTGGCTGGTTATGGGTCTGTTCAGGTTTTCTATTTCTTCCCATTTTAATTTTGGTAGTGCATGTCTGTTTAAGGATTTGTCCATTTCTTCTAGGTTGTCCAGTTTGTTGGCAATTAATTTTTCATTGTATTCCTTGATAATTGTATTTCTGAGTAATTGGTTGTAATAGATTCATTTTCATTCATGATTGTGTCTATTTGGGTGCTCTCTCTTTTCTTTTTGAGAAGTCTGGCTAGAGGTTTATCAATTTTGTTTATCTTTAAAAAAAAAAAAACCCAACTCTTGGTTTCATTGATCTGGTCAACTGCTTTTTTTTTAATATTCTATATTGTTTATTTCTGACCTGATCTTTATTATTTCTCTTCTTCTGCTGGGTTTGGGATGTTCTTGCTATTCTCCTTCTAATTCCTTTAGGTGTGCTGTTAGATTTTGTATTTGTGCTTTCTCTAGTTTTTTGAAATAGACCTTGATTGCAATACACTTTCCTCTTAGGACTGCCTTTGCTGCATCCCAAAGAGTTTGGCTTGTTGTATTTTCATTTTCGTTTGTTTCCATATATTTTTAAATGTCTTCTCTAATTGCTTCATTGGCCCAATCGTCCTTTAGTAAGGTGGTCTTTAACCTCCATGTTTTTGGATGTTTTCCAGACTTTTCCTGTTATTGATTTCAAGTTTCAGAGCATTGTGATCTGAAAATGTGCATGGTATGATCTCAGTTCTTTTACATTTATTGAGGGCTGCTTTATGACCCAGTATGTGATCTATCTTGGAGAATGTACCATTTGCACTCAAGAAAAAAGTGAGTTCCCTAGCCTCAAGATGTAGAGTTCTAAATATATCTGTCAAATCCATCTGTTTCAATGTGTTGTTCAGGTCCATTGTTTCCTTAGTGATTTTCTGTCTAGTTGATCTATCCATTGTTGTAAGTGACATATTAAAATCCCCTGCAATTAGCACATTCTTATCAATAAGATTGTTTCTGTTTGTGATTAACTGTTTTATGTATTTGGGTGTTCATGAATTCAGTGGGTAGATGTTTATATTTGTTAGCTCTTACTGATGGATACATCATGTAATTATTATATAATGCCCTTTTTCACCTCTTGTTACTGCCTTTATTTTAAATTCTGGTTTGTACGACATAAGTGTTTGGCCATGGAGGTGGGTGGTACCTTCAGAAGGTTGGGCAATAAGGGCCACCTCACTACCTCAATCTGCCCCCACCCTGAAACTTCCCAAGAGACCATTCACCGAGCCTTCCTGCCATGATCAATGGACACGTCCTCACCCAGAACAAGGAATTGATGAAAAAAAAATACCCTATATGGACATACCAATACTACATGCCCCCCGCCCCTCAGCAATCTCATACCCTCAGGCGCGACTTCTCTTGTCCCGCTCTATCTGGTGAACCTCACCTGAGAGCGCTCCCAATAAAGGCCTTTTACAATTATTCTGACCTTGGTTTTCTGCATAGTCTCTGTAGCTTTACAATTAGTTTAGCTACTCCAGCTTTCTTTTGACTTCCAGTTTCATGTTAGATATTTCTCCAACCTCTTACTTTCTTTTTTTTTTAGAGAGTACACTTTATTTTCTTCTTCTTTTTTTTTCAGGGTCTCTTTTTTTTAACATATGCAATTATTTTCCATCATTTACACTACAGTAGTTACAATGACACTCCAAACAGAAAAGCAAAGTAAAAAATCAAAACCCCCATTTCTATTTCATGTAATTAGACTTATACAGAAATTAGAAGGTTAAGTAACAACTAGTTAATCACCTAGTTTCACAGCTATCTGAAGTGACAATCATTATATAGCAGCTTATCTATGATACATTCAAGATAAATGATACAATTTATTACTTGCCCAGAAGCTACAACACAGCCTGCTTAATACCTCTCCTTAAATTCCACCTCTATACTACAATATACTTGAGGTCCATACAAAAAAGTAGCTACCTTTTATGTAGGAAATGGATGATTAAGTCTTTGGTGTTGTAAAAGCAACTTCATTTAAACATAACCACCCCCACCACCAAAAAAAGAAGAGGAAAAAAAAAAGTAAAGAAAATAAGGGAAAAACCCAAGATACACTTCCTATGGGGAAAAAAACAACAACAGCATGTAATTTCTGTCCTTGACCGAATGTATTAAATAAGCAAACACCTCCAACAAGCAAAACAAGTACTACAATGTAAAAATATTAAAAAAAAAAAAACCTAACCTCTTACATTCAATGTGAAGGTGTCTTCAGGTCTAAAATGAGTCTCTTGTAGACAGCAAATAGATGGATTTTGTTTTCTTATCCTTTCTGCTACCCTATGTCTTTTGATTGGAGCATTTAGTCCATTTACATTCAGTGTAATTATTGAAAAATATGGGTTTAGAGTCCTGGTGTTCCCTGTAGGGTTCATGCTTGTAATGGTATGTCTGGTACCTTGTGTTCCTTGCAACATTTCCCTCATAGAGTCCTTCTTAGGATTTCTTAAAGTGCTGGTTTGGGGGTGATGAATACTCTCAAATTTGTTTATTTGGGAAAATCTTTATCTCTCCTTCTATTCTGAATGACAGGCTTGCTGGATAAAGGATTCTTGGCTGTATATGTTTTCTGTACATCACATTGAAGATTTCCTGCCATTCCTTCCTGGCCTGCCAAATTTCAGTAGACAGGTCTGTAACCACTCTGATAGGTTTCTCATTGTATGTTAGGGCCCTTTAATCCTTAGCTGCTTTCAGAATTCTCTCTTTATCCTTATATTTTGCCTGTTTCACTATGATGTGTCATGCCAAAAATCAATTCAAGTTACATCTGAAAGGAGTTCTCTGTGCCTCTTGGATTTCAATGTCTGTTTCCTTCCCCAGATTGGTGAAGTTCTTGGTTATATTTTTTTCAAATAGCCCTTCAGCACCCACCTTTGTCTCTTTCTTCTTTTTCAGAAATTCCTATGATATGGATATTGTTCCATTTGATTGCATCACTCAGCTCTTCAATTCTCCTTTCATGCTCCTAGATCAATTTATCTTTTCTTCGACTTCCTCTTTTTCTATAATTGTGTCTTCTAATTTACCTATTCTCCTCTCTGCCTCTTCAATTCATGCAGTGGCCATGTCTATTTTATTATGCATCTCGTTTATAATATTTTTTAAATTAATCCCAACTATTTTTAAGGGTCATAGTCTTTGTAGCAATTGTTTCTCTGATGACTTCCATGCCTTTTTCAAGCCCAATGATAATTCTAAATTTTTGCTGTTATGTTGCTTATATATGTTTTGAACATTTCTGTGGCTGTGACTTCTTCCTGGAATTTATTTAGAGGAGAGTTTTTCTATTTTGTCATTTTGACTAGCTTTCTGTCTCTTGTCCATTTTAAAGGCTTGCTATGCACTCTGCACCTGTGAGTATTGCTATATTAAAGGAGGTTCATTGTCTGTCCAAGGTCTGTCTGTTTAAGAAGTGTTCTTTTTGTGGTGTACCTTGGTGTCTCTTGTTGTGCTTTTGGTTCTTTTATTTCCCTACTCGTATTGATATTTGGGACTCTCTGCCATGTGTACTGTGGCTTGTATCTTAAGGTAGTACTGAAAAGAAAAAAGGAAAACAGACAGACAAACACACAGAGAACAAAAGCAGGCAAACACACAGACAAGTCAAACAAACAAGGAAACGAGAAGGGAAGAAGGGGGGGCGGGGACAAAAACAACAAAAAACAAAGGACAGTCTAGAAGCATAAAACCAGAAATCCCAGCTACAAATAAAGAGCAGGATGGAGGCAGTGCTGATGGAAGAGCATATACAGAGAGAGAGAAGTGACAGGGGTGGGGAGGAAGTGAAATTGAACATTGACCAGGCAAAGACTAAAAGTCTTAATTCAAAGAGAGAAAGAGGTGAGTGTGGTAGAAGGGGAAAAGAAAAAATGAAGATAATGTTACCCAAAGAACTATATAGTCTGATTATTCCAACAAAAGAGAGAAAGGAAGATAGAGATGGAGGTGTAGAATATGCATCAAAAGAATGGATTAAATGTGACTGTTTAAGCAAACCAATGACCAGAGTGCCCAGTCCAGCAGAGGGGAGAGATAAGAATGAGATAAGGGAAAATATATCTGAATAGCAAGAATTTATCTAGAGTTAATCATGGCAATGCACCAATGTTGGTCTTGCCCGGGGTTCTGGTAAAAAAAAAAAAAAATGGAGCTCACTAGCACAGATGGGCATGGTTTGGTGTAGGCAGGTGTCGTCTTCACAGCGGTCCCAGGACACTCCCTGAGGCCCCACTTAAGTGGTTGTGGGGAGAAAAATGGTGGCGCCCCAGTCCCTTCTTGAACCAAGCATTACAGTTCACTCTTTTGGGTCCTATCTCTCTTTGCCACAGGTGTAGTCAAGGTGGGCTGAGTTGTATTTCCCAAGAGTTGCCTCAGTCCCAGATCTTAGTCTTGTTATCTTAATGATACTGCCTGAAATGTACTCCTGCAGGTCAGTGGCTTCCTAGCAGAGGATCTAGTAGGGGGAGGAGGGGAGCAGTTTCTCCTGGCACTGCCTGGGATCAGGGCACCTAGCCCAAGGAGAGTGCCACAGCTACAGAAAAATCTCTCTGTAACCCTGTGGTTACAGATGGGATGACTGGATCTCTCTCCATCCCAGGCCTAGGTTTTCCTCTTCTCCAGAGACAGTTTATAGCAGTTTCCACCACTCTTTCTCTTGCCCTCGTCTCTCTGTGGCTCTCTGCGGAGGGGCTCCCTCCCCTCCACGTCTGTGTTCATGACCCGTTTTGATCTTCCCCAGTTTGCAATCACACACCTATGAGGCTGCCCTCTTAGTGGACTCTGTCTCTTTTCCTCCCAGACTCTTGTGGTTCAGTGTCTTATGGCTTCAGTCCTTCCTGGTTTTAGAGATGCAGGCAGGCAAAAAGTACGGAGCTCCCTACTTCTCTGCCATCTTGCTTCTTCCTCAATTGTGGTTTGTTTGTTTTTTTAATTGCTTGAGTTTGTTTTTGTTTTGAGCCTTTTTTAGCACCTGGAATTCAAGAAAATGTCGGTTGAAACACTAAATCAACCTAGACTTTAGTGCCTACATATGTCTTTGCAAAAGACTTTGGGAAAGTCACTACACTAGCCTTCAATAATTAAAAAAAAATAAAAACAAAATCTGGGAAAGGAGGGTTTTTTCATGTCCAGAGTTATCATGTTATAATTTCCTAATATCTAATATTCAAGAAAACAATTATAAAGCATACAAAGAACAGGAGAGTATGGTTCATCAAAAGAACAAAATTAATTGACAGAAATCATCACTGAGGAATCCCAGGCACTGTAGTTTGTAGTTAGTAGAAAAAGACCTTAAAACAATCATTTTAAATATTCTCAAAGATCTAAAAGAAAACATAAAAAGAAATAAGAAAATATATGATTGAAATGAGAAGATCATATTGAGATTATATAAATAATATTAAGGAATCAAACAGACATTCTGAAGCATGAATATTGTAATGCCTGAAATGAAAAATTCACCAGAGCATGGCTAGCAGTAGACAAAGGATTTACTAAACTTAAATATAGAATAACTGAAATTATCCAGTATAAAGAACAGGGGGAAAAATAAGAGAAGTGAAGATAGCTTAATATGGGATCCCAGAAAGCAGCTCTTCATGCACATTATGGGAGTTCCAGAGGAAAAGAAAGAAAGAGAGAGAGAGAGAGAGAGAGAGAGAGAGAGAGACCAAATAATATTTGAGAAATAATAGCTGAAAACTACCAAAATGTAATGAGAGGTATGATATACATCAACAAATTAAGAACTTAAGCAAATTCCAAATAGGAAAGCTCAGAGACTTTTTACCAAGACACACTATAATCAAACTTTTGAAGCTCAAAACCTTCAAAATCTTAAAAGCAGGGAATCTTAAGAGCAGCAAGAGAAAAATGACTCACCATAAACAGGATTCTTAATAAGATAAGTAACCATTTTATCATCAGAAACCATGGAGGTCAGTAAGCAATGGAATAAAAAATTTACAGTGTTGAAAGAAAAAACAAAGCAAAATTTCCAAACAAGAATTCTATGCCCAGTAAAACTGTCTTCATCAATGAGGAGAAATTAAAAGGTTCTTAGGCAAACAAAAGCTGTAGGAGGTTTTTTGTTTTTTGATTTTTTTTTTTTTTTTAGCAATAGACCTTAAAAAATGCTAAAGGAAATCTTTCAGGTTGAAATAAAAGGAAACTAGGTAGCACTTCAAAGTGATGAGAAAAAAAATAAAGATGCCAGTAAAGGTAAACACAGGGGCAAATGTAAAAGTCAGTAATATTGTGTTTTTGGGTCATAATTTTATTTCTTACTTCCTAAGGACTTGAAAGACAGATACACAAAAATGGATACATATATGTTATTGAGCAAAAAGATGAATTTGTAACAATAATAACATAGAATGGGAAGGACTAAACTGCATAGAAGCCTAATTTTTATTGTTATTGATAGTAAGTTAGCAACAATTTAAACTAGATTGTTATAAAATTAAGATATTATGTAATCTTGTAGTAACCATTAACAATAAACACAAAATAAAATGATACTGGAATCAAAATGGTTCCCTACCAAAAAAAAAAAACCCCAATACACAAAATGTGATGACAAAAATTGAAGGACACAAAGATATAAGACATACAGAAACAGCCAAATGCAAAGGTGAGTCCTTCCTTATTGTAATCATGTTAACTATAAGTGAATGAAATTCTCAAATCAAAAGGCAGATGTTGACAAAAAGGATAAAAAGATGGCCCTCCCATAGGCTGTTTAAAAAAAATGTACTTCAGGTGCTGAAATATAGATAGACCAAAAGTGAAATAATAGAAAAGATATTCCACACTAACAGTAACCAAGACAGAGCTGGAGTGGCTGTACTAGCAGATAAATATACTTAAATCAGAAATTGTTATAAGACACAATGACTGTCATTATATATTGACAAAAGTATCAATCCTCAAATAAAATATGAACATTATAAATATGAATGCATTAAACAAGAGTGCAAAAAAAAAAGTGCAGCCAGGTTTGAAAAATTGAAAGTTGAAATACAGTTCTACAAGAATAGCTGGATGCTTCCTAACGCTACATTCAAAAATGACTAGAACAGCTAGAAGAACATTGATAAAAATATATAGGTCAGGAACAGAATAACACTACAAACTGGTTAGACCAAAAGACATTTCTAGAACTTTTCATCCAGTAACAAAGAAAAAAAAATACATGTTCTTCTCAAGTGTAGAAGAAAATTTCTTTAGGACACATCACAGAGCTTTAGGACTAGACCATAAAAAGGACTCTATAAATTTAAAAGCATTTATATCATAGGATATATATTTTCCTATGGCAATGGAATGAAGTTAGAAATCAATAATGAGAGGGAGACTGTAAAATTTTAGCATATCTGGACATTAAACAACATTTTCTTAAATGATCAACTGAACGAATATAAATAAATCACAGGGGATATTATAAAAATACTTAGAAAAAAATGAAAATGAGAACACAACATAATGAAATGTAGAGAATGCAATTTATAGTTGTAAATTGCTACATTAAAAAGGAAAAAAGATCTCAAATTCATAACATAATTAGCAACTGGAAAAATAAGAGAAAACTAAATATAAAGCCACAAAGAAGAAGGAAATAGTAAATATTGAGTAAAAGGGAATAAAAGAGATAAATAGTTTGAAAGTAAACAGATGGAAAATATATTCCATTCAAACAGTAATCAAAGAAGAGCTGAGGTGGCTATATTAATGTCAGACAAAGTATTTTTTAAGTCTAAAAATGTTATAAGACCAAGGGCAGATGTTAACTAAAGGTCCAATTTCTCAAGAAAATAGAATTATACACATATATGCACAAAGTAACAGTGTCCCAGAACATATGAAGCAAATATTGACATACTTGAAAGGCGAAATGATGAGTTCTACAATAGTATTTAGAGATTTCCATATACCACTTTTGATAACACCTAGAAAGAAGAACAATTAAAACAGAGGGTACTTGAAAAACATCATAAGCCAAAGAGATCTCCAGGGCATACACAGAACACTCACAGCAGAGCACATTTTGTTTCCATGTTAAACTATATGTTAGGTCACAATAAATGTAAAAAAGATTGAAATCATACAGAGTACACAGAAATTAATACCAAAACAGGAAAATTCAGAAACATGTTAAAAGGAACAGCACACTGGTAAACAACTAATATGTCAGAGAAAAAATCACAAGGAAAATTTTAAAGACTTTGAGCTGAATTAAAATAAAAATATTGTACACCAAAGCGTATGAGAAGTCACTTTTGAGAGAAAAATTTATTGGAGTAAATTCCTACATAAAAACAAACAAACTGCCTCAATCAAAAACCTGATTTTATACCATAAGGAACTAGAAGAAGAGCAAACTAAACCCAGAGTTGGCACAAGGAAGGAAATAATAAAGTTCTGACTGAGATAAATAAAAGATACACAGATATTAGGAAAGCAATAGAGAGAATCAATGAAATCAACAGTGAGGTCTTTTTAAAAATGAACAAAATGGACTTTACTTACACTGACAAAGACAATAAGAAAGATGACATAAATAATTAAACTCAGAAATGAAATTGGGGTAGGTGCACCTGAGTGGCTCAGTAGGTTAAGTGCCCCTCTCTTGATTTCAGCTCAGGTCACGATCCCACGGTTCATGAAATCAAGCCTCACATCTGCTCTGTGTTGACAGACAGTCTTCCTGGGAATCTCTATGGCCTTCTCTCGCTCCTCCCTGCCCACACTTTGTCTCCCTCAAAATAAGTAAATTAACATTAAAAAAAGAAGAAGAAATGAAAGTAAAGGCACTGTTACCACCCACAGAAAAATAAAAAGGACTATAATATAATACTATGGATAATTGTACACAAACAAGTTAGATAATCCAGATGAAACTGACAAATTACTAGAAACACACAGATTACCAAAACTGGCTCATGAAGAAATAAAAACTGTGAACAGTTCTATAAAAGTAAAGAGATGGAATCTATAATAAAAACTTCCCAACAAAACACAGGACCAGATGGTTTCACTGGTTTCACTACCAAACAGTTTAAAAAGACTTAACACCCATTCTTCTTACATTCTTCCAAAAAATAGAAGAGGAAAGAATACTTCCTAACACATTTTATGAGGTCAACATTACTTTGATACCAAAGCTATGTAAAGACATCATTAGAAAAGAAAACTATGGGCTTACATTCCTTATGAGTATAAATGCAGAAAACCTCAAGAATACTAACAACCCAAATCCAACAACATTTTAAAGAATTTTACACCATGGCAAAGTTAAATGTGTCCCGTAATGCAAGAGTGGTTTAACACTTAAAAACAATTATCACCACATTATAGAATGAAGGGGAAAAAATAGCACATGATCTCCCATGATCTTCTCAATTAAACAGAAAATTCATATGAGAAAATGCATTATCTTTTCAGGATATAACTCTCTGAAAACTAGAAATAAAATAACACTTAAGATGATAAAGAAAAATTATGAAAAGCATGCAGATAACTTCAAACTCAATGTTGATTAGTATTATCTGAAAACTTCTGCACTAAGATCAGTAACAAGACAAGGATGCTTGCTTTCAGGCCCCTGGGTGGCTCAGTTAGTTAAGCATCTGACTTAGGCTCAGGTCACAATCTCATGGTTCATGGGTTCAGGCCCTGCATCAGGCTCGGTGCTGAGTGCTCAGAGCCTGGAGCCTGCTTAAGCTTCTGTGTCTCCCTCTCTTTCTCTGCCTCTCCCCTTCTCACACTCTGTCTGTCTGTCTCTTTCTCAAAAATGAATAAAATCATTAAAAAATTTTTCAAAAAGGATGCTTGCTTTCACCAATGCTAGTCAACAGTACTGGAATTTCTAGCCAGGTAATTATTTAGGGGGGGAAAAAGGTTATCCAAATTGAAAAGGAGGAAGTAAAGTTACAGATGACATGAACCTATATATGGAAAATCCCCAAAACCTATAAGAAGGTTACTAAAGCTAGTAGATTCAAAAGCAGAGTGATAGGATATAAAGTCAAAATTGCAGGGCACAAAAATCAGTTGTGTTTCTACACTCCAGGAATGAATAATATGAGAAAGCAATGAAGGAAACAATTCCATTTAAAATAGTATTAAAAATGGTTTACCGAGGAATAGATTAAACCAAAATTATGACAGATGGATACTTTGAACTCCATAAAACATTAGTAAAATAAAATAACTGAAATAAATAGAAAGACACCTTGCATTCATTGAAGATAATGTTTTAAATATGCAATCTACAAATGAAAAGCAACCCCAATCAAAATTCAAAAGGCCTTTTTGTATAGAAATGAAAAACCCTATTGTCAGATTCATATGTAATTGCCAGGGAAACTGAAGAACCAAAAAAAAAAATCTCTAAAAGTAACAAAATTGAAGTTCTCACACTTTCTGTTTTGAAATCCTTGTAAAAAAGCAACATATTCCAAACCTAAGGATAGACCTGTAAACCAATAAAATAGAATTGAAAGCCCATAAATAAACCCTGCACTTAAGAATAATCAATACTTTAAGATATTTCTTTACTTTGAGGGAGACAGAGAAAAAAAGAGATAGGGTGCCAGGGGAGGGGCAGAAAGAAAAGGAGAGAATCCCAAGTAGGTATCATGCTGTCAGCACAGGCCTTGATACAAAGCTTGATCTCACCAACTGTGAGATCATGACCTGAGCTGAAATCAAGAATCAGATGCTTAACTGACAGAACTACCCAGGTGCCCCAAAGAGCAATTAATTTTTGACAAGAGTGCCACGCTGTTTCAAAGAGGAAAGAGTAGTGTCTTCAACAGATGGTGTCGGGTCAGCTGCACAACCACAAGCAAAAGAATGAACTGAGATCTCTTCCTCACACCATATACAGAAATTAACACCAAAGAGATCAATGACAAATATCAAACTTCTGGGAAAATCATAGGAGTAAATTTTTATAACCTCAGTATTGGCAAATGATTCTTAGATATGATATATGAGTAAAATCTAAGAGAAAATATGAGAAAAACATGAGGGAAGAAAAATAAATTGAACTTCATAAAACTGAAAATTCTGGGCATCACAGAATATCATCAAGAAAACAAAAAAACAACTTACCAAATTGGAGAGTATATTTGAAAATCATATATCTTATAAGGTTGTAACATCCAGACTTGTAACTAATTTTCATAATTCGATATCAATAAAGACAGCCCAATTTTTATATGTGAAAATAAATGGAATGGGCATTTATCCAAAGAAATTATACACATGGCCAGTTAGGACATGGCCAATAAACAGTAATCATTCATTAGCTGTATTAATCTTCTAGGGCTTACATAATAAAGCACCACAAACTGAGTGGATGAAACAACAGAAATTAATTGTCTCACAATCTGGAGGTTAGAAGTGCAAGGTCAGGTTTTCAGCAGGATTGATTCCTTCTCAAGGCCATTAGGAAGAATCTGTTTCATGCCTCTCTTGGAGTCTAAAGCCTCAGGGGTTCTTTGAGTTATAGGAGATATTTTCCCTGTGTCTTCACAACCCCCTCTATAAATGTTGGCCTCTTTGTCTAAATTTCCACCTTTTTATCAGGACATCAGGCACAGGGCCCACACTACTGACCTCATCTTGCTTTCATCATCCACAAAGGCCCTCTTTCCAAATAAGATCAACATAATTTGGGTAGACTCAATTAACTACAAAAAAGGAAGTGTAAATCAAACCACAATGAGATACTACTTAATATCCAGTAGGAAGGTTAATTATTAAAAAGAAAAAATATACAAAATAATTAAAAATAGAAAATCACAAGTATTGGGGAGGATGTAGAGAAATTGGAACCTCCGTACATTTCTGGAGGGAATGCAAAAATGGTTCACAATTGGTGGAAAACAGTTAGGCATTTCTTTTTTCTTTCTTATGTTTTTATTTATTATTGAGACAGAGAGAAACAGAGCATGAGAGGGGGAGGGGCACAGAGAGAGGAAAACACAGAATCCAAAACAGGCTCCAGGTTCTGAGCTGTCAGCACAGAGCCCAATGCGGGGGCTCGAACCCACGAACCACAAGATCATGACCTGAGCCGAAGTTGGCCACTTAACCAACTGAGCCACCCAGGCGCCCCGTAGCATTTCTTGAAAAATTCATGTAAAATTATAGATCTGCAATTTCACTCCAAGACCACCACAGACAAGTATAGGTCCGTGGATGTTCAGAGCAGCATTATTCACAATAGCCAAGTAGTCGGAATAGTCCCAAAGTCTTCCAGTAGATGAATGTATAAACAACCTGTGGGATACAGGTACCACAGGGTGATTGTTGGCCATGAGAGAAAATGGTGACTGATACCTCCTGTCACATGGACACACCACAGAACGTTATGTCAAGTGAAAGAGGCCGGACAAAGAATATCACATATCTATGATTCAATGTTATATGAAATATCCACCATGTGATGAATGCCAGGAGACAGATGGCAGGTTGGTTGTTTCCAGGGGCTGGGGTTAGAAGAGAATTTGGAGAAATTGCTTAATGGGTCAGGGTTTTACTTCGAAAGGATAAAATTTCTGGAGCCACATGCATGTGGTGGTTGCACCACATTACAGACGCACAAAATGCCAATGGATTTTTCACATTAAAACGGTTAATTTTAGGGGCACCTGGATGGCTTAGTCGGGTAAGCATCCCATTCTTGTTTTCGGTTTAGGTTATGATCTCATGGGTTTGTGGGTTTGAGCCCCACATTGGGCTCTACACTGACAATGTGGGGCCTGCTTGGAATTCTGTCTCCCTCTCTCTCTACCCCTTCCCTGATCCCACTCTCTCTCTCAAAATAAAATAATCTTAAAAAGGAGTGAATTGTATAGTTTGTAAATTTCACTTCAATATGTTATCTTTAAAAAATATTAGAAGCCTTCTGGAAGAAATGGCTGATTTTGAGACTGGGGTAAGAAATCTAAAGGATGATTCTGGAACGTCTTATCCGTCATAAAGTGCCATTTTATATAAAAAGGCACACAGCGGCCAAGTGAAAGAGTTCCCAAGGTCAAAGCTGAACAATTTGAAAAACAAAATTAACAACACTATATTAAAATAGAATACAAGTATAAAATATATATTCATGAGTCTTTCTTATTTTTAAAAGTAATTGGATACATAAATAAAGAGATGAAGCAAATATCTCTTGTAGAAGAATTCTAATTAATTTTTAGATGCTCCACCCTTAAGCTGGTGAATCTAACTCCCCACTGTATAAGCGCTGGTTGCTTATATTTATTGTATGTGCCTTTGCAATGTCCAACATGGAAGAGGGCAAAGTAGTAACTTTAAAATGGAGAAGTCGAACAAATACTACTTCGGCAGGGTGAGCTCAAGATTCACATCAACAGTGATAAAAAAGAAAAAATTGACAGTATGTGCCCTGAAGGATACTTTACCTCTTTGGTCATCCTCCTGAACGCCCGTAGCCACAGTCCACTTCTGAGAAAACATGAATCAACTCTCATCTGAGAGACTCTACAAAATATATTGCCAATGATCCTCAAGGTCCTCAAGGCTTGCAGAAATGAGGAAAGTCTGAGAAAATAGCACTGCCAAGAAAAGCCTAAAAACACATGGTGATGTAATGTAATGTAAGAAGTCGGGGATCTTTAAATAGAGAAAAGTGTTAGGTAAAAACTAAGAAAATCTGAAAAAAAATACAGACTAAGTTAATGATGTATTCATATTGGCTTATTAGTTGTAACAAATGTATCATGTTATTGTATGATTTTAATCAAATGGGAGGACGTGTGGTATTTGGGAATGCCATGCTATTTTCTTAAAGTAGCAACCCTTTTCTGTAAATATAAAATACTTCTAGCAGGGCCTGGGTGGCTCAGTTGGTTGACCGTCCAACTCTTGCTTTCAGCTCAGGCTACGATCCCAGGGTCTTGGGATCAAGCCCCATGATCAGCAAAGAACCTGCTTAAGATTCTCTCTTTCTTCCTCCCTCCCTCCCTCCCTCTCTCTCTTGCTGCCTTTCTCCTCAACTTGTGCATTCTCTCCCTCTCTGAAATTAAATTAAAATAAAATAATAAAATAGAATAAAATAGAATAATTAAATAAATTAGGGGCACCTAAGTGGCTCAGTTGGTTAAGCATCCAGCTTTGGCTCAGATCATGATCTCACAGTCTGTGAATTCAAGCCCTGCATCAGGCTCTGTGCTGTCGGTTCAGGGCTTGGAGCCTGCTTCAGATTCTGTGTTTCCCTCTCTCTCTGCCTTTCCCACAATCACACTCCACCTCTCAAAATATTAATAAACATTAAAAATGTTTAAAAATAAAATAAAAATAAAATAAAAAATATTTATTAGTAAAATATATTGGCATACAGAAAAAACAAAAGCAGGAGTGGTGTTACAAATACATTTTACAATTCTACCTCACTTTCATCACGGTTTTGGTAACAGATTAAAAGAATAAATATTGAATGCTTATTTCTCAAATTATTTTAGAAGAGACATCTGGATTACATATGAAATTACCAGTATACTTTCTTTTTATTGGTGTGTGTGTGTGTGTGTGTGTTCCCAAGATGACAGAAAAGTTGAACAGTTGTTTCAACTTCTCTGCCACATTTACAAAACAATTCACAGAATATTCATGTAGGCCAATAAATATTAATCTAAGCTCTACACTAAAAAATACACTAAAACAGATTTCACAAACTAGTAAGGATTTAGTACCTGTTATTATAATCAACCCTTCTGATTCAAGTTTTACATTGTAAGTGAGGGGACATGAAATAATATAAAAATCATTCGAATTCACTCTTCATGTCTTCCCTTGCCAAGTGGCTGTTAATAATTCCTACTTCTTGAGAGAGATGAAATGTTATATTTCCTTACAATTTATGTTTTCAAATTTATTTTTTCTGTTCTCTTCTAGGATAACAGCTTTCACCCAAAACATTAAATTAAGCTTTAAGTTATGGAAGCATTTGTGAAATAACAAATCTGCATTCAGCTTCCTCCTTTCGCTGCATTACTGCACGTCATGGTGTCAGAATCTCTCTGCACACGAAGATATACTGTGAAACTTTGCTATCTGTTTATTGATGAATCACATAATCATTTAACCACAATTAGAAACAGAATAAATTGTAGCTGCTTCAAATTCTGTTAGCTCATGAAGACGTACTTGGATGTCAAAATATATTCGTAGGAAAGGAAAAAAATAGCGTAAGTCATTTAATTGCGCTGAATTTTTATATTTCACTAATGGGTATAATCACTGCTCCACTGACAGCATAAGTCATTTTTGTGCGTAGCAGAAACCACAGGGAAACGTATTTTATCCTTTATAAGCCGTGGTAATATGAATTTGTCCATGCCATCCACCGCCAATGAGCCAACTCTCTTTGAAAGCGATTGGTTTTCTGGTAAATTTCAAAATGCAAATTGTTATAATCTTAAAACTAATTTTCCTGGCACAAGATTTTACTCCCTTTCTTATACCTGGTACCTAATTCTACATGACGTTCCTCTGGAGACACTATAATAAAGTATTTTTCTGAAAATTTTTCAGGAGCGTTAAGCCTGACCTTGTTCATTTATAATAAACAAAATAACAGAATCTGGGTTCAGTCTATTCTTCGATAGTACTCTAAGCTGCAGTGTAGTGGTTAAGAGCACAGACTCTGTGTCTTTCTGTTCCAGGAACCAAGGTTCTGGTCCTGATTATCCGTGTGGCACTAGCCAACTTACTTAGTCCTGTTGCAACTAAGTGTTCTTATCTATAAATGCAAATCGTCGTACAGGTAAGTCTTCAATTCCTTATCTGAAACTCTTGGGTTCAGATGTATTTCGGAATTAAAAATTTTGAAAATGTTTTTGAAAGCAGTATGGTGTAGATATACTGCATTGTGTATGATTCCCAGAGGGATCCAGAACTTCTCTGCAATAAAAAAAATAAAAACATTCATAATTCCTCAACAAAGCAAACACATATACTGTTAAGTGAGATACATTAAGAATATAAGTAATAGGATGTTTATTCTGGTATTCAAAATTGAGGACAAGGAAGTGTGGGCTGGTTATAAATTGCCTTAGTATTTGGAAAGTTAAATTGGTTGTAGTATGTTAAGCCCTTTGACAACACCAGGCACCTGCTGAAGACTCAGTCGATTTTAGTTCTATGATGATCATGTCTAGTCTCTTCCTGACAAGAATCTACTGCTGCTGCAGAACCATCTAGTACTGCCCCCTAATCCACTAACCAAATATCTACATTTCTTTTCTATGCCTTTCATAACATTTTTTCTCTGATAACACTATTCACTAAGTTTGCCAACCAAGATAAATTCTACTTGACTTTAAACGAATTCTTAGAACTTTTAAACTGTCTTATTTTTTCTCCTCTAACTTAAAGGGCTTATGAATAAAACTTTCCTAAATAGTTAAATATATATGCAAATATAATTTTCTTGTCTTGGCTGTATTATACCTGTACCATATATCCATATAGATTCTTTATTATATTTATATAACTTATTTATAAATATTTATTTGGTAAATAAATAAAGATAACAAGTGTATTTTAGTAACATTTAAAATAAATAATCTTTTGTGATAAATGGTGTAATGTTATTAGTATATAAATAACTTAGGCCTAGACTATTTTGTTGACAAGTTAGATCCTACTGAGCACATATCTGCCTTCCCTCATTCTCTTCAGTTTATGCAAACTGTAAGCTCCTAAATTTTAAGAACAAGATCTTTTCCTTACATGAAATTCCAGAGAGCCCTAAACATAATATTATGTTATATGTTAATATGTTAATGACTTGTGCCTATATAACATAGACACCTACATCTAAACGAGAATTATATCTAATTTTAACTAAAAAAGTAGTTTTTAACAGATTACTTTAAAAATATATTCTAAAATAGTATTTCAAAAATCATATCCATAATTTATATTTAAAACTTCTAAACTATATTGAGTATTTTATCAATATTTATTTATTTATAACATATTATTATACCGACCATTTTATAGTAAGCTGACTCATGATCTGCTAATATTTTACAACATGATAAAGCTTCACTACTAAAGAGAAGTACTTTTGCGTAAGTTTTTAAGAGATGTTTAACAATGATGAAGTTGGAATTCTAATCTCTAGTTAAAAAAAACAAAGAATAATTGATTGATTTTACAACCATACTTGTTATATTCATTTTACATTCTTTCTTCATTAATGTTCTACAGAGGTATAATATAATAAAATTTTTAATGTTTATTTATTTTTGAGAGAGAGATAGAGCACAAGTGGGAGAAGGGTAGAGAGAGATGGAGAATCTGAAGCAGGCTCCAGGCTGAGCTGTCAGCACAGAGCCCGATGTGGGTCTCAAACCCATGACCTGTGAGATCATGACCTGAGCCAAAGTTGGATGCTTAACTGGCCAAACCACCCAGGTGCCCTCAGAGGTGTAATTTTTTGTATTATGTTGTGTCAGGAAAATTGGACTCAAACTTCCATTTTTCAATATTTAAAAGTTTTAACTGAGCAGGCATATCTTTGAAGCAAGAAGTAGGACAAATGCATTTTTGAGTTATTAAAAAATATTATAACAATGTATCTGTGGAGGGTTCCTAAGGCTTCGAAAAAACATTTGTGTTGATGTGTATGCATGCAGTAGAAAATAAGAGACCTTTTGATATTAATAGTTTCCTCACCAAGTCGGAAGATAAATTGAGACACTATGAAGTCAGAATGGTATGAAAAATAACCCATGAAAATAGCAACAGAGTGGGGCAAGTTGCTATTAAAATAGTGTTTGTTATAGTATAAAACTGGTAGAGACATTTTGACCGTTAAAAATTTTAAACATGCGTGTTAAGATAAACAAGCATATGGTTTAAAATGCACTTAATTTACCAACTTCTACTGAGATTTGCATTTCTCTGAAATCATATAATCAGATCAATAATTTTCTTTTGAAAATAAGGGTATATGTATGAAACATTTTGGAATACAGCACGTGATTTTAAAAGACAGGCATAAATTACATATGCTAACAATTGACCTTGACCCTATGTCAGCTCTCCAGGAACTTCATCTCCCTGAAGCTCAACTGAGAGCCAAGTGGTAAGTGAAAAATTACCTCTGAGAATTTAAAGTGATGCCACAGAATTTTCTATAGTTCACAACATTTACTTATGGAGGAGCCTTCATGTCCTCTACCAAGATTTACTCTTGGTAAGTAAAAGTGTAATGGCTTGATTGCTTCATTCCCCATCTTTTTTGTTTGTTTGTTTCTGGTTATATTTATATACATATATAATGTGTTAACACACAACGTTACATTAGTTTCAGGTGTACAACATAGTAATTTGACAAGTTCATACATTATTCTATGTTTACTACAAGTATAGTTATTGTTTCTCCAGACACATTGCTATTAGAATATCATTGGCTATACTCCCCATGCTGTGCCTTTTACTCCCATGACTTATTCATTCTGTAACTAGAAGCCCTGTATTCTTAAATCATATCAGAAGTTTCAATTTAGGAAAGAGACAGTGGTGCTTATTGCAGGGCACATTTATAGGAAGTGGTGAAACTGACATTCAGAGACAAACATGACAGGAAACCATAATAGGCACAATACAATGATCCCCAAACTAAATGTATGTGGGCCCTTGTAGTGCAAATGGGACATTTACTGAAAATATTTTTACACATAACAGTAATACCTGATAGAATAACTATTTTGCAGTGAAACATCATTTCAAATTGTTTCACTTAGTTGTGAAAAAAAGACCAGTTAAATATGTCCTGTTGATATATTTTGAAGGTAGGTATAGTCTTCCATCCCAATTAATGGGACATTATCCCATGGCCCATCCCTCACTATCTAAAAGATCTTGTTATATAAGCTCATCCATTGACTTGAGGGCACCAGAAAAATGAGGCTTTACTAGATGCTGAACAGAAATGCAATGACTCTTGGTGTTCTTTTTAGGTAATAAAATAACCCCTGACAAGACTGTTCCATCATGACAAGAACGTAACTCATTAGCCTGAGAATGAAATCAGCTTTGTGCCCTTCCTTGTGTGATTTTAGGTTTGTCCCCAAAGTTCAATTTCCGCACATATAAAAAAATGCTGACACCCACAACATTTTCATAGGGCTAGTATGGAAGTTAAATAAGATGAGTACAATTTTTGACTTTCATTAGTTCTTCAAGTAATGTCGACTTCCGTTTTTTCAGTTTTCACCTACAGATGCAAGGCAAACTGATTTTCCTAAGACAGTGAGAATACAGTCACAATCTGTTCAAAAATCTAGATGGCCTCTCTGTGAAATAAACCAATCTGACAATTCTGGAATAAAAATAGCAATCATTAACCATTAGAACATTTACGGCAACTCTTTCATTGAAACTGAAATTCACCCATAGTCACATTGCATGTGCCGGTAAGGTATCTTGCATAGTGTTTCCCTCATCTTCTTGTGTCTCTAAGTTTGCTAAAGAATGCTACTAATCTAATTCATGCATTTTACGCTGATTTCTAAGGTAGGATTTGGCCTCCTCCATTATTTGTGAGGAGCTAATCAGGGTCAAAAGATAAAGGAGACTTATGGAATGTGATCAGACACTGCTCCAGAGAGATAAGAATGTTTTAAGTGACTATTGTAAGGACAGCCTGACCACAATTTCAGGTGAGAAATGAATAAAGAATGGGCATTTGCAAACACTAAGAAAGTAAAGAAATATGAACACAAGAATGTTAAAGGGAGGGGTGTTTTTTGACTGCAACACACACATACAAATTAAACATTAAAACAGATCCTTAGGAAAACAACTTTAAATTTTAAATGCAAACCATTGGCCAAGATGTATTAAAAATCCATTAAGCATTTTGGAAGACAGCTTCTGATTTTTCAGTGTGTCTAAGCTTTAAAGAATACATGTCAAAAGTAAAAAAAGAATAGTGTTGATCAAAAGGCTGAATTTCTTGTAAAGAACATATGAAAAAGCAATAAATGAGAACAGAGCTTTTCATACAACAGTAATTTGAAATATTTTTTTCAAATAGAATATGCATAAATCTAGAGGGAATAACTTTACATGTTATTGAAAGTTAACACAGCAGTGTCTCTATTTCCTCTGCTCATTCCTATCCCATGTGTCTCTTATAAAGCAATATAAAGAATACAAAAAGAATAATCTCTATATTATCCATCACCGTGCCTCACCCCAAACCATCGAGACATTACATATGTGAATTTAGGATTCAGGATATTGTTTCTACCATTATTAGCATGATAATAATGATGTGTAGAACATATCTATTTTGCTAAATATTTCCTTCAACATCACCAACAAAGGGTGTCCTCAGTCCTCACAAAGGGTTCCTATATGTTTTGCGGGAGAGCATGGATCTACATTTTCTTAGTAGTTCGTATATTAAAGTCATGAGGTTAGCAGAAAACATTTTCCAAGAATTGTTCAGCTCCTGTTAACTCTACCTCATGCCTAAGTCCCAAATGTAAGCAGTTCTGGGGACTCATCACTAGGTTTGATGCGAACACACAATAATCAGGTGCCAGGCAGGTCAGTGCTTTGCTAACTCAAGCACCATTGCTAGTGTGACCTCACTCTATGGAAAATATGATACACAGCTTAATTACATAAAATTGAGTTATCATCCATAGGGATAATACATGCATGGCCATAAGCCCGTAAGTCATTTAAATATCCAAAAACAGTAGCCTTTTCACAGAAATGCAAGTTTGAAAAAAATTTTTTTGAGTTGAAAGATTATTTAAGCACATACTTAAAAAATATATTTATAAGGAGGCACACTTCACGTCGAATGCACATATCTTTTCGGTTTACTGAATTGTTAAAATGGATGAAGTTTGCAAGTGGAATAATTGAATATGCCCACCATCCAAACAAGAAATAACACCTTTTCAGTACCCAGAAACTTTCCTCAGGATTCTTATCATTCAATTTCTGCCATTCCCCAAAACATCTAATGGAAACATTTTTTGACTTTCAAAATCAGCAAGAAATTTTGTATCTTCTTGGCCACCACACAGTGGAATTACGCAATATATAATTGCTGTGCATATGTGGGAGTACATTTGCTAAACAAAGTTTTAAGAGATTCATTCATATTGTATATTTCAGAAGGCTCTGTTTGTTTACTTTTCCTTTCTCATTTCTGAACCCTAAGTTATTGTATGAATAGACGCCAATCTTCCAAAGAGTTCTTTGACCTTGTTGTACCTTTCATGCTTCTGTGAGCATCCCGTTGCTCTAAATCTTTGCCAGTATTTAGTGTTGTTGGTCTTATTTCAGCTATGCTAATGACATCTGACGCTGGTTTTACATTTGCGATTCTCCAATAACTAATTATGTTGAGCACTTTTCCTTTTGTTATTGACTATGTGCTGTTGGATATATCTTTTCTGCCTTGGGTCTGGTATTTTATTTAATTTTATTGGGTTGATTGTCTTAAAGATGTGTGGGGATGCCCCATATGTTCTAAAAATAAATTTTTATATGTACTGTGAATACTTGCTCTGTCTGTGGCTTGCATGCCCTTTTTTTTTTTAAATTTTAAATGTTTTTTTTTATTATTTTGAAAGAGAGAGAGAGAGAGAGAGAGAGAGAGAGAGAGAGAGAGAGAGAGAGAGAGAACATGAGTAGGGGAGGGACAGAGAGAGGGAGAGCTAGCAGGCTTTGCACTGTCATTACAGAGTTCGATGTGGGGCTCGAACTCACAAACCGTGAGATCATGACCTGAGCCAAAGATCAAGAGTCAGAAATACAACCAACTGAGTCACCCAGGTGCCTCTATATACTCATATCTTAATAGTGAACTTTGTTAAAGGACCACAAAATCTCAGATTGGGTCTAATGTAGGTATTAACAATTGATGCTTTTCTGAATATTTAACTTTTAAATCAAAAGAAACATATAAAAAGTAAATTTATATTAGATACATATTCAAAAGTAGCCTCAAGCTAAATCCTAAAGTGTGTACTAAAAGTTGAGTCATCAAAGTTACAGTTTGTATTTGGTAATTACCATCAAAACGGGCAATAAAAATACATTTGAGGGTGGCTCAGTCCGTTAAGTGTCTGACTCTTGATTTTGGCTCAGGTCATGATCCCATGGTCTTGAGATTGAGTCCTACATTGGTCTGTGCCAACAGGATTTTCTTTCTCTCCCATCCTCTCTGCCCCTCCTCTGCTTGAACTGTCACTCTCTCTCTTAAAGTAAATAAAGAAACATTAAAAAAGAGAGAGAGAGAGATTCTCAGCAATGACTATTAAAAAAATGTTTTCTAACCCCCCAAAGAATTCATTTCTTCAACTAAAATTAAATTTTGGGGTGTTATTCCTTCACAACTGTACATACACTTATAAACTGTCCAGCTTTCATAAGTGATATTGTTTTGCTTATCTATTTGTGTATAATGAGCTACCATACAGCTCAGTAACTTAAAACAGCAATTATATTTTGCTCAAGATTTTATGAGTCAAAAAAGATTTTATGGAGGGAAGGGGCTCATCTAGGCAGTTCGATATCCACTGGAATGGCTACTGGTGGGACATCTGCTTCCAACAGAGCACTCTCAACAATACGGCTGGCATCTTTGTGCGCTCGGATTCTTTTTTTCCACAGGGTGCTCCACCCTCCAAGGCCCACGCGTATGACCAGAGTCTCCCACAACATGGCGGTGTTAGAGGAGTTAGATTTCCCTCAACAGCAGCTGTATTCCCCTTGGGATGTTTCCAGGGACCTAGATGGAACCTGCAAGCCTTCTTAAGAACTAGCCTCATAAATCCCAGTGTTTTTCTTTTTCTTTTTTTTTACTTTTTTCAACTTTGTTCAGATATAATTATTACTTGAAGTAATAGTTTGATAGCTTTCTTATGAATTATAGTGACATAATACATTTGTCAACACTTATTCACCCATTGATAGAAAAAAATTTTTTTGCTTTTATAGTTTATTGTCAAGTTGGTTTTCATGTAACACCCAGTGCCCTCCTCCATGCCCATTAACCACCTTCCCCTCTCCTCCACCCCCATCAGCCCTCAGTTTGTTCTCAGTACTCGAGTCCCCCATGGTTTACCTCCTTCCCTCTCCCCAACTATTTTTCCCCCTTCCCCTCCCTCATGGTCTTCTGCTAAGTTTCTCTTGTTTCACTTATGGGTGAAAACATATGGCATCTGTCCTTCTCTGCCTGACTTATTTCACTTAGCATGACACTTTTGAGTTTCATCCATGTTGTATTTCTACTGCATTTTTTTTTTTTGGTGCAGTAACCAATTGATCTCATTTGTCAGGGACTTTGCCAGTTTTAGAGCTTTTCATTTTCAGAGAGGCCCTAAAATTCCAGTAAACCTGAATGGTTGGTCACCCTACCTATATGTCATCCACGTTATGAAAGCTGGCCTAAGTTCAGGGGAAAGAGGATGTAGATTCCACTTCTCAGTGGGAGAAGTAGCAAAATATATGTGGCCATGTTTAGGTTCTCACAGTCCTTCATAGGACTATAACCAATGTAGAATCCCAACACATTCAAAATATGACCATTATAGTAATTACCTCAAACTTGAGGAGGAAGTTTTTATCAACTAAATGATGTCCAGTATGGATGAGGCTCTTTGGTACCATATCCTCAAGTGTGGTTCTTGTCCATCTGAGTTCTGATTTTACAGAGAGAAACAAGTGGCTTGACCCTCCCACTCATTCAACATACAGTGCTGAGTCAGAGAGAGGACAATTGCAATAAACACTCATAATAGAAAAAAGTCATGAATGGAGGTCCCAAGGGCTCACTGATCCATGAATTCTGGAAGTTAGCTGGAAATACATGGCCATATTGCCTAGGGCTCAATCAAAAATTTCTGGGAATGGTTTCCCATGGCTCTTGGACTTTACCTTCTGGACTCTTGGGTTCACCCTTTGAATCATTTCTTCTTCTGTTTAAGAAATGGCTTGTTTTTACAACTGTGTAGTTTTCTCCAGACTGTTTCATACTTACAGAAGATTGGGAGTCCAAGTCTCTTCATTTGGAACTGAGTCTGTCCTTTGTGAATCAAGCTGTTAAAATTTCTTTAAAAACTCTGTCACCTTCCTGTGTATCAAATTATAATCATCTCCACTAGACAAAATCACACCAATGTTTCTTTCCAGGCTTTTCTTTATTTGGAGCTGAGTATCAGAGTGCTGTAGTTAAGATGCTTAGAAGCATTTTGTCTGGTTCAAAGGGTCTACAAAGCATGCCATTAAGATTCAGAGAGGTCTTTTCTTCTAGTAGAGAGGCACTAAGAGGCACACCTTTAATAATCTTACTATTTCCACTAGGAAAGCACACGTATCTTATTGAAGTCTCAATAAAGAATTTTAAAGTGCTATTATTGAAAGCTTTACCCTGTGACCTTGCCTTACAGTAAATCCTGGATTGAATATTTTTTCAGAGCTCAGAGGATTTTGCCAGTAGAAGAAACCATGAATGAGAACAAGTTTTATTTTTATTTATTTGGTTTATTTCTTTATTCTGGGAGAGAGAAGGAGAGAGCTAGGGAGGGACAGACAGTGAGGGGGAGAGAGAGAGAAAGAGAGAGAGAATCCCAAGTGGGCTCTGTGCTGTCAGTGCAGAGCCCAATACGGGGCTTGAACTCATGAACCCATGAAATCACAACCTGAGCAGAAATCAAGACTAGGATGCTTAACCAACTGAATCACCCAGGGGCCTCCACAAAATTTTACTTTTGAATCCAGCAAGTCTTTCTTACTTTATATTTCCTCTGCATTCTGCTTAAACATGGAAAACTCACTTTTTTTCTTCACCTCCCTTTATCCATGTTTTATCATATGCAGCCAAAATAAATAAAAAACAAAAACCAATTTGGCCTTTTCACCATCTACCTGAAAATATCCTTAGCCAAATGTACAAGGGTCCCTAGTTATATATTCGATTTCCTTCATTGCCACAAACAACAGTGTTGCCAAACTACAGAACAAGGTGTTTTGTTTTGCTTTGTTTTTTCCAGTGTTCAGTACCAATTTCCTCATGTCCTTCAAGCTCTCACTAACTATTTCCAACACCAACAAGGACATTTAGGGGAAAAAGCCTTCCAATTAGGCAACTGGCTTATTTATTCATTCACCAATTAGTTTGTGAGAGTTTATCATGTACAAAGCCCCATAGGAAGTGCTGTGGGAAATGTGATGTACTATGCCTGGGTCTTGAACACCTAAATTAACATAACAAGAGGTAGAAAGTGATAAGTGCTGAATAAAAAGATGTTCAGGTAAAGTTCTAAGGGATTTCAGAGGAGAAAGATTTTGTTCTGTTTTGTTTTGTTTTCCAGCTGAATTAAGGACTTGGTCTACAAAGATCAGGAGACAAACATTGCGAGTCAGCAGGGAATTTCTTTGAACAAAGACACAGACGTGTGTTCCGGAAACACTGAATCTGTTACTTTGGGTGAATCATAGAGATGGACGGTAGGAACGGGAAATAATGCAGGGAAGAAATGGAGCTGGCACTATAAATATCAAGCTAATGATTTAAGCATATTTTGCTAATAGGAGATAGAAAGTCATCATTGTTATTATGTTTAACTTTGTTTTATAAAATTAATCTGGAAGCACGGGGGGAGCAGAAAGGATCTCTGTCTTTAGTTCAGAAATGGCTTTGAGGGCGAATCATCGAAAGATGGCAGCAGGAATGGAGAGAACAAAGAAGATCAAAGAGTATTAATCAAGTTTTCACTGTAATTCATTATCTCTGTTTTCACTCTATGACTATCTCTCTATCCATCTAAATGAGCAATTCCTCATTATGTGAATTGATACCCAACATTCTCATGATTATTGCAATATATTTTATGAATGCAACTACCTGTTGTAAAAATGTAAATAAAGGAGTTAGTTTCAGAATAGGCCTTGGATCTGGAAAGCTACTTTAGTTAAAAGGATTTATCAGCAAGTTTTCAGTTATTCAGCTGCTAATGAGTTTCTGAAGAGAGGATCATTGAGATCAAGGGATGGTGGATGATGACTTCTAGAAAACACTGCTGCTTCTTGTTGACTGGAATCAAGATACAATTAATCATGCTCTTGACTTCTCTCTCAAAGTCATTGCCAGTCCCAGTGACTTAAATGTATGTAATGTAAAACCATCCTAGACAGTTTTGAAGTTAGACCGCTTTTGCTGTTGGACATGCCTAAAAGTAAAAAGCGTCTTAATTAATTTTAAATAAGTTTTATAAAAGGAAATACATCTATTCAAGTGACTTCCTTTCTATTTCTAGTTTTTCTATATGTGTAATTTTTCACACAACGAAAGGGGACTTTTTTTGGATCACATATCTAGTGATAAATAGCTCTTTAATCTATCAGTGTATTGGCTTTAGCTTTGATCCCTTCCACCTATTAAAATCAGTACCTGAGGGGCATCTGGATGGCTAGTTTGTTAAGCGTCTGACCCTTGATTTCAGCTTAGGTCATGATCTCAGGGTTTGTGGGTTCGAGTCCGGCATTGGGCTTTGGCTTGTCAGGGGATCCTGCTTGGGATTCTCTCTCCTCTCTTTGTCCTTTCCTCCCCGTAAAATAAATAAATTAAAGCTTTAAAAAAATCCTTAAATCAATACCCCTTAAAATGACCATTATTAACATCCTGATTTAAAGGCTTTAGTCTCTATATTCTGCCATTAAATCCAACGTGTGTGATTTCTAAATGTAGCAGAATGCCACCCCAATATTTGGTCTGACACTAAAGCAGAAATAACACGAATGGTTTAAATTATATAGAATGCTGATTATAAAGAAAACAATACTGCAATTACATCATTAAAAAGAAAAGAGGATTAAAAACTTTTTTTTTTCTTTTCTAAAGGGTTGCCTTAAAGTAATTGATTTTTAAAGAGGCAGGAACTTATTTCTTTTGAGGAAAGCCTATCTCTTGTTTTTTTAAAAATAATTTTAATTTATTTGGAAAGATAAACATGAGTTAAACCAATTATTTTTTCAGAACTGTTAAGTATTGGTATTTATTAATCTTGTGGGTGATATTTGAATCAACATCAAAAATGTTTTTCACGATTTGAAAAGAGTCTGTTGTATAAATATTCTTTTAATTTTTTTCTTTCCTTAGGTATACAGATTTCAGATATCAGATTTCATGTTTAAATTGTCCAAAATACATCTGAATTTAAAACTATGTGGACAATACACTATCACTCTCCTGAGTGAAAAACAAAGGAGAACACATGAAAATCAATGAAGTACTGGAAATAATCCCAAATGATATTTAAAGAATGATAAAATTTGGAAAATAGAGTCAGCACTGATGCTTACTTGGCTAAAGATCTGAAGCTTGGAAATAAGAAATAAAAAGGATCTAAGCCAAGTCACAAAGTATCTAAAACTAAATGAAACAGTACAAGCATGTGTAAGTGACATTTTTTGATGAGTGACATTTTAAGAAAAGTAGAAATGCATACTCTTTCTAAAAATGGGAGATAGATGAAAATATTTAGGACTTAATCACTCCTAGGAAGTACAGGGTACACTCCGTCACCCTATTTGCCCTAAGACTGTACATGATTTCCTTTTTTCATTGCTCAGTTAAGCATAAATTCATAGATTTCATGGTTAAGAGAGCTTGAGATGAGATGCTGGTTGTTTCACTTAGTCCTGCCACTACTTATCGGACCATCTGCTGTCACCTCAAAAAGCCAAGACTGTATAATCTTTGTAAACATACAAACCATTGCTGCATTTAATTTCAGTTGGAAGAAAGACCCCATTACGTGTATTGATTTTGAAGTGTCACTACCTTCTTTTGATGAACTCTCAGCACCTTATAGCTACTGATTGCCTTTCCATACACACAAGAGTAAGTCTTCAAAGTGTTTACTCCAAACTTCTTACATAAATGTTTAATAAAGTTCATGGTCTTAGAAGTTAATTCAATTTGCAGGAGACTCTGCCTAACATTTAAGTAACATTTGTCATTGATGGACCCAAATGTGCTGAAGTTGGCACAGAGTTAGTGATAGGCAGAAATAAGGACTATTCGTTACTGAGATGAGAGGTGCTAGTTCAGAAGTCCCAGAACTCTCTTGGCTGAAGTCTGGATTATACCTGACCGGGTGGACAGTTGTGTGTCCTTGCAATTAGGCATATATGTATGTTCTGGCACGTTGGGGGCATGAGAGGTATGTGGAAAGCCAAAATAGACCAAGTTATCACTGCTGTGAGAAAAGGACATGTGTAGGGTTGTATTTTTCATCAGAGCACAGCTGTGTGTTTTAGTGTACTCCATGTTCAATTCTGTTAGCTCTTTAGTATTCCATGGAATGTAGAGAGAATACCAAATCTACATTGAAGAAGGTTGGGAAATCCCACATCTGGTCAACTTACTGTAAATAAAAGATAAGGAGAAAATATTTGTTTATTTTTATTTTATTTCTTTTATTGATGAAATGTTGAAAGTTTCCAGAGAAAAAGTACATATCATTTAAAGGGTATAGTCATTCCAAAGATGGTAGACTTTTTATCAGAAATTATGGAGACCAAAGGAAATGTAAAAATGTCATAGTGCTTAAAAGAAAAAAAATGGCCAACTCAAACAATACCAACAAGAACTGGTGAATAAAGGTGAAATAAAAAAGATAGGAAATTCTAAAACAAAGCAAAATGAAACAAGAAATGTCTAATTCAAAAGAAACTGGCAGAGGAGAAAAGAGGAAAAAATGGTACAATGGATAACAGGAAAACAAATAATTAAGCAAAAGAACACAAAACATCATAATGATATTGAATGTTAATGGAATACACATATTTTTAGGGACAATTGGGTGGCTCAGTCAAGTAAGCATCTGACTTTGCTCAGGTCAGGATCTCACAGTCTGTGGGTTTGAGCCCTGTATCTGTCTCAGTGCTGACAGATCAGAGCCTGGAACCTGCTTGGGATTTTGTGTCTCCCTCACTCTCTGCCCCTCTCCCACTTATGGTCTGTCTGTCTCTCTCTCTCTCCTCAAAAATAAATAAACATTTTAAAAAGGCAGTTATTTTCAGAATGAGTATAAAAAGGAAAGTGTAACAAGTAGCCTACTACTTATAAAAGACACACTTTAAAATATAAAGTGACAGATATTTTGGAAATCAATGGATGCAAAAAGATGTACTGTGTAAATGATAAGTAGAAGAAGGATAAAATGGATATATTAATGTCAAATAAAGTACATTTGGAGACAAAGCACATTTCCAGAGATAAAAAAAGACAGGTCACCAAAGTCTCAGTTCATAAAAAAGACATAATTGTCATAAATGTATACATGATGCAAAAATTAACAGATTTTTGCAATCATAAAAGCAGAAAATAAACCCTTCAATTTGGCTGAAAAATGACAAAATGTCTGTGGAGACATGTTGAGTCTGGACTCTATTTACAACCTTGGCTTAAATGATATCTATAGAACACTATGTATAGTAACAAAAGTGTGCATTCTTTTTAAGTACTAGTGTGTTAAAAAAGACAAGTCACATACTAGGTCATAAAACAGGGCTCAACATATTTAAAAAAAGAGAAATTACATTGAGTATGTTTTCTGCAATGAAATTAAAATAGAAGTTGATGAAAATAAGATATTTAGAAAAAATGGCCATATCTGAAAATACAGCATTCCTCAAAATAAAATATAGGTTAAAGAAGACGTCATAAGGGAAATTAGAAAATACCTTGAAATGAATGAAATTGAAAACACAGCATTTTAAAATTAACGGATGCAGGTAATGCAGTCTAATGGGGAAGATTTATAGATTTTGATGTGTGTAGTAGGAAACAAGAAAAATCTAGAATCAATGAACTAAATTTTCACTTAAGAAGCTAGTGACAAGAAGAGTGAATTAGTCCAAAATAAGTAGAAGAGAAAAAAGATTAAAGATCAAACACTAAATAAAATAAATCAATAAAGTATAAAATAGGCACCAATAGAAATTAGCAAAGGGACTGAAAGCTAGTTATTTGAAAAGATAAACTGAAAACTTGAAGATAAATGTCACAAATTATCACTTTTGAAAATCAAGAGGCAACATTACTACATATCCTGTGCATATTATAAGGATAATTATTTTATACAACAAATTGATACTTTAAGGAAACAAACTGAACTGAATTATTTTTAAAAAAGTAAATACTAAAACTGACCAAAGATAATGCAGAAAATATGATTTTATTTATTGATTTATTTTTTATTTATTTATTAAAACCTACCCACTATTTTTCTGGTAATTTCTATACAACATTTAAGATGTAAGAAACACCAATCTTACACAAACTTTCAGGAAAAATTCATTTTATGAGATGTACATAAGCTGTACACTGAAACCTTACAATGATTTTATGAAATATGAAAATTAGAGACTAATATCACTCATAAACAGAGATGCAAAATTCCTTAACAAATAGTAGATCAACACAACAATGTATAAAATATATAATTTATCATGACTAAATACATTTTAATCCAGGAATTCGAATGTTATAGGCGGGCTTTGAGGTGGTTCCCAATGATCCTTGCCTTCTGGCATTCATGTTCTTATAATCGCTGTATTCAGTGACTCTCTTCTAACTTCTGATATTAGGTATCTGACATTAACTAAAATGACTGTAGTTTTTGTCTTGTTGTTTTCTTTTTCTGTTGGACTAATCACTCTTGGAGTAGCTAGCTGTCTTGTCATGCAAGCAAAAGCCAGTGAGAAACAGACCCTTCAGCACAATAGCCAATGAGGAAAAGAGGCTAAGTGAGTGAGCCTGGAAGAAAATATTGCAGTTATATCTTCTGATGAGACCCAAACAACAGTTCTATTGAATCCTCATGAGAGATCTTGAGTCAAAGACATTAACCTAAGCATAGCCTGGATTCTTGACCACAAAAGTGATGGTATAATAAATATTAGTTGTTTGAAGGTGCTAACTTTCAGAGCAACTTGTTATGGCTTAACTTTAAAACAATCTGTGTGAGTCCACCAAGTTAAAAAAAATGAAGAACAAAATCACATTTTAATTGATGTAGAAAAACATTTAGCAAGTTCCATATCAATTAATCATTAAAAAAAAAAAACCTCAACAAACTTGGAGTAGATGAAGAGCATCCAAGAAAAATCTACCACTAATATCATACTCAAGGGTGCCATATTGAAATGTTTCCCCCTAAGTATGGGAACCAGACAAAGATGTGCACTCTTTGTTGGAGTTAGTACAATAAAATAAGAAAAAGAAATGAAAGTCCTCTATTTGTAGAGGACAAGATTGTTTACTTAGGAAGTCTTATTTCAACTCTAGAACTAACAAGTGAAATTGAGAAAGGACGCAGAATAAGAAGTACATCATAAAAAATCAGATGTGTTTTCATATACTAACAGCTAGTATTGGGGAAAATTAAACTTAAAAAGCAATTGCATTTACAATTCTGTGAACAATCTTAGAAGATTCACAATGAATAAGAAAGATGTACAAGGTATTAGCAGTGAAAACTATATAACATGACTGAGAGAAATTAAAGAAGACATAATTAATGGAAGAAATAAAGCATGTTTATGGATTGATAGATTCATTATTATAAGATGTCTACTGTCGCCAAAGCCATCTATAGATTCAAGCCTGTCACATTCAAACTACCACTATGAAGCTTATAGAAAATGACACAGTAATTCTAAAATTTATATGGTAATGTAAAGGATCCAGAATAGCTAAGTCATTAAAATAAATTCAAAGGAATTATAAACTACCTGATTTCAAGAATTACTATAAGGTTACTGCAATTAAGACAGTGTGATTTGCACATGAAAATAGATATATAGATTAATGAAACAGAATTAAGATTCCAGAAACAGATAGACTCATATATGGTTAATTAATTCTTGACAAAGGTGACAAGGCAATTCAATGGGGAAAGGAAAGACCTTTCAATAAATGGTATTGAAACAACTGGATAGCCATATAAGGAAAAAAAAAGAATATTGACCCTTATCTCACATAACACAGAGATATTAACTCAAAATATACCATAGATCTAAATGTAAAAGTTAAGTTTATAAAACTTCTAATAGAATAGAAATGAGAAACCCTTAACCAGCTTGGAGAATAATGTGATTTCCTTGCTAGGGAACAAAAAGCCTGAATTACAAAGAATACATTAGATTTTATCAAAATTAATTATTTATTCTTTGAAAGACACCATTGAAAAAGGGAAAAGTCAAGCAATGGAATGAGAAAAAATGTGTGTGGCCCATATGTCAGATAAAAAATCTGCATCTAGACTATATAAATAACTCTTATAACTCAATAATAGAAGATTATTACAAACAACCAATACTAAAATGGGAGAAAGATTTTACAAAATAATGTTCATTGAGCACAAGAAAGTACCATTAGGAATTAGGGCAATGAGAATTAAAAATACAATGAGATTTCTCTAAAGATCTGCTAGTATGGCTTAAAAGAACCAAAATACTGAGTAATATATGTAGCAGATACAGGTAGGAATAGAGAATGGCATAACCATTTTGGAGAACAGTTGGTGAGTGTTTGACGAGGTTAAATAGATGCCCTCTACCTAATCCATTTATTTTACTCTTAAATATTTGTCCAAGGTATCTAAAAACATATATCCATATAAATACTTGCCTACCAATGTTCATAGCAATATAATCATGATAGCCAAAAACCTGAAATATGCTAAATGCTTACAAACAGGTGGGTGAATAATCTGAGGTATTCCTGTAGAGTATAATATTACTTAAAAATAAATAGGAATGGACAACTGTTGCACACAATAATTTAGAACAATTCAAATTCTTTGTGTGAGTAAAGGAAGGAAGACAGAAAAGACTACATGCAGTGTAATTCCAGTTGTATCGAATTGTAGAAGATTCAAACTGATTTATTGTGACAAATAGCAGATCCAGTGGTTGTCTTGGGATTGGGGTGGATGGAGTCATGCAATTCCAAGGAGGAAAAGAACATCTTTATAGATGATGCAAGGTTCTATATCTTGATTGTGGCTATGTTTGCGTGGATGTAGACTTCTGGTAAAAGTCTTCAAATCATATCCTTTAAATGGATGCTATATGTCAACTTATGCAGTATACAAGTCATAATTCAATAAAACTTTAAAAACATGAGTCCAAACCTCACTCATAGAGAAAAATGAACAAAGTCATGAAAGCATTGTCTTATTGTTATGATGGAATATAAGTTCTTTGAAAATCAACCAGGTACATGTGTAAGGTCCTGTGCTCTTCACTGTGGTGGAACAAGATTCAGGCAGAAGGTTGGAAAGCACTTTCTAGAAACTCAACCTGGGTGATTTCCATAACTCACAATTCTGTTCTTTTTCTTAAATCCTTGTGTCGAATACAGAGGTAGAAACCAATAACTGAAATTCAAGAGAGTACTCTGTAACTGTTTAAGAGGTGGAAGTAGAACTATATGGAAGCCCAGAGGAGAAATTATTCCAAACTAACCAGGATAGGAGAAGTTGTCACAGAATAGCAGACACTACCCCCAGCTCACAGAGACAGGCAAGTCCTGCGTAGTGTGAGACAGCAGCCAGACAAGGAAACCATCAACGTTATCTGAGGGAGGCAAGTTGAGCCAAAACCCTGCAGAGAAGTGGAAGCTAATAGAGGAATATTCTAGACGGGTGGCAGCCCAGCTTCTGTGTGCTTCATCTGTGCCAGTATTTTGTTGGGTTATTTATTTGTAAAATTGACTACATCCCAGACATGCGTTAACAATGCTATTTTCAATTTAAAGTGGGTGCATGGGCTCTGAATAGTGATTCTGATCCGCTCAACTGGGAAGCCGGCCATTGGTAAAATGAGACTTCACACATACGTTGTCCCTTGGCTAACTCCATTATAGATAGAATAATGCCTACTCATCAATTGTCAGACTGTTTCACTGAGGCAGAGAGCAGCCAAGCAGTGACGATGTGAATCAGTTTTCCAAAGGGCTTTCAAAGAGCATCAGGCCCACAGAAATCCTGTGGCACACCAAACTCAGAGTTATCCTATCAGACCGCCACAGTGCCCCAAGCTCTTTCAGCCCACTGATCACTTGGCGGATTCCATTCTGTGCCTATTCACCTCTGCAGTGTGTCCAAGTTTCATCAGGCACCTCCCACACCCACACCAGATGTCTTTGTTTCCTGCTTCATAGAGAAATGAAGGTCAGCAGTCCTGAATTTACTAAAAAACTTGCCCCCTCTACCTCAAAACGTCCTTTTTTTTAAATGACCAGTCTCTTCTCTTGCCAAGGTTAATTTGCCCTTTCTATTTTTTTCCCCTGACTTTCTTTAAGCCCTTGTTCTGAATATTAACAATTTTATCCTCCCTTCGAACTTTGCACTTTCTGTTTAAATGTCTTACTAATTTACATTACCTTTAAAAATAAAAGCAAGAGGGAAATGATCTTTCCTCAGAATTGAGTTCTATTCAAGTGTTTTCAAATATAGTGGATTAACAGAAAATTGAGGAATGCTAAAACCCAACAGATCAGGAGATTGTTGCCATCCGGAAGTTAGTTGACTACTCACAGTTTCCCAAAGAAATACACTATGCCCCCTGGGGAGGGGGCGGGGTGAGGAGCACACAAAATAACACCCGGGGCAGTCACGTGGCACAGGAGGAGGGAAGAGCTGTGGCCGGGATGTTGTGATTTCCAGCAAGTCCACAAAAGCGAGCCAGAATCAGCCTGTTTAGGATTAGAAAGTTTGAATGACTGCAGAGAGCCCTGTGGTATAGGGGTTGTGGGTTGTTTGAGACCTGGCGGTGAGGTTATCGGTCAGGTCAGGTGTATAGTAGTGTAGGAGGTGAGAGCCCAGTAAGGAATGTGGTTGGGTGTGGCCTTTTTGGTTTCTATTTGAAAAGTGCATCGCAGAAGCAGACTCCTCCAAATAACCCGGGGGGGGGGGGGGGGGGGGGGGGGGGGGGGGGGGGGGGGGGGGGGGGGGGGGGGGGGGGGGGGGGGGGGGGGGGGGGGGAGAAGGGGCGGCGGCAGTGAGGGAGGAGGGAGGAGAAGGCAAGCTTTCTCGCATGTGTTCAGACCGTCCAAAAGAAGGCATATCCAAGGCATGAATGGAGGGCAGATCTAAAAGAATCGAGTTTACAGAGGCTAGAAAAATGAGTAATGCACTAAGCTATCCTCCCCAAATTTGTGTTTCCCTCATAGTGGAAGTCCTTGTGGTTTTTACTTCAATATTTTTACTTCTTGCTTAGTACTCTGCTCAACACATCTGATTTGGGGCCCTATAAAGTCTCTGAAACTGATGTGAGGAAGGTCTACAAGGAGTTTCTAATGTGTTCCCAGTTTTGTCACTGCTCTTACTCATGGCCATTGGCTATATTAGTGTGCTCATCATCTTCTATCTGAATACTTAAATTGCCCTATAAAAATGCCCTATTGTCCATGCATCTAGATTTAACCCTTCACATACTGTATCTGCCCTAAATAATATTCTGAAGCACAGAGCTTTTCATGTCACTTCCCGTTGCTACCCAATATCTCATAAAGTAACCTTGTAGTCTCTCGTCCTCTGCTATCCCTACTCTACACCCTGCAACATAACTTCCTATATTTTAGCCATGTCAAATCATTCAATACTCTCGTGCTGCATCTTGCTTTTGCACACAGGGTTAACTTTGCCTGTAAAACTGCTCTGTGCCCCACCCTCCACCACTACCTACCTCAATCTCATTTGTGAATGTAGTATATTGCACTGAGGGCTCAGTTCTTGGCCTCCCCCCATTGTCGGTGGGGCATTCGTCCCCCACATCCAGCCTGGGGTGAGCCATGTGGTGTGCAACCAACTTCAGCAGTCCTCAGCCCAGGAAAGCACAGGGGAAACAGAGATCCACCCAGCTGACCCCAAGGCATGTAAGAAATAAGAAACAGCTGCTATTTTAAGCCACGAAGCTCTACCATGGTTTCCTATGCAACAGTAATTAACTGACTAACCTTCACATAGATTGGGATCTCCCCTGAGCTACGTGTTAATTGTCTTTATGTGTCCACTACCTAGCAGAAGGCAGTTGCTCAAAAATTATGTAATAAATCAATGAAATAGTATACCTATACCAATACCCACTTTTCTTCTTTTGCATGTTTTTAGTAACTTCTATTGTATATATATATGTATTCCTAAAAGCTGAGGAATGACTGACTAGCTGTCACAAAGTATGAATCATACTTTCATCAGAAACATATGTTGTCTTAAAATTAAACTTAGAAGAAGTATGGGATATTTTCATTGTTAATTCTTGAAGGCTGGGGTACATTATATTGTACCTGTGCTGCTTCTAATGCTTGACCTGAAAACTGTAATGACATTACACGTAGTGAAATTCTAAAATTTGAGGTAATGTTAACACTTGTGAACTGGCAAGACATTTTACACTAAGTCATGAATTAATTCAAATTTGCATGAATGTGAGTTATACACACTATCCACCTTAAACTCATACACCAGTGTATTTTACAGAAATTAGAAGGGGGAAATATTGAGGAGTTTTCCTGTAGTTCTCTTTGTAAATTAACTTGTAATGATTCTTAAGAAGCTGCCCTTCAACATAATCTCTCTTCTACTTTAGTTATTCAAACATTAGTGTCTCTTATTTTAATGGAATTACAATAGCATTTCGAGGCCTTGTTGCCACATGCCATAAGATTACTAATGACAGTTTTTAGGTTATCTAACCAGTCAAGCATTCAGTCATCCACAAATTTGGCTGTGTTTATTATTAATGAAGCTGCACAAGCCCTAGTGTATTGTTATATATTTAATTTCCCAAATATTGTGATAATATAAACAACATACAAGAAAAATGTTTTTCATGAATACATATAAGATTAATTTTCTTTTGCCTGACATGCACTAATTCATACATATATTAATTCAACAAATATTTTGAAGGCCAAGTGCATTCAAGCTTATGAGAGCAAAGATAGAAAATGCATAGAAAAAGAGAGAGATTTAAATAATTACAACGCCGTGAGTGTCATCACTGATGTGTACACATAATCCTAGGGAAATAGAGGGATGGGAGGGGTCCATATATTTTCCTGGGGAAGTCTTCCAAAAGAAAAATGGTTTTTGAAACAAGTGTTAAAAGATAAGGGTGACAAGATGTGAAAGGGCATTCGATAGTGGAAAAAAAAGAAATGGCATGAATAAGGTCAAAGTCCCTGGGAAGTACTTGCTCTTTCTGAGAAGAGTTCTCTGAATTTCTAGTTCAATCCTGTACAGAGTGTGGTGCATAGAGCAGGTGCACAGCATCGGAGAACTGGTCGAAAGTGTGAATTCTCAGGCCCAATTCCTGTCCTGCTGGGTAAGTTTCTGGTGGAAGGGCAGAGGAATTTGAGTTTAATAATTCTTATTATGCATGCTAATAGCTGACAAGTCTGATCTGGGGAGGTGGTTCTTAAAGTTAAGGTGTATCAAAATCACCTGTGGGGCTTATCAAGGATGTCCAGCTTTGTTCTCCATTCTGGAGTGTCTGATGCAGAGGTCTGAAGTGGGCTTCAGAATTGCATTTTTAACAAGTTCCTGATTATGCCAACACTTCAGGTCCAGGGAACATACTTTGAGAACTACTGACATAGGGATGTGAATAAATGCTGGTGAATTTTGAAATGTACATTGGGCCAGTTGATGAAAGGATGAAGTGACTGGCAGGATTCTAAAGTAGCTCCCAGAATTACTGATTCCAGCATACCTACAGCTTCTTCCTGTTATTCAAACAAATGCTATTCCAAGTCTTGCTGCTTTGAAGGGATTTTAGAGATGCAGTTAAGGTCCCAATCAGTTGAGTGTCAAATAAGGAGATTATCCATGTAGACCTGGACTAATCAGTTGAGCACTAGGTTAGATCTAAATATAGAAATGAAATAAAGCAGAAATTCAAAACAGGGGGAGGATTTGACATGCCATTGGAAGTCCCTGTTTCAAAGGATGCAGGCAGCCCTTAGGAGAAGCATGTGGCTCCAAGTCGACAGCCAGGAAATTAGAACCTCAGTCCTCTGACTGCAGGGATTGACTTTTTGTTGTTGTTGTTGTTGAAAACAAAAATGAGTTGGGAGGCATATTTCTTTTTTCTTCAGAGCTCCCAAATGATAGCTATCAGCCTGACATCTAGATTTCACCTTTGTGATACCCTGAGTAGACGAGCTTGCCATGATACGCCACACTTCTGGTCTACAGAAATTTTGGTTTTGTTGGAAGCCACTGTTTTGGGGCAATTTGGTGCACCATAATTGAAAATAAATTTAAAAAGAATGTTGTCCTGAAACCTTTGTACTTCAAATTCATCTTCTAAAAAATGGAGAGTCATTAAAGGTTTCTAAGTAAATGCATATTTCTTCCTGTTTGCCTTTAAAGAGTTCAACTCCCTAGAACCATGAAAGAAAAGGTTTAAAGAATGCAAGAGTGAAGCCTGGGAAGTGAGTCATGAGGCCATTATTGGCATCCATGTTGACAAAATGACTTAACAGCTGAAGGAAGCAAGGAGCAGCAGACATAGTAGAAAGAGGAATTTTTGAGGGACTCAGTGTGGCAGATGAGGGGAGAAGGTACTCAGAAGTGTTTCTGGCTCTCCGGGCTTCTGAAGGAATGAATCTCTTAAAGCTCAATGAGAACTGAAAGTCCAAATAAATTGCAAGAGAGCCTTGAGCAAATTCCCAATAATATGTATTATTAAGTTTTAGACAGAATAAATTAAATAAAGAGAAGTCAAATTAATTATTTACCCAAAGTAACAGAAGACACAAACTAAAAATTATTTTGTATGACCTATCGCTAATGAAGTTGCATCTACTTTTCTTTCCAATGTCTACCAACCTTTTCTTTAAAATATGTGTGATTTACCTTTAATTTTATATCTGTGTTTTTTTAAATTTTTTAAATGGTGATAGGAAGACTGTTAGTCCTCAGATGTCAAAGAACTGAAAAACTTCCAAAATAAATGTTTCTGCAAATGAGCCATATGCCCCTGGGTTAAAGGACAATGAGGAATTCTCAACCAGTCACATGGTTTTCAGCTCTTACCCTGATAAATGGCGGGTCAAGGAGGGTTGTATTTAATAGTATATTCCTCAATGAAATGTCACTTTTTCCTCAATGTGTCCTCTATGTGAACTAATTAAAATTATGTTTTGCTGCAGCGTCAGCACACCATATTGCTGACTTTCTTGTTGTCTTACTGCATGGTACAAAATGAATGCTGTCATGTGATAAACCTGAGATCTTAAAGCTCTGTGATGTGGGATGTAATGTAACTCTTTGCAATCCACAGTTCTAGGTTCCCTCCCCTACCCTATTTTGTGTTATTAACCCTCACTCATATCACATATGGATGGAAACTGCATGAGTTGAAAAAGCACGGCTGCAGCTTTCTTGCCCAAATCCAAACAAATAATTGTTATTTTACTAAGCATGCTTGCATCTCTCAGTTCTAATCAGTGGGAACTAGGGAGGTATGATGCAGTCATACATTTTTAACTGTTAGAAGACTGTGCTTGATAAATGTCACTTAGTCCTTCAAATGATGAAAGTGATATCTGAAAAGGGAGTCCAATAGGTTAAAGAATATACTATCATATATCTTGAATGTATCATAGATAAGCTGTTATATAACGATTGCCACTTCAGAGAGCTATGAAATTAGGTGATTAACTAGTTGGTACTTAACCTTCTAATTTCTGTATAAGTCTAATTACATGAAACAGAAGTTGGTGTTTTGAGTTTTTACTTTGCTTTTCTGTTTGGAGTGTCATTGCAACTACTGTATTGTAAACAATGGAAAATAATTGCATATGTTAAAAAATATGAAACTTTATAAAGTAAAAAAAAATAAAATTTTTAAATTAAAAAAAACACAAATTGCCACATGAAACCTCAAAAGAAAAAATAAAAGGAAGAAATATGACCATGGACTTGTAAAAAAAAAAAGAATATACTATCAATAACTATAAAAGCAACCTTCCCTCCTTCCCTCCTCTACCCTCTGTGCATATCCCATTTGACCAATGAAACCAATGGCAAGAATTTATTGGATATGCTTGCAGAACTTTCTCCTTGCTTAAAAATGCATGGTTGATATGATTTTAAGGGTAAATTACTTGGGATACATCTGTCTTGATCCTCTTCACATATGAGTATAACTCAACAGATTATTTTTTTACACTAAGCTCTATCATGAAGATTAATATAATATTATGGGGAAACTGTGTGATGATCTACAATATCTAATATTTGAATACCGTTGACAGAAAGAAATGTGGGTAAATTAAATAAATAGAAATTACTTGCAATTACACATATTTTATTTTTATTTAATTTTAAGGAGGCCTTTATCCCAACTGTTATAAAATAGAAAGATTTGGTTTAATTAACTTTAATGCATGCAGGTAGGCTTTACTTACTGAGGAGTGAATCCTTATGAAAAGCTGTCAGATTTCACTATATGCAATCTTGGAAATGATCCTGATCTAAAACTTTTTATTATTTTGACAACAGAAGTGACAATAAAAAGGCAATTAATAGATTTATCAATGTGTTATTACTTGCACTGTGAATAATTGAAAGAAATTTATTACATTGTGAGGTAGTATGATATATTATATAATTCTGGCGTGGCAAAAAAGGGGATCTTCTTTTACATAGTTTTCTTTTTTTTATAATGCTATCTTCAAAGAAAGAAGTCATTAAGACCTCTGACATATTATACACTAACAATGTTACCAAGAAAACAAAATTTAAAAAATTATCAAATAGGGGTTCAGTTGGTTGAGTGTCTGACGTTAGCCCAGGTCATGATCTCTCAGTCTGTGGGTTTGAGCCCCACGTCAGGATCCTGTGCTGACAGCTCAGAGCCTGGAACCTGCTTCCAATTCTGTGTGTCCCCCTCTCTCTCTCTGCCCTTCCCCTGCTCATGATCTATCTCTGTCTCTCAAAAATAAATAAATGTTAAAAAATTTTTTTAAATTACCAAATAGTAATTGAAATGTATAAAACCCACCTTTATTTGCTATGAAATGGAAAACTGCCTTTACAGTGAACTTTATTGCTGAATCAAAATGATGTCCAAAAATAAAGCTGTCCCAACTATTTATTGCAGTTCCCTTATATTGTCATTATTCTCAGCCTGACCTCAGATGCAAACCCTAACAAAGTTTGAAACCTTGTAATGTAGTGTTTATGAAAAAAGCTACAACAAACTGTTTGATAAGCACAGACACATCTTGATCTACTGGTTTTTAAGTGGGACCAGCTGTAAGGCTTATTATCAATAAGCCCATCATTCTCCCTTTCCTTCAATCAAATTTTTCTACTTCAGCACTAACGCCTAGAAGTTACCTAAATCGAGAACTTTTTAAAATATGTAAATCTTTCACTTTTAGTTCACTTAATGCCATGTGTTTTGGTCAACATAAGTGCTAACTGCACAAAGAAAACCAGTTTTCAATTCAACAATCCAATTAAGGAAATATTTACAGAATCTATAATAGAAGGAAGATTTTTGTTGGGATGCTGCAAAGACAAGTAAGGCGAGATTACTGCACTGGGGATTTAATTTATTCAGGCTTTCATTCAAATGCTAATTTAGAGTTTACCACACTCAGATGTTTCTGCCTCCCACAAAATCCATACAATAAATTCTCATAGTTAAAGGACTTGTCAGTGTTTAGGAGTTATCATTTTTTGAATGTCTACTATGTGAGCAGCACTTTACAAATATTACCTCTTATTGTTAGGACAACTCTGGTAAACAGATTAGGAAAAGGGTTCAAGAGAATAAATCACACAAATTGTAGAAGATACAAGCTAGCTTAGAATCTGGTGAGTATGATGCCATTGACATGTTAGGAATGGCTACTTTTCCCAGCTACAATTAAAGTGCATTTGTCTACCTGCTTGAATCTGGGCTGGGCTCAGGGACTGCTTTAATTGGTCAAGTATATTGGAAGGGGTGACTTGCCAATTCAGCATCACCCTTAATTGATAGGGTGATAGGCCCTTCTGCTTCCTTTTGGAACATTTGCTCTTGGAATGCTCCCTCTAGAAATCCAGATACCAGATGTAGGTACTCTGGTCAACATCCATAGCTGAGCTTCTAGATGACAGCTCTCAATGGCTGGCCATGGAAGTGAACCCTCTCGGACATTCAGTCTTTGAAAAGTGCACATTTTAAGCAATTCCAGCACTTAAATGACCATAGGTCATTAACACCTAAGCCCTCATCTGTATTAGAATCCCAAACCTTATTAAGTCAATGTCTTCAGTTGATTTGTACCCTTTAAATTTTATTTTTCTTTATGGAAAATTGTATTTATTTCTTTCATGATGGGCCAGGTATTAAATTTATAATTTTTACATATATTTCTACATGTCTATGCTATGAGGATCATCCATGTGTTTTTTTAAAGATTTAGTCACTATGGTTCTAAAATATTTTCCAACTAGACTTAGTAGTGAAGGAAAAGAAATAGAATGTATTAATGATGGGTGTTAAGAAACTGACAAAACATACAAAGATAATGGATTCTAGGTAGTCATGATTGTTGCTAAAATCAATGACAAAGGAGTCAGTTCTGCTTTTAAAAGGAAGTTCTCTGGAAAAAAAATCAGGACATGTATGACAAGAGCCATACTGTGTTCCATGTGGATACCAAGCTAAAGGGTTAAAGATTATTGTGTCCAAAAGAGAAATTTTGAGCTCCTATTCTGAAAATATTTTCTTTTTGCATCATCTGAGAGAAAAATTCAGATGTACTTGTATACACTTTGGGGGACATGGAGGTCATTGGCAATGAGGACTTTTATGAGCTATATCTGGAAACCATTAATAAAAGAGAATAGAATAATTACAAAATTTAAAATTAAAAGGACAGAAGATTGGTGAGTAAAGAAAACAGACCAATGACCTTGGGATTATTACAAAGAAGTATAGACTCAACCAGCTCCTCTCCTTAATTCTGTTAAGTGAGTCAGAGTAGAAGATTCAGCCTTGCATTTTTGCAACTATTATACTCATTTAAAAAAATTCACATATAGTCAGGTTTTATCAGATTTAACTCATAGTCTGGGGCATAGTTGCAAATTTTCTACAAGACTACTAATTATGTTTTCGTTGGTTTTTTTTTTTCCCTAAAACACTTAGGAATAATTCTCTAAAATAATAATTAATCAGCAGCATCCAAGTATGAGCAACAAAACCAATAGTAAAAGAGAGCGAGGTGAATTTTATCTTCATTTTACAGTGTCCCACATGGTGGAGGGAGTCTTGTATTGATAGAAATACAGGTGGTACAATCAGAAAAACCTGAATTGGAGTCCTGCCTGCTGTCCACCAGCTGTGTGAATTTGAGCAAATATAATTATCCCTGGTTCTCTCAGTTTACACGTCCATAAATTGGATATAATAATAGATAGCTCAGAGAGTTGTTCTGTCAATTAAATAGGAATGATATCTAGCAAAGTGTCTGGTACGTTGTAAGTTGTCAGTATCTATTAGTAATTTTATAATTATACATAATCCAGAACAGCTTCTTAAAAGGTCATGTCATTGAATTATTGCCCATTGCCCATTTAAAAGAAATGAGTTAAATGTATGTGGAGCATAAGAATGAAGTGATGCTTTACATTAAAGCAATGGGGAAAATATCAAAGTGGGAAATAAGAGGGAGAGATATAGAAGTTGAATTTCATTTTATTACAATGTAACATATGTACAATTCTGAGAGTGTACCAAGATGTCTCTAAAACCTTCAGAGAGTTATTTACTATTAATTGATCTTATTAAAATATTGATTACAAATACTACATGACATTCAACATATATGCCTGTTATAGCTCACATGCTGGCTACCTTCTAAGACCATCTTTGATGCCTCCTGCCCTTCAGCTCATTCCAGGACCAGGTTTCACTGATTTTGCAGTGTCTCATGTCTGTGTTCTTTTCAACACAGCCCTGGCCATCGCTTCTGCTTAGGCCAATTTCATCTCCATTTAAGTGTATGTTTTTGCCTCCCACCCTCTTCTACAGCTTTCAGCATTCCACTTTTTCACTCTTTATTGTGTATTTCGCCAGATCAATGGCATGAGTGAGAGCACATCACTCTCCCACACCAAACCCTGCAAGTGTTTCCCCAGTGCCCACACCATGAAGGCCATTCCTTGTGCCATTTTTGGCCCTTTATGATCTGACCACATTGACCTTTCCCAGTGTATCCCCTAAAGTTACAAAGGATATGAAAGTTTGAGGAGCATGTGTTCTTGGTAATTAGTCACATGGCATAGGGTTGGTTGGGACGTGAGTGAGATCAATAGGACATGGTAACCCAGGGCCAATGGAGGGACAAAGTCACTGGCATGTCTGCAGTGGGGCATCTGAAAGGGTGGGATTTCATGCTCTGAGAGGCAGGTATTCACATTTCTGTGACTGAGCAGGTCCATGCCTATGCAGGTCTAGAATATGACCACGGGCATGAACAATTCTTCTTGCAGTGGAGTGACCCATTTGATGACTTTGAGAAATGAGGTGTGCATATGTGGTGCAGCCTCTTTTCTCTTTATGATCTACCTTAGTGTAGGGAGCACACTCTGGTCTGTCATCCGAACCATACATATTTAGGTGAAAGTTCTGCCCCTGTGGGGAAGCCCTCATTGTCCTGCACTATCTGTGACTGAGGGCATGAAGGCTGTCTTTTCCCAGGGTTATTAGGAAGCTTACGGTTTTTCATTGACCTAAGCCACGTTCTCCAAAGTAGCCCTTATTCGTAATGATTTATACTCCATCTCCGTCTATCTTATCTTTTGCCTGGCCTCTCAATAAACTCAGAACTGGAAGATTACTTATTAATTTGGTTATTATGTGGCTTCTAGGCAAAACATTAATATTGATTGACAGTCAAGTTGTATTCAATTGAATAGAAATATTTTATGTGCCCTGAGACATAACTGTATAGTCAGCCTTTAGGTTAAATTACTTTAGATCTAGAATAAAATGCACTATATCGTATGGGATATGGGAATGGGAAAAATACCTTGTCAGTTTTATGCTCCTTTATTACAAAAAAAAGTAATTATACCCCAACTGCTAAAATTGCCAACTTCATAATACCGAGATTTGTATAAAGTACAAGTTTGCTAAAGAAAGATAAAACCCTAGAAACCTACTAGAGAGAGAAAGAAAGAAAGAGAGAGATCATGTAACCCTTTGACATGGATCCATTATTATAGACCATATGGATTATGTTGTTGTTTCTGTCACTGTAAGATGTCCCAGAATCATCTTGTAAACTTCCTGCTTAAGTCCTATAATCAGCCAATTAGTCATTTTTGCAAAGAAACTTAGTTCTTTGCATGGAGAAATCAAGATCTGGGAACTAGATATATTCATTGCTGCTTTGGTATCTTTGGCTCTAGGTGACAGAGCAAAGAAAGTGTGTATACTAGCTCATGTATATACACTATAAATATTTCTATATGTAACCATCTGTACCAATATTAGGCTAAACATGATTTCATACAGATCTCTCAGTTGACAGAGCAAGGATATCTGTGTGTATACTAGCCCATGTATAGACACTATAAATATTTCTATATGTAACCATCTGTATCAATATTAAACTAAACATGAGTTCATACAGAACTGTCCAACATCAATCCTTTACCACATTGGTCATTCTAACCTCCTGGTCTTTCTGATCTTTAAACGTCCACACAACAGTGAGAAAACTGGCTCCAATCTTTCAGCACCTATTTCCATAATTGTTCAATTCCAGTAGGCATGTATAGAGGTTTCAAAATTGTTAATTCATATGTCTGATGAGAAACAACTTTATCAGCTAGAATATAGTTCTTAGGTATAACTTCTTTTGCCTTTATTCTTACAAACTATTCACTTCAGTAAAAATTTAATACTGATTTTTCCTTTCTGCCTTTTACTGATATTTCATACATTTTAAAAATCATTAGATCTTCTTTATTGTTATATTCTGCTTTTCATCCTGGGATCCTTTTATATTTAAATGATGTGTTATTATTAAATTATAGCACTCTTTGTGCTGTGAAACTATATGGGCTAATCAAATGCAAACTGTCATGTATCTATCACATTACAGTGTTATATGCCCTTTAAAAACAATGAAAAGAATGGAAAAGAAAAGAAAGAAAAGAAAGACCCTGTGCTCCCTATTTCCAAACCCACTGGCAGCTACTGATCTTTCTACTGTCTCTGTGGTTTTATCTTCTCCAGAACATCATGTAAGAATCTCTTGTTGTATGGGGCGCCTGGGTGGCTCAGTCGGTTAAGCCTCCGACTTCGGCTCAGGTCAGATCTCACGTTCGTGGGTTCGCGCCCCGCGTCGGGCTCTGTGCTGACAGCTAGCTCAGAGCCTGGAGCCTGCTTCCGGTTCTGTGTCTCCTTCTCTCTCTGACCCTCCCCCTCTCATGCTCTGTCTCTCTCTGTATTAAAAATAAATAAAATATTTTTTAAAAAAAAGAATCTCTTGTTGTATGAACTTTTCAAACTAGCTTCCTACACTTAGCAATATTCATTTACCATCCATCCATATCTTTGCATGATTGGAAAGCTCATTTCTTTTTATTACCGAGTATTATTCCATTGCCCAGATGTACCACAGTTTGATTCTCCAGTACCTATTGAAAGAGATCCTCTTCGCTCCAAGTGTTTTGGAGATTATGACTGAATTGCTGTAAAATCTCTCATGGAGGTTTTTGAATGAACATACATTTTCAAATACCATAAGTTTTAGTTGGGTAAATAATGAGGGGTGCAATTGTTAGATTGGATGGTAAGACTGTTTCATTTTTTGGAATTGCCAAACTGTCTTCTAAAGTTGCTATACCATTTTGTATTCCCACCAGCAGTGAATGAGAGCTATTGCTCTACATCTGGGGAGCAATTGGTGGTGTACGCTTTCTTGGATTTTAGATATTCTAATAGATGTGTAGTAGTATCTCATTGCTATTTTCAGTTCCATAATGACGAATCATATCAAGCATCTTTCCATATGTTTGTTTGTCATCTTTATATTTTCTTTGTTTACTTTTCAGATCTTTTTAGATCAGATCTTTTGCTTATTTTTTAATTGGGCTGTTTGTTTTCTTATTTTGACTTTAAAAATTCTTTGTATAACTTAGATGTAAGTCCTCTATAAGATATGCATTTTGCACATATTTTCTCTCAGTCATTGACTTGTTTTCACTCTTTCATGTATCTTTCAAAGAGCAAACTTTTTAAATTTCAATGAAGTCTAACTTAACTAGATTTTTCTTTCATATATTTTGATTTTAATGCTGTGTATAAAAACTTGTTATCAAACCCAATGTCACGTATAGTTTCTTTTAGAAATTTTAAGTTTTGCACTGGATATTTATCTATTTTGTGCAAGATAGAAGGTTTGAGTCTAATGCTCATTTAAACAAAAATTTGGGGGGGCTTATACACATACAGTTGTTTCAGCAGCATATGTGGAAAATACCACTTTATACCACTTAGTTGCCATTATAGCTTTGTCAACTTCATTTATGTGGATTTATTTCTGGACTTCTATTTTGTTGCATGTTTCTTACGTTTCACCAATACTATGGTGTTATTCTGCAACTTTGTAAGTAAGTCTTGAAGTTGAGTAGCATTAGTCCCTTCACTGTGTTCTTCTTCCTTTTCCTCCTCCCCGTCCTCCTTTCCTTCTTCTTCTCCTTCTTGTCATCTTCCTCCTCCTCCTCCTTCTTCTACTTCTTCCTCCTCTTCCTCTTCCCCCTCTTCTTCCACCCCATCCCTCCTCCTGCTCCCTGTCCTCCTCTGCTTCTTCATCTTCTCCTCCTTATTCTTCTCCTCCTGCTCTTCCTATTCCTCCTCTTCCTCCTCCTTCTTCTCTTCTTCCTCCTCCTCATTTAGGTCTCGGCCTTTCCAAATAAACTTTAAGATCAGTTTTTTGACATTTAGAAATAGTTTGTTGGGATTTGTATTGGGATTTTGTTGAACCTATAGATCACATTAGGAAGAATTGACATCTTCACAATCCACAAATATGGAATACCTCTTCCCTTCTTTAGCTCTTCTTCAATATCATTCATTAGTGTCTTTCATAAAGTTTTTAAACATATTTTCATTACCTTCATTTCAGTCTCCAGCTGTGGAAAGAGGTGGCACAATTTGTTATAACAGCGAACAAGGACTCTGGGGATACGGTATGTCTCTCCTTTGTTTCCAGGCCCTTGTTCTTAGATTTCCCTTAAGGTGTCATAACTTTCTCTTCCCATATGATGAATTCCTTCCCATGTGATCCAACACTCAAAGCCTCTTCCAGTCAGGTGCAAATTTGCTGGTGAACTAGGATGAGTACTGCTGACCGCCCAGCTGAAGATTCCTGATGTGCTCTCCCTGATACTGCTAGTCCATTGGTATTGCCATTTGGTTGATAGTCTCCAAGTCATGGTAGCTATGGTAACTGTCACTGAGACATAACTTAATGAGTGTTTGTAAGATGAATAAATAAATTAGTGAATGGACATACTGAAGACTTATGGAAAAGAGACATCATAGTTACATGAAAAGATACCCAAGGTGGATTTGGATCACCCACATTTTTTACCCAGTATCTTACTTTAACCAGGGCTAGTTTTGATAGTTCTCTTGCAGTATCTTTTTTGACTCATCTCTGTGCTGACTTCTCTAAGGCAAACACTCTCTCTACTCATTCTTTTTTTTTTTTAATTTTTTTAATGTTTTAATTTATTTTTGATACAGAGGGAGACAGAGCATGAGAGGGGGAGGGTCAGAGACAGAAGGAGACACAGAACTGGAAGCAGGCTCCAGGCTCTGAGCTAGCTGTCAACACAGAGCCTGACGCGGGGCTCGAACCTAAGAACATGAGATCTGACCCGAGCCGAAGCCAGAGGCTTAACCGACTGAGCCACCCAGGCGCCCCTCTCTACTCATTCTTATTATTGGCTTTACATCAGGTCTTATTCTTGCTTCCCGGGTTGGCCCTATTCCACTTTTGCTACTTCACTCTTGCAAATTTTAATCCACTAGGATATTATACATGTGCTATATTGATAACTCTTGTTTACAGTTCTTGAGATTTATTGCTAATCTTATTGTAGTCAATTCTTGTACATATCTTATTTCTTCTTAGAAAATATTCTAAAGAGGTTGATTCTAACTCTGCATTTTTCTGGGTGGCTCTTACTATAGTAGTTTTCATGTTTAAATATACAATAAATAATTTCTCATGTGGATTACCCATGTTTCTGCCAGAAGAATAACTGCACAAAGAGTCCAGCTGCTCTTAATCAAAAGTACCAATTACTTTAACTCACATTTTTGAAAAAAAAATAAAGTCACTTTATCCTTTTCTTTTAACTGGAGTTAATCCTTAAATTAGTGAGTAGGACACAGGCAAACCTGAGTTATAAAGAGAAAGTATTTCTTGCAAGGTCTTAAACATATAGCCAAGTCTAGTAGTTCATAAAGTCCTTTGTTGACCATTTTCTAATTTCTTGTTTAATTTTAAATTCATTTCATGTCCATACAACCTATAAGCCAACAGAATACTATTTAAATTCATATATTTGGTATCCTCTAACTTGCAAAAGGCTTAAACCCCAAATGCAAAAAAAAAAAAACAAAAAACAAAAAACAAAAAAACAAAAAACAAAAAAAACCCCAAACAAACTAGAAAAGGGATGATAAAGTGTTTTGTGTGCAGACTTTGGCATGCACTAGAAGGTAGGACAATTCTTAACGGAGAGACAGAAACAAGGAGCAGCACATATGGCTGCCACCTCTTGATTTGGATTCTCAAGGCTGACCTGCTCACCTAATAAGGGATTGAGAAGTGCATGGCTGCCAGGCACACCTCTATTCAGAAACAGGGCAGCACTTCATAACTGACTGTTATTAAAAATATATTTCTCATTCTTCCTTATTGTTGGGACATGAGGCAAGGTTACTGAGTTCTTTGTGCAGTCCATTTTTTATCACCTCATTGTGGCATTTATCCAGTAATGCTACTAAGTACCATCAATTGGAAGAAAGCGGGAAAAGTTTAATTCTAAAGGCCATGTTTCTTTTTGCTTCTTTAGAAGCAGAGGTCAGGAAGCTGTCGCCTATGGATCAAACATAGCCCATCCCCTGTTTTTCTTAAATAAAATTTTATTAGCACACAACCATGCTCATTTGTTTATGTATTGTCCTTGATTGCTTCTGCACTGAAGTGTCAAAGTTGAGTAGTTATAGGAGAGACCATATGACCAACGGATATTGATTATCTTGTTTTTTAAACAAAACGGTTGGTCTCCGTTGTAAAAACTTAATGAAAATAGAAGTTTTCCATGATAATGAGTCAAGGACAGCTTTTCTCCTTAGCTTTAGTGCCTATCTAATAGTATAAAATAGTATCCAAAATATTTGAATAAAGGCACTAAGTAATTAATATGAAATCAGATTTTCTATTGCCATCAACAATGGCTTTTATAATCATACTTTTAAAACTGTTATTATTTTCCATCATTGTGGGTAAACACAATTTAATAATGTTTTATAAATGATTCAAAAACCTTGCTCTCTTAGTTCTGGTTTTCCTAAAGAGAAGTATTTTGCTGTAATTTACAAGTAACATGCCATTTGTTATCGACTTTTAAATATTTAAAAAAAAATTTTGCAGCTTTGATAACATGGACTTGACAGCAATAGACCAATGTCTCTTCTTATTGAAATAAAGTATTAAGTGTTAGTGTCCAGGACAAGGTGATATATCATAGAGCAGTTTACTTATAAAGTGTTTTTTTCTGGTTTCAAATTCTGCATTTTTCACAAAACTACAACTGCTGACTTCAAGAATAAGTTTAAAACTAAGAAGTAGAAATCTAGAAATGAAGAACATTCTAAATATGCTGAATCTCAAAGCTTGCAACTGAAATCTTCGAGGAAAATAGTTTCCCAGCTTCTGTGAACTGAGGCTTCTATAATCTCCAAAATACCTATCAAGTTTCTTCCATCATTTCACTTTAAAGTACACATTAAGGGCTGAATTTCTCATCTTAAGAAGTTGTTATTGTTTCACTCCTGACACGACTCATATTCAGCCCAAATGGGAGGATCTTTATCCCTTCCTTAATAAGATGACACTTTCCATCTCACTTTTGCCTTGACCTCGCCTTTAGGATTTATTCTCAATCTCTTACTTCCTATTGCTTTTTACATATTTAAAATCTGAATTTCACCATCTAGAGCCATCCAGTCATTTCCCTTTCCAAGCCCTTCTTTGTTTTTCTTTCTTTTATTCATCTGAGGGGCATGTGTTAGTTATTTCTCTTGTCTTCTTAGTTCTCATTGCCACTTTTCATTGTGCCTGAAAGACTCTTGTTTTTCTGCTACACCAAATTCCAGAATCCCTGATAGCACCTTTACAGGATGAATGGGATAGTACCAACTATTGTTTTTCCATACCTGGAACAAAACAAACTGCTGTTCTGGTCCTTAGGAGAATCCTCATGCTTAGCTGTAAGCCACGGTCCCATTTCCTTTCATATTACCCATATGCCACATATGACAATTTTTATAATGCTTGTCCAAATAATAACTACAAAGAAATTCAATCAATTTTTAAGTTGATTTAAGAAACTAAACTACAATTAACTTAATAATAAATACATATATTTATTATATCATTTTAACATATTATATATAGTCTTAAAAAGCACCAAACCAAAGGTGAGTACATATCTGAATCTTAGAGATGACCATCTAGAGTATGGAACCCTGAATCTTCCACTAGCTCTCAAATGACTGGCTCCACAATTCCCTACAGCAGCCTGGGTTCTTCCATTCATGGAACGTTTGACTCTTAACCTCTAGCTTCACTGCCTGGAGTGGCTGAACCTTTTCCTTGATATCAACGTGAAAAGTATCAACTCTAAATGGTCAGAGACTTGGGTTCTGGGCCAAGTACTCTAATTGAAATACAGAAACCATGGTTACAAGATGGTCAGGGATAATGTTCCTGCATCAGAAAAAAATATTTCTCTTATAAGAAAATAGATGGACAGGAGAGCAGATGATGTCCACTGCTGACAGTTACTGTGTAGTGTTTTTTTTTAATTTTTTAATGTGTATTTATTTCTGAGAGAAAAAGTATGAGTGGGGGAGGGTCAGAGAGCTAGGGGGACAGATGACCTGAAGCGGGTCCTGTGCTGACAGCAGAGAGCACGATGTGGGGTTCAAACTCACAAACTGTGAAATCATAACCTGAACCAAAGTTGGAAATTAACTGACTGAGCCACCTCCATGCCCCTGTGTCATGTTTTAATTACTGTTTTTCATATCCCCTTTCTTCTCTAAATGATTATTTCTATAAGGATAAATCTTATGATATCTGTTTATCCAGTGCCTCATGCAGGTACATAATGAAAAATCAACAAATTTTATTGAATTAATGAATGGACAAGATTCTCTTACTTAAAGATTAATTTGAGAAAACAGTGTAAAGAATGGTGGAAAAAACCATTATCCCATTTACTGTTGGTCCTCGCATCATTTTCTTCCCCTTGGTGGTCTGTGTCACTCAATCCATTAGGGTGCTGGATCACAGTAGTGTTTTATCCATCCTGCTTAATGCAATCCAGAATCCAATGCCAGCACAGCACTCAAAAAATAAAATATAATAATGATATATTTCCCATGTACTTTCAGTATCTCCCTGCCAGGAAGAGGCTATAATTTATGTGCCATCTTGGACTAATAATTCTTTCCTTCAGGACATCTCAGATTTTATCAATGCTCTTGACCTTTCCCCTTCCACTCTGACAGCCCCAGAGACTTCAACTTAACTTGAACTTGGCTGTCAATTCCAGCAGACTCCCTTATTTTTTGTTAGGTTTCTTGGCTCACGATCAACCTAGGGTGGCCCTGTCACAGCCATGGATTTCTCTCTCAGCTCCCTCCTTTGCCAGTTTCCTATACATGTGTCACCTAAATAGAGATATGGTGCCTGAGTACAACTACATATGGATTTATACATAATTTAGGAATTGGTGTTCTATAGTGAATAATTTCATGTGTTTCCCCCCAAAACATTCAAGTGTCTAATGACACCGTCAATTCATGTTTTTTCAACATTCTAGAATAACTTCAAAACTACTCACACGAAGCATAGTCACCTCTCTTCATCTCTAAAAAGGCTGCTTACTCTGATTCCCAAATTTTATTGCTTGTTCAAATACTTAAATCAAAATAAACTCCAAAGATCTCAGCTAGTATAGCACTCACAGATAACAACTGAAATGTATATCCTATTGTAATCATATTAATATTTCTTGAATACTGACTTATTATCATCAAGCCTAGAACAAATGGAATTATAAACCAAGAGTAACTGTTTAAGCCTAAATTCTGATGTGACATTTAGATGAGTCACTTCTCCTATTTTCCTCTGCTACAGGCTAAGCTGGAAGAGAATGTCCCAGTGTGATGTAGTAAATACATAGTGGGACTTTGACTTTTGTCCCAGACTTAGGGGTTGGAAGCACTTAGCTGAAAACAAGTAAAACTAAATGACCCATATTCTAAGGTGAACAACGAATAACTAGTGCCAGATACTGCCTGGACAAACAGGAAGCAGAATGGCCACCATTAGCTGCCTCTCTCAATCTATATATAAAAAGTAAGGAAGATTGGGATGCCCGAGTGGCTCAGTTGGTTAAGCATCTGACTCTTGATTTCGGCTCACGTCATGATCTCACAGTTCATGAGTTCAAGCCCCTCATGGTGCTCTGTGCTGACAGTGCAGACCCTGCAGAAGATTCCTACCTTGAGATGCTGTGCCAATACTAGCCCAGAGAATAGACTCCAATCATGGGCCTCTGGAAGCAAAACTGAATGAAGAGAAGTCCTGATGAGGGTCACAGGGAAAGGCTTTAAAGGGGCGAGTCAGGGGACTCCGCATTAGGGGGGTCTGGCAGAGCTCTTCAGAGATATCACTCTATACCACTCAAGTTTTGGACACTCAAGGGTACTCATGGGAAGTTGTCATTAGCTAGAGATTCATCAAAAATCAACACAAAAAGGATCACAGTAGTTCAGAAAGAGACTTATTTTCCTAACCACCTCTTTAAACAGTCCTTACCAATAGAGGATACAAAATCAAGCAGAGGCAAGAGAGAAAGAATACTAGTTTTCCGCACTCTCATTTAGCTCTGCGTTCCTCAGGCTGGAAGTCCAGCCTGGGTTGGGTGCGGGGAGCAGCTCTGAACTGAATATAACATTTAAGTGCTAGCTCTAATTACCAAAAACTACTGGAAAGCAAAGAACTTGGCATTTGCTTTACCTAACATTATGAGACATGATAGATTCAATAAAGCACCAAATAATGAGAAACAAAAGTAATAAAGTATCAAGCATATACTTTATACAGTAAAGAGTAAAATGTGTGAAAACGTCTCAAATAAAAGTTAGGAAATTCACTTGTAGTCTTGTCTCTGTTCCCGAATCCTTAAATTAGATACTTCCTTCAGCGGGTTATTGTAATTTGGCCAAAAAATACCTCACACCTTACTAAGCCCGCTAAAACTCTGTATATTAACATGTTTCATAAAGTTATTAGTTCTCTCTCACTGTATAATAAATCACTACGATTTTGACAGTATAAAACAATACTCAATTATTAGTCCACAGTTATGTGAGTTAGATTTTGGGAGTGGGTTCACATGGATTCTCTGCTTAGGGTCTCATAAGGTCAAAATCAAGGTGTTGGCTGGACTGGTCTCTTATTTGGAGGCTCTAGGAAAGAATCCATGAACAAATTCATTTAACTTGTTGGCCAAACACTACTCATTTCCTTGCCTCTACATGGATTGAAGCTCTCATTTCCTTGCTGACTGATAGCTGAAAGCCATTCACAGCTCCTAAAGGCTACCCACATTCCTTGACATGTGATATTCTCACTCTTCAAAGTTACCCACTGCTCTTTGAATTCCTTTATGCTTTGAATCTCTGACTTCTTTCATCAGCCAGAAAAAGTGTTATTCTCTTAAAGAGCTCACCTGATTTGTTCAGGACCACCTGAATAACCTTTGTATCTTAAGATCAACTGATCGGAGATTTTCATTATATTTGCAAAATCACTTCACAGAAATCTGTGTTTCACTAGAAAAACAGGGGATGAGAATCTTGGGGGAAGGAATTGGGGAGGGGTAGGGAAAGTATCATTAAAATTCTGCCCCTCACAATAAATAGGCATTTAATTTTATTTTCTAAATTATCATACCATAAAATTTACCTTTAGTAAATTTTTAATGATGGAATAAATGATAATTGTGGATGGAAACAAGAACATTTATTCTATTTATAAATTAACTAATTCATTCATCTAACTATGTTCTAGTTTTTTCATAAGCCCCTAATTATGTGATAATAACAGATGTGATAGGTAAATATCGTATTCAAATATTCAGGTATGATCATATTTCTTTCCTTCAGTGAAAAATATGAAAATTTGAAGTAGATTTCTAGAGTAATTTCTACTTGCACTTAAAGAAAATAGAGTAAGACCTTGGTTTGTGAGCATAATTTATTCTGGAAACATGCTTGTAATTCAAAGCACTCACATATCAAAGCAAATTTCCCCATAAGCAATCATGGACGCTAAGATGATACATTCCACAACCCAAAAATATTCAGATAAAAGTGATTACAATATTGTAGTATACTAAAAATAATAAGTAAAATACAAAATATAAAGAAAAATAAACAAATTAACCTGTATTTAACCTCTGAAAACCTTCGTGGCTGGTGTAAGAAAGGCAGGACAGAGGAGGTTATAGTGTTGGACGACTTTCACAATCATTAATGGAATCAATGCTATCTACTGGCTCAGTGGAATCTTTTTCGTTCCATGTACTTTTAACAAGGAAACTATCCAATGACACTTGTTTTTGCCTCCTTTTTAGAGTTTCATGAAAATGTGACGTTGTGTTGCCATTATACAGGTTCATTGTTTGCACTGCTACAGCCTTATTCAGGTGCTGTTTTCTACAAGATTTTGCGCTGTTTCCCCACATTTTACACATATCCCTAATCTCATTGAGGTGAGGGATTCCTCTGCCTTTTTCTCCTCCTCCTCTGAAGATGAGATGCAGCCGTAGACTTATTAAAATCTTGCAATTTCAGCCCCTTGTATACCTTGTTCATACTTCTCAATGATTTCCTTCTTAATTTCCTTTGTAATCATCTTCTTCTTACCAACTTTCTTTTTAACCTTTATATGCATGGGGGCCATTGTATACACTTGCATGGTTGTTGATTACAGTGTTGTATTAATAAACTTTTGTCATCTACTGTATTTAATGTAACTGGCAATAAGGCAGCAGAGGAAAGTGTCTCTCTCTCCAGGAAGCCTGGCCTACAATGAAGCAAAGCACTCTTAAGCTTACTCTTGTATGGAAAAGCAAATGACTGTCCACAGGTGCTTTGAAGTGACAAAATATACACTAGTACCAGTTGTAGGCACCTTCTAATGATCTGAAAAATCACTGATTTCTGCAAAGCACCACAGCATCCGAGCATGGGAGATGATCACCCACAATTCCGCAGCAAGAAAGAGACAGAATAGTCATTGGCTCAGTTGTGATCATGTGATATTTGGCATCGTGATCTACTCATATGGCAAGGCATCACTCCTTTATCAAGTTAAAATTTATTAGAAATGTTTGCTCATCTGGCAGAACACCCACAGAACAAGTTATTCACAATCCAAGGTTTTACTGTATATCAAAATTTCCCAACAATGGATGACCTATACAAGCATTAAGTTCCAATAAAGGGCATATGCTTATGCAATACTTTCACAGAAAGACTTTCATAAGCAAACCATGGATCTCAAGACTGATACTAACTACTCCCTGTGATAGACTTTACACTAAAAATGAGGCATAACTAATTAAAGTTTTCTATTCATAGATATTATTTCATAATCCATATGTGTGTTTATGGAAAGCATTTTAAAACTTACAAAATGGTTTTACACATACTACTTTATTTTTTGCTTTACATAAAATAATGTTACTCTACAATTCCTCTAAACTCTTTAAGTACTGACTATTCTTGATAAATTTGTTAATCATGACTTGTCTTTAAAAACATACAAAGTTGAGGTGACTCTGTTAAGAGTCAGACTTCGGCTCAGGTCATGATCTCATGGTGTGTGAGTTTGAACCCCACATTGGGCTCTGTGCTGACAGCTCAGAGCCTGGAGCCTGCTCTGGATTCTGTGTCTCCCTCTCTCTCTCTCTTCCCCTTCCCCATTTGTGTTCTGTCTCTCTCTGTCTCTCAAAAATGAACGAATGTTAAAAAAAAATTAACACACACACACACACACGCACACAGAGTCATATTTTTCAAAAGCTCACATTTAGTTCCCTTCCAAATGCCTACGGTTTAGGTGCATGGGGATTCAACTTAATTAAGCTGGAGCCAGTTTCACAATCCCGATGGGTGAATCATGCCAATTTGTTTTCCATGTTGCTGTGCTTTCTTTTTATTTCTAATGATTTCAACCATGCTTTAGCTCCCTTGTTCGATCCCGACTTTTAGCAACTATTTCCTTGGCCTCATGTTTCATTACTCTCCTCTCGATCTCCAGGATTTATTCTGCCAGCACATGTCTCTGTGAGAGTGGACATCTCTGGGTAGTCAACAAGCTTTTCTCCAAAATTTGACATCAACAAGGACAGTTTTTGGCCTCCTAATTTTCACCTATAGTCTCTAACTTTTAAGTTTCCACTACACTGAACCTTTGGTGTGGGGTGGAAACTGTATGCTCACGTTGGATGGGGAGGCACGTGGGAAGCTTTATGAAAGAGCACAAGGGAAGTCATTGCCTTGGAGACCAACCACCAAGAACCATGAACTCTGCCCCACAGAATATTGTGTACGAGCATGTATGTGTCCTTGATAATCTGTAGATTATTAATCTGTAGATTAATTCAATGAATTAAAGCATAGGATCATTAATTGGTAAATAACATGGCTTAGAAATTCTTAGCATCAACAATTAGTAGTGATATAAAATAATTTACAGGAGCACCTGCGTGGCTCAGTCATTTAAGCATCTGACTCCAGATCAGGTCATGATCTCGTGGTCCGTGAGTTCAAGCCCCAAGTCGAGGCAGCTCAAAGTTTGGAGCCTCCTTCAGATTCTGTGCCTCCTTCTCTCTCTTCCCTTCCCCTACTCACGCTCTCAAAAAATAAATAAACATTAAAATAATTTACAAATGAGAAAGGAAAAGAAGAGTATAAGAGAAGAGACATAGTGTGGTGCTGAAAAAGTCTGTATCTGGAATCAGTAGACCCAGGCCTGTCTCTGCCACATCCCAAATGTGGGATCTTAGGCAAGTTTCACAACCTTTTTGAGATTTGATTTTCTTACCTGGAACATAAGGATGATGATATTTCAAACACCATAAGTTTGTATTATTTTTATACACTAGGACAATTTTATATGGTAGAGAAAGTCCACTGAAATACACAGTGACTTTTTAGACTTCATTCTCAGAATGTCCATTTATGCACTAGCAAGTCAAAGATAATTTGCGTCACATCATAAAACCTCTATCACAATATAAATCAACAAAATAATAGATGTATGTATTTCCCTAAACTATCTTGACCATATAAAATAATTAGACTATTAACATAGAATCAATTTCTGAACTTTAAATTAGTAGTATGCTATTTTCAAGACACTAAGCCAAACAATTGCACCTTAAGCACAAATAGTAAATAATGCAAGTGTTTAGATAAAGGGCCAAATAATGTTGTATTCTGGTTTCTCCCCACCGTGCTATGACAAACCCTCCATCTGATCAGCCAGAGACAACTGTGAAAAATATGGAATTTCATCTATCAATGTGATTCTAAATATACCTACTTCTAAACATTAATAAATAGCTGAAGAATTGAGTGTTGGTGGGAGACAGAAAATTGTGTTTAATCCTTACCTTTTTGCTAACAGATCCAGCACTTGGATGGAAAGTGACAGGGCAGGATGGGTAGGAAAATACAATCCCTACCCCTTCAAGTGTTTGGTGAGTTCTCCATTCTTGGGATTCACTTATAAAATTCCATTTCCCTCTTCTACTGCTTCATATTACCATTTTGGCTTCCTGAGGGAAAACATGCAAAGAATATGTTAGTCACATGATGCTGAGACTGACACATGGACTCTAAAATCAATAAGTGTTTCTATTTAAAAAATAGAAACACAATTACAAAAAGAATCCAGAAATGCTGGTATCACGGCATTAGGAATAACTTTCTTTTTGAATTTGTAAAAGCTGTATAAATATTAAAAACCACTTATAATGGCTGGTGAGTGCATTTCCCTTGATAATCTATTAGGTCTTTCTTTTACTGTATAAAATGTGGATGGAATAGGAGGCAGGTGGGAAAGTCAGTGAAAAAGGGAATTGCAAATTTACAAAGAAATGTTGATGTATCCATGGAAGTGATGCATTCTAAAGGAGATTTCATACTATCTATGAATAAGAGAGATTTCCCCTTTGTTTTTATTTTTATTAAAAAACACTTTTATTTAGTTCTAATTATTTATTATAGGAATGAAATATGAGAGAGTTAACTTTTCAAAACAAGAGTGTAATAAAGGATGGTTAGTGTTATCTTTTTCCTATTTTTTCATCCATTTCTTTTTCTTAAAGTTATAACAAGTTAGCAAAATGGGGGATAAGGATTGCCTTAGCTAGCCTATGACAAGAGGAACATGTGGTGGGAATGATGGCAAATACATTCCACGGGAACTACTGTAGATCTTTTTGTAGAATTAGACTACAAACAATATAGATTGTGGTAGGTTAAATGATGACCCCCCAAAGATGCCCCATGTAGGTATTAGGATGTCTGTGTCCTAATCCCCATAACCCGTGAATATGTACTTTACGTGATAAATGACTTCACAGATGTGATTAAATTAAGGATCTTGAAATGAGAAGATTATCCTGCATTATCTGGGTGGAACTGATATAATCACAAGAGTCTTCATAGAGGGAAACAGGAGGATTGGGGTCAGTAGGAGGAGATGAGATGACGGAAGACACAGATTGGAGGGATGCGAACAAGGGGTCCAGAATCGAGAAATGCAGGTGGCCTTTGACCACTGAAAAGATAAGGAAATGGAGCCTCAAGAGCAAGGCAAGCTAGCTGATACCTTGGTTTTAGACTTTTGCTTGCTGCAGCCGCCATGAAAAGTGAACACACTAACGAAATATTCTACCTTTTTTTTTTTTTTTTTTGGTGAATACTTGAGACATTAAAGATGCTGGCTGAAAAAAATATTATTTTCAGGTGAATTTTTCTGGACTTGGAAAGAGATTTGTAACTCAACAAAATTGAAATAATCATAAACATATATTGTAATAGCCAGCATTTATCAAGCACATTCTGATGCCCCAGACATTCTGCTAATCTTTTAAATTACATTAACACTTATAATTGAATTCTCACACAAGCCTATGAATTAAGTGTTAATATCTACTTTATAGAGATAAGAAAATGAGGTCTAGAGACGGAATTAAGCTAGTCAATAGGAAAGTTTTCAAATGCTGCTGCTGCATGTCTATTATCAGAGGGAAGAGTGCAGAAAGGAAATAGGCTTTTAAAAATGTTATATTCTAGAATGAAACATAAAATGCTTCAATTTTGTCGACATTCGCTACTTTAGAAAAAAGAAGATGGAAGGGTGGTCTCCATTAATTGTAGAGTATCATCAGTAATGGCTTTAAATATCTCACTGTGAAGTCCCTTTCTTACGTAGTATTGACATTGGAAACCAATCCATTAGATAGTTCTGAGTTTTCTGCCATTATAAACCTGTCAATAAGGGCAATCCTATGGTATGTTAATATTCCTTTATATTTATTTCATAACTGCCTTTAGGAACTCTAAGATAGTAGTTTACACATATTTCTGCATTATACTGCAATGGCAGCGGTTTTTAAAACAGCATTTTTAAATTCCAGCTTCTATATCAATCATTCTATAGCATTTTACCTCAAATAATTCCTGATAATAGCAATATGGCACTAACTTCAATGTACTTAGAAGGTATCAGTATTGAAATAAAAGAAAAGCAGTTATTCAGCCTAACACAACCATACATATGTGTATTCATTCCCAGAAAGCTTAAAAGATACAAAGCAGAGCTTCTTTGATGGAACTGCAAATGAGGTTTCACAACTGATGGAATATTTTCTGACATCTAGCATCCATTTTTGGAAAATATTTTGTGGCTAACCAATAATCATCCAAACCTGACACCTTAACTTGATGAATACAGGTAGGTAGAATACATGTAGGGTGTTTTTGCTTCTTATTTTTTGTACACATACATCATATTCCATTTTATTAATTTTCAATAAGAGATAGAACTTTTAAGCTGACTGGAGACTTTTTTTCAGCTTCTTAGAGAATTCTATACCAGGAAGAAGGCTGGAGACAGATGGCCAATTGTTTGTTCTTTAGATCATCTTTTTTTCCTAGACTCCATGCAGACAATCACTTTTCCTTAAACATGCAGTTTCCTCAGACAGAGTCAGTACATTTATAGGAACACAGATTTTGTAAGCATTATGATTCTAGCCATGGTTCATCCGATTGGGCATTTGCATTTCATAAATTTTCATCAAAACCACTTGCAAACTATTCTTTTCATAGGATGCATTCTCTGGTTGTTAGCCTCATCATCATTGTTAATTCTTCTTAATTTGGGGGAAACCCTTAATGTCATTTCATGATGACAGAACTTATTAACCTGCTTGGATTTCTATTTTCCCCTCTTCTACAGATTTTTCTTCTCTCTGTTGTTTTCTTCACTTTTTCCTCTGTGACTTTCTTCTTCTAGTTTGCTTGCTTTCTTTCTTTTTGGGAAGAGTTTATTTTTTTAAACCAGATTATAAAATTGATTTTATAGAGCCCTTTGGTGGCTCAGTTGGTTAAGCAGCCAAAACTTGATTTCGGTCCAAGTCATGATCTCATGGTCCAGAGGTCAAGCCCTGCCCTGGGCTCTATGCTGAACTTGGAACCTGCTTAAGATTCTTTCCTTCCCTCTCCCTCTGGCCCTCCCCCATTTATGTATGTGCATGCACACATTCTCTCTTAAAAAATAAAATAAAACAGATTTTATGTAATATTTGTCTAAATAACACAAGTCTGCTAACATATTTCCACCTGAATCCCAACAATCGTAGCAGCATGAGGATGAATATTTTATATCTTGGTTTATATAGTTGTTTTCTTCTTGAAATAGAACCGCCTGCCTGCATGCTCCATACTTTCCACATAAAACATTTCTGTCAGTGTCAAATCAATGACTCAGAGAAGCTATCCTCTGATTATTTCATCAGATTAAGTTTTTTAACTAAACTATTTAGATACTATGATAAGATGACAGGGAGCATATACTCAAGCCCAGTCATGATGTAGTCTGGTGGAACTGCACACCATTTTGCAATGAGGAAATAACAGGCTTGAACATGACATCAAAACTGTAGAAAAGTATGGGTAACAGCAGGAAATATGTAATATGGGAAGTGATGATGGCAGAGCCACTAAATGAGACCCAAAAATCACCCCTTGTTATTTTAGGCCCCTAGAGTTGGATTTACTATTTCACGTAGCTGAAAATAAGCCCAGGTAAAAATGTATCTATTGTTTAATGGTGTGTATATTTTTAGAGCTTTTTATGTGTCCCCAGCAATGTTTTGAGGGGCACAAAAAATTGCCTGCTATGTTATCCTAAAATAAAGCCTCTGCAATGGTGGGTCTTAAATTCTTATAGGTCAAAAGACCAGTAAAACTTGATTGTACTTCTCCTGCTTAATAAAGTTGAAAATGTATCTTGACTCACTCATTTCAGAGGTACAGATGACCTTTCTTGAGCATAGGTATTTCTACATAGTTCTACTATTTGAGAATAAATTAGAAAGCAGTTATTGTAAATTGTCCACTACAACACTTTCCTCACATATATTTCTGCTTGGGCTGTGAACCATTAAATGACCAACTGAAGTGAGATGCTGAGCAGCGATAGGGAAATGTTGATTTGAGATTCTTTTTTTTTTTTTTTTTTTTTACAAAATGAGACATCCCTTGGCCTAGAGCATCTTGTTTTCAAAGTTTCAATGTCTATGGACTGTTGACTATTGTCCAAGGATAGCATTATCTCAAGTAATCAAAAGAACCTATCTAATATTACCACATTATTGATTTTATGTTTTAGTAGAGAGAAAAAGCACTACAAACTAAGTGATTATACATTACTGCTTTTACAAAGCAATGTAGTTTAAGAGGTGTCAAAATTGCTTTCTAAGTGAGTTTGGAATCAAGGAAATAAGTTATTATTTAATGAAATAACAAATTCAATGAAATCAAATAAATAAGTTAGCTCCTACTAAAGAAGAAAGTAGTGGTTTAGCAGTTAGCCTACTAATGAAGGTATCCAGGTGACAAATAGGATACATGAAATAAATATTAAGATTTAAGTTAATTGATATGAACATATTTACAAGTTTGGTGAATAATAAATTAAGAATTTCCTTAAAATTGATACGTATAGCACATCCAAGTCACATTATTTCTAAAGCAAACATTTATTAAAACTTACATTTAGTTATAAAATGTTGATAGGTGTATCAATGATGTCTTCCACCAATGAGCTGATGTGTATGTACATCCTAGAGTCTTCTTGTCCTCCTGAATAAGCCTCTTTGACTCATAATGTGAATCATTCTGGCATGTTCTGTGCCAGTTTTATCTTAAAGTGTAAGAAGAGGTATTTTGAGCACCATTGTGTATGTTTTTATGTGTGGGTAAAAATATTTTTTTTTTGGGTAAAAATATTTTAACTTGGTGAATGTTCTCTGCTCAACTGCAGAAGAATCTAATACAAGCCACCACATTATATACACATTAAAGCTATAATTAAAATATCTATAAAAATACAATAATTGTAATGGTTATGTACTGAAAATTTACTCAATGCAGAGTATCATTATTGTATACAAAGTAAAGATGTGCCAAATAAACTGCTAGTTGCTGGTATCAGCTTCCCCCCATCTCCTTTCATAATAGAACCACCAGATTTTTGTTGGGTGCAAAATGGCCCACAACAAAAGTTTACATTTTTCAGTGTTCTTTGCTGGGTATTTGCAGAAACATGATGACACACCACCCCAAATTTGCTTCAGATGCCAAAATAGATGCTGTTGTCTATATGCACTAAGGGTGTGTGTGAAAAGATGTATTACTCACATAGTGAGGCTTTCTGGGCAGAGGAGGGAGATGGGTGACTCTAGGGCAGGTCTAAAAAGTGAGTGAAATGGTGGTAAAGAGATATTGTCTTGAAATTGTTGTATTGGTTGTCAGTGGGGCTGGAATGATGATTCCCATGCATGGGCAGAGGATTTTTGAGTTTGAACCTCCCACCAGAACCAAAGGAGGGAGCACTCGTGCTTTCTCATTAATGCCAAAAAGCCTGAAAGGCAAGAGGGAGACGTGAGGCTTAAGAATTGTGAGCAGTGAACATAAGAAAAAGAAGTCGAACTCTGTTATGGCAGTCATGTGACTCAGTTCTGATAATGGGCCATGTGTAAATAATATTTAAAACTGCTAAAAATATATTTTAAAATTTATTTTATTTTTGAGAGACAGAGAGCACAAATGGGGGAGGGGTAGGAGACACAGAATCCAAAGCAGGCTCCAAGCTGCCAGCACAGAGCCCAATGCAAGGCTCAAACTCAAAAACCATGAGATAATGACCTGAGCCAAAGTTGAATACTTAACCAACTGAACCATCCAGGCACCCCTAAAAATATCATTAAAAGCATACATGCCATTAAAAGTCATTGTCTCTTTTTATTTACTGCTGTATCAAACACAGTCTTCCTGACTGGAAAGAGAATGGCTATGATACATTATGAGGTCACCTTGCAAATAAAGGTCAATTATGGAAAGCACTTATGGAAGGGTAGTGGGACTCAGCCCTTGTAGAGCATTACTCACTCAATACCACTGAGCTGTGAACATGCATAAGAAATACAAGTACATTGCTATTTCATTTCAGCCACAGTTATTTTTGTTTTTCTGCCACAGCCAAACTTAATTCAAACCTATCCTATCCTATTCTATTTCATTCTATCCTATAAGGTCTGAGAATCAAAAAAGTTACAATGTAATTTGGGAAATCTGGAATGAGAAAATTCTGTTAATAGACACACCCCCATATCATATACTGTAATATATCTCCCAGAAGTAAGTATAGGAATGTAAAATAAGGGTTATTGGTAACTAGCTTCAAGGAGAGGCCATCAAAATTAGGAATTATTATAAGACATAAAGAAAGAATGATGGAAATTATTGAGAAGGATATTCTGGGGACAGAGAACAAGAGATTCCTCAGAAGAGAGTAAATATTAGGGCTTAGTGGGAATGCAGGTGATACATATGGGTGACACAGGAGAGATTTGGAAGGTAAGTTGGGAATATATCATAAAAGTCATGATTACTAAGGTTAAATTCAATGGTTTCACTTGTTTTTCATCATAATCCATGAATGAATTAGTAGTAAAGTGATCTTAGTCTTATAGGGTCATTTATCTACCATAGCTGTGACAGCAAAATCTGGTTAGTCTTTGTGTTATTATTTTCAACTGGGCAGAAGGAAACAGCTAGAACATGGCACTAAAAACTGCCCAGAGAAACAATAGGCTCATGGAAATTGTCCAGTAGCATATGCTGAGAATCTTTTTTTTTTTTTTGGAGGTGGGAGAAAACAAAATAGAGTCATTCCAATTAATTCCAGGTTGAGTTGAGTAGTGCGTCTTAATATTACAAAAATGCATAACATAGCCCTGAGCCACAGGTGGAATAGTGTCTGTCCATGCGGTCTGCATCTGGAAGGCTTTTCATGAGTAATTGGAACCAGCCATTTCTTTCAGTACCAGCTCATCAGGGATGATTAAAGAAAGGCAGAGAATCCCAGTCCTATGAAGGAACTAGCTAATAGTTAGAATTAAGTCAAGGAAAAAATAAACTCTATGCAGAAGCTCATAACTTGAACAAAAGGATGTGGAGTGGGAACAGAATAGGAACCAGCCAAATAAAATTTACTCAAACATAGTTTCAGACTAGAGAATAATACTAATAAATACTTTTGAAAGCTAGACACATGAGAAGAGGGAAAGAATTTTTGAGCTATTGTATACTTTGGTAGGAAAGTACACTGAAGAATGGATGAGACCCAGACTAACATTGTAGGAATACAGTGAGAAGAACTACTGCATGAGATTATATATGAGATAACTAGCAAGATTAACAGTGATTAGATTATGTTCACATTCTCTGGATTCCATTATTGGAACTTTGTTTCCCCTCACCCAGTACCTTTTCTCCTCTTTGGCATAGTTATTCTTGATTAGATATTTTGTGGTCTAATCTACCAATTTACTTAATTAGCTATTGAGCTCCCAATCTATCTACAAGATTTACAAATGCCTTGGAGGCAGAGGTTGTTTCATGCCAATTTACATCCCTAAACAACTAAAATTTGTGTATAATAGTCTTTCAAATATTTGTGGGAGTTAAATTAATTAACAAGTGTTTAACTGGGTCAACAGGTACAGAAGTTGATGGGAATGAAAACTTGGAAAAGATATTAATTCAACCTTTGAGTACTGTCCACGGTGCTGAAGACAATCTTAAACAAGGTACAGTTTCTGTTCACTGGGAGTTTATTGAAGGAGAAATAGTCAAATGGGAGATTATAATATGATTGGTATTCAAATAAAGGTATCATGTGATGATATGAGAGAGCATAAGAATTTTGCCCGGATTAAACCATTGGGTTTGGTACTATAGAGTTCACTGTTAGCTTCCATTTGCTACTGTAACAAATTACGGGTCAGAAACCTGACCCCTGTCTCACTAGGTTAAATGTAAAGTATTGGTAGGGCATCATTTCTTTCTGCAGGCTCTAGAGAAGAATTTGTTTCTTTGCCTTTTCTAATTTCTAGAAGCCACCTGCATTCCTTGGTTAGTAATCCCCTCACTATGTTTTCAAGGCCAGCAACACTGAATCTCTTTGACTCTTCTTTCATCATTAAATCTCTCTTTTCCTGACCACACCCTGAAAAATTCTTCATACTTATGGATTATTGAGATTAGATTGGACTCACCCAGATAATCCAAGATAATCTACCCATCTCAAGATCCATAATTTTAATCACATCTGGAAAGCCCCATCACCATATAAGAGAACATATTAACAGGCCCTGAGGATTAGGACATAACAATAATCAGGGGCATTAATCTGCCTCTCCAAGTCACTGGTACCTTCTAGAATATCAGTTTTAGTTCAGTGTATAATGGAGGTTGAGGTATGCATGCATAATGAAGAAGAAAAGTAGTGAGTGTAATATAACATTATGTAAATCATAAAATAGTGTACTTCAGTATGAAGGGTAGTATTTTTTCTCATTCTACTAAAGGATATATTCATATACTGAAGGGCAAGAAGCCACCACATCTATTAATTCTTATCTTTATGTGTCACATTTTACTGTGGATGTCAGGTCTAAAATATAAATCCATTGGATGGTGTAGTATCATTTTACACATACCTGAGGATGAGGGAAATCTTTAGTTTTTGTTTTGCTTTGTTTCTTCTGTTTTAATGATATATAGAACACTGTGATGATTTGAACATCTACATTTCAGATAAAATGGTAACTTGAGTTCACCTTGATACTAAGAGAATATGTAAGATCCCAGGAAACTATACAAAAAAATATTTTTAGTAAGTAGTATGATAGTAACATAATTATAATTATTATTTAATTTTTGAAAAGATTTATGAAGTGCTTAAGACATTTATTTGTTAGTTTTAAAGGGGGTTGTTTAAGTATTTATGAAGAATCATTATGTTAGATTTCTAACTCTGCTGTTATAAATTTTAAAAACATCAAATAAATTAAATTTAAAATTTTAGTTTGCAACGTCTAAAAGAATTTAATTAATGGAAAGGGTAATTCTTATTCAAATAGAAGTTTACTTTTTATATGTAAATAAAAGTTAATCAGAATGCAACAAAAGTGATTGATTTTATATCTACAAATAGTACTACATTTTAACATTTTAATTGGTTTATAATTTAAAAGCGTGACATAATCCCAGGTTGTAAGGTATAAATTGAGTGACCTGACAACTGATTTAAAAAAATATGTTTAATGTAAGTATTCCTTTTTACGATATAGGAATCTATATTCCACTATAAAGGCATGACAAAACATATAAAAAAATTCACTAAAATAAAGTTTATCATTGCAAGTTTATTATTTTGACACAGTATTGAGAAAGGCAGATTGTTCAAAATTAGGAATTTGCTTATGTTAAGGCCTATCCATAATATGGAATGTTTATCATTGAAGAATATTAGTCAGTTAAATTAAATTTGAAAATCATTTCAGGATATCTCTTGATGTTACATAAAACCATGCACATATTAATATAGAACAAATTGAATATAGAGACACTAAGGGTTTCTTTCACTCCACATCCTTGCCAACATTTGTTTCCTGATTTGGTTTTAGCCATTCTGACTGGTGTGAGGTGATATCTCATAGCACTTTTGATTTGCATTTCCCTGATGATGAGTGATGTTGAGCATCTTTTCATGTACCTGTTGGCCATCTGTAGGTCTTCTTTGGAGAAATGTCTGTTCATGTCTTCTTCCCATTTTTAATTTGATTATTTGGTTTTTTGGGTGTATTGAGTTATATAAATTCTTTATATGTATTAGATACTAATCCTTTATCAGATATGTGACTTGCAAATATCTTTTCCCATTCAGAGGTTGTCTTTTGGTTTTGTTGGCTGCTTCCTTTCGTGTGCAGAAGCTTTTTTTTCATGTGGTTCCAACAGTTTATTTTTACCTTTGTTTACCTTCTCTCATGCACTGTTGGTGGGAAGGCAAACTGGTGCAACCACTGTGAAAGACAATATGAAAATTCCTCAAAAAATTAAAAACAGAACTACCTATGATTTAGTAATCACATTATTGTGTATTACCCAAAAAATATGAAAACACTAATTCAGAGGGATATATGCACACTTATGTTTACTGCAGCATTATTTACAATAGCTAAAATATGGAAGAAGCCCAAGTGTCCATCGACAGATGAGTGGATAAAGAAGATATTATATATACACACACACATACATGTATATATATATATATATATGTATATATATATATACACACATATATATACATAAACACAAAAACAAATAGATATTATATATTCATGCATATGCATGTACATAAAACATAAAAATATATTATATATATATATATATATATATATACACACTGGAATATTATTCAGCCATTAAAAAGATTGATACAATAGAATATTATTCAGCCATTAAAAGGAATGATACACACAACAGAATATTATTCAGTCATAAAAGGGAACAAAATCTTGACATTTGCATCAACATAGATGGAGCTAGAGATTACACTAATCAAAATAAGCCAGTCAGAGAGAGACAAATACCATATGACCTCACATACATGTGGAATTTAAGAAATAAGACAAAAGGGTAAAAAAGACACAAACCAAAGGGTAACTCAACTATAGGGAACAAACTGACAGTTACTAGAGGGAAAGTGGGGCAGAAGGGTGAAATAGGTGAAGGGGATTAAATATGTACTTATCTTGATGAGCACTGAGTAATATATACAATTGTTGAATCACTATATTGTACACCTGAAAATAATATGACTATGTTAACTACATTGGAATTAAAATTTAGAAAAATAAAATTTTACAAAAAAATACAGACATTAGTATTTTAAATGTGGCCATCATCAGTGTGGCATAGATTGCTAGTTTTCTCTTAACAATCATTTTTAAAAATTTTTTCCATTTTATTTATTTTTTCTTTTATAGTTTACTATCAGGTTGATTTCCATGTAACACCTAGTGCTCCTCCCAACAAGTGCCCTCCTCCATGCCCATCACCACCCCCCTTCCCCTCTCCCCCTCTCCCATCAGCCCTCGGTTTGTTTTCAGTATTCAAGAGTCTCTCATGGTTTGCCTCCTTCCCTCCCCTCAACTATTTTTCCACCTTCCCCTCCCTCGTAGTCCTTTGCTAAGTTTCTCCTATTACATTTATGAGTGAAAATATATGGTTTCTGTATTCTGCCTGACTTATTTTCACTTAGCATAACACCCTCCAGTTCCATCCACGTTGCTAAGAATGGCTAGGTTTCATTTTTTCTCATTGACATGTAGTACTCCATTGTGTATATAAACCACTTCTTCTTTATCCATCATCAGTTGATGGGCATTTAGGCTCTTTCCATGATTTGGCTATTGTTGAAAGTGCTGCTATGAACATTGGGGTACATGTGCCCCTAAGCTTCAGCACTTCTGTATCCCTTGGGTATATCCCTAAGCAGTGTTATTGCTGGGTCATAGGGGAGTTCTATTGTTAATTTTTTGAGGAACCTCCACACTGTTTCCCAGAACAACTGTACCAGTTTACGTTCCCACCAACAATGTAAGAGGGTGCCCATTTCTCCACATCCTCGCCATCATCTATAGTCTCCTGATATGTTCATTTTAGCCACTCTGACCGGCATGAGGTGGTATCTCTGTGTAGTTTTGATTTATATTTCCCAGATGATGAGTGACGCTGAGCATCGTTTCGTGTTTCCATTGGCCATCTGGATGTCCTCTTTGGAGAAGTGTCTATTCATGTCTTCTGCCCATTTTTTCACTGGATTATTTGTTTTTCAGGTGTGGAATTTGGTGAGTTGCTTTTAGATTTTGGATACTAGCCCTTTATCTGAGATGTCATTTGCACTATCTTTTCCCATTCTGTGAGTTGCCTATTTCTTGATTGTTTCCTTTGCAGTGCAGAAGCATTTTATCTTGATGAGATCCCAATAGTTCATTTTTGCTCTTGATTTCCTTGCCTTTGGGGATGTGTTGAGGAGGACATTGCTGAGGTTGAGATCGAAGAGGTTGTTTCATGCTTTCTCTCCCAGGGTTCAGATGGTTTTCTGTCTCACATTCAGGTCATTCATCCATTTTGAGTTTTTTTTTTTTTTGGATGATGTAAGAAAATGATTTAGTTACATTCCTTTGCATGTTTCTCTACAGTTCTCCCAGCACCACCTGTTAAAAAGGCTGTCTTTTTTCCATTGGATACTCTTTCCTGCTTTGTCAAAGATTAATTGGCCATACATGTGTGGGTCCAATTCTGGGTTCTCTATTCTATTCCTTTGATCTATGTGTCTGTTTTTGCACCAATACCATAGTGTCTTAATGATGACAGCTTTGTGGTAGAGGCCAAAGTCTGGGATTGTGATGCCTCCCATTTTGGTTTTCTTCTTCAATATTACGTTGGCTATTCGGGGCCTTTTGAGGTTCATACAAATTTAGGATAGTTTTTTCTAGCTTTGAGAAGAATGCTGGTGCAATTTTGATTGGGATTGCATTGAATGCGTAAATTGCTTTGGGTAATAATGACATTTTTAAAATGTTTATTTCTCCGGTCCATGAGCATGGAATGTTTTTCCATTTCTTTGTGTCTTCTTCAATTTCCTTCGTAAGTTTTATACAGTTTTCATCATACAGCTCTTTTACATCGTTGGTTAGGTTTATTCCTAGGTATTTTACGGCTTTTTGTGCAATTGTGAATGGGACCAGTTTCTTGATTTCTCTTTCTGTTGCTTCATTATTGGTGTATAAAAATGCAATCGATTTCTGTACATTGATTTTGTACCCAACAACTTTGCTGAATTTATGGGCCAGTTCTAGTAGGCTTCTGGTGGAATCTGTCGGTTTTTCCATGTAGAGTATCATGTCATCTGCAAAAAGTGAAAGTTTGACTTCATCTTTGCCAATTTTGATGCTTCGTTTTATTTTGTTATCTGATTCCTGATGCTAGGACTTCCAGCACTATGTTAAACAACAGTGGTGAATGTGGACATGCCTGACATGTTCTTCCTCTCAGGGGGAAAGTTCTCAGTTTTACCCCATGAAGATATTAGCTGTGAGCTTTTCATAAGTGGCTTTTGTGCTGTTTAAGTAAGTTCCTTCAATCAATCTTTCTTGAGGGTTTTTATTAAGAAAGGATATTGTATTTTGTCAAATGCTTTTTCTGCATCTGTTGGCAGGATCGAATGGTTTTTACCTTTCATTTTGTTAATATGATATATCACATAGATTGATTTGTGAATTTTTTTTTAATTTTTTAAAATGTTTTATTTATTTTTGATACAGAGAGAGACAGAGCATGAGAGGGGGAGAGGCAGAGAGAGAAGGAGACACAGAACTGGAAGCAGGCTCCAGGCTCTGAGCTAGCTGTCAGCACAGAGCCCGACGCAGGGCTCGAACCCACGAATGTGAGATCTGACCTGAGCCGAAGCCGGAGACTCAACCGACTGAGCCACCCAGGCGCCCCATGATTTGTGAATTTTGAATCAGCTCTGTAACCTAGGAATGAATCCCACTTGATCATGGTGGATAATTCTTTTTATATGTTATTGAATTTGATTTGATAGTATCTTGTTGAGTATTTTTGCATCTGTATTCATCAAGCGTATTGGCCTGTAGTTCTCTTTTTTTGCTGGGTCTCTGTCAGGTTTGCGAATCAAAGTGATGGGGGCTTCATATAATGAGTCCTGAAATTTTCCTTATATTTCTATTTTGGAATAGCTTGAGAAGAATGGGCATTAACTCTTCTTTAAATGTTTGGTAGAATTCCCCAGGGAAGTGATCTGGCCCAGGGCTCTTGTTCATTGGAAGATTTTTGATAAGTTATTCAATTTCTTCACTGGTTATAGGTCTTTTCAAGTTTTCTGTCTCTTCCAATTTGAATTTTGTAGTGCATGTGTGTTTAGGAATTTGTCCATTTCTTCTAGGTTTTCCAGTTTGTTGGCAATAATTTTTTATAGTATTCCCTGATAATTGCTTGTATTTCTGAGGGATTGGTTGTAATAGATCCATTTTCATTCATGGTTTTTTGGTGCTCTCTCTTTTCTTTTTGAGAAGCCTGGCTAGAGGTTTATCAATTTTGTTTATTCTTTCAAAAAACCAATTCTTGGTTTCACTGATCTGTTCAACTTTTTTATTATTATTATTCTATATTGTTCATTTCTGCCCTGATCTTTATTATTTCTCTTCTGCTGAGTTTGAGGTGCTTTGCTGCTCTCCATCTAATTCCTTTAGGTGTGTTGTTAAATTTTTTATTTGTGGTTTTTCTAGTTTCTTGAAATAAGCCTGATTCATAATATGCTTTCCTTTTAGGACTGCCTTTGCTGCATCCCAAAGAATTTGGATTGTTGTAATTTCATTTTTGTTTGTTTCCATATATTTTTAATTTCTTCTCTAATTGCCTGATTGGCCCAATCATCCCTTATTAGAGTGGACTTTAACCTCCATGTTTTTGGGTATTTTCCAGACTTTTCCTGTTATTGCTTTCAAGTTTCATAGCATTGTTTCTGAAAGTGTGCATAGTATGATCTCAATGCATTCATATTTATGGAGGGCTGCTTTATGCCGCACGCAGTATGTGGTCTATCTTGGAGAATGTACCATGTGCACTTGAGAAGAATGTTAATTCCATTGCCTCAGGATGTAGAGTTCTAAATATATCTGTCAAATCCATCTGTTCCAATGTGTGTTCAGATCCATTGTTTCCTTAGTGATTTTCTGTCTAGTTGATCTATCCATTGCTACAGAAATAGCTTGTACTTGTAAGCTACACTTACAAGTGGAGTATTAAAATTCCCTGAAATTAGCACATTCTTTTCAATAAGATTGTTTCTGTTTGTGATTAACTGTTTTACATATTTGGATGTTTCCGAATTCTGTGCATAGATGTCGATAATCGTTAGCTCTTCCTGATAGATAGAACCTGTAATTATTATATAATGTCCTTCTTCATCTCTTGTTACTGCCTTTACTTTAAAGTCCAGTTTGTCAGATACAAGTATGGCTACTCTGGCTTTATTTTAACTTCCAGTCTCATGATAGATATTTCTCCATCCCCTTACTTGGAGCATTCAGTTCATTTGCATTCAGTGTAATTATTGAAAAATACGGGTTTAGAGTCATTGTGTTCTCATTAGTGCTCATGCTTGTAGTGGTGCCTCTGGTACCTTGTGTTCCTTGCAACATTTACCTCATAGAGTCCTTCTTAGGATTTCTTGTAGGTCTGATTTAGTGGTGATGAATTCTTTCAATTTTTGTTTATTTGGGAAAACCTCTTTCTCTCTTTCTATTCTGGATGACAGGCTTGCTCGATAAAGGATTCTTGGCTGCATGTTTTTTCTGTTCATCACATAGAAGATTTCCTGCCATTCCTTTCTGGCCTGCCAAGTTTCAGTAGACAGGTCTGTAACCACTCTGATAGGTTTTCCATTGTATGTTAGGGCCCTTTAATACCTAGCTGCTTTCAGAATTCTCTATTTTTCCTTATATTTTACCAGTTTCACTATGACATGTCTTGCCAAAAATCAATTCAAGTTACGTCTTAGGGGAGTTCTCTGTGCCTTTTGGATTTCAATGTCTATTACCTTCCCCAGATTTAGGAAATTCTCAGTTATAATTTGGTCTAGTATCCCTTCAGGACCTCTCTCTCTTTCTTCCTCTTCAGGAATTCTTATGATACTGATGTTGTTCCGTTTGATCGTATCACTCAGTTCTCAGATTCTATTTTCCTACTCCTGGATCAGTTTATCTCTCTTTTTCTCAGCTTCTTCTTTGTCTATAACTTTGTCTTTTAATTCACTTATTCTCCTCTCTCATCTTCAATCTGTGCAGTGGCTGCCTCCATTATATTATGCACCTCACTTTTAAGCATTTTTAAACTTGTCATAGCTATTTTGAAGGTCTCTAGTCTATGTATCAATAGTTTCTCTGATGTCTTCCACGCTTTTTTCAAGCCCAGTGAGTAATTGTATGACAGTTGCTCTAAATTCTTGGCCCGTTATGTTGCTTATATCTGTTTTGAGCCATTCTGTAGCTGTGACTTCTTCCTGGAGTTTCTTTACAGGAGAGTTTTTCAGTTTCATCATTTGCACTAGCTTTCTGTCTCTTGTTAGTTTTAAAAGCTTGTTTTGCACTCTGTACCTGTGAGTATTGCTATATTAAAGAAGGCTCATTGACTTTCCAGGTCCTGTCCATTTAGGAAGTGTTCTTTTGATGTTGTAACTTGGTCTCAATTGTTGTGCTTTTGGTTATTTTATTTCCCTACTCATATTGATATTTGGGACTCTCCACCATGTGTACTTTGGCTTGTTTCTTGAGGTAGCCCTGAAAAAGAAAACAGACAGACAAACACACAGGGAACAAAAGCATGCAAATGCACAGACAATTCAAACAAACAAGCAAACCAAAAGGAAAAAGAAAAAGGGGGAGGGGAACAAATATAATAAAAGACAAAGGACAGTCTAAAAGCATAAAAACAGAAATCCCAGTTACAAGTAAAGAGCATGGTGGAGGCAGTCTTGATGTAAGAGTGTATACAAAGAGAGAAGTGACAGGGGTGGGGAGAAAGCAAAGTTGAACATTGACCAGGCAGAGATTAAAAGGCTTAATTCTGAGATAGAAAGAGGCAAATAAGGTAGGAGATGAGGAGAAAAAGAACAAAGATAATGTTACCAAAAGAACCTATATAGTCTGATTATCCATAGAGAGAAAGAAAGGTAGAGAGGGAAGTGTAGAATATGCATCAAGAGAATATACTAGATGTGACTGTTTAAGGAAACCAATGACCAGAGTGCCCTGTCAGTTGGAGGGGAGAGGTAAGAATGAGACAAGGGAAAATATACCTGAATAGCAAGAATTGATCATGGCAATGCATCAATGTGGTCTTGCTCCCGGCTCCTGTTAAAAAAAAAAAAAAAAAAAAAAAAAAGCCGCACTCCAGCACAGATGGGCTTGGTTTGGTGTAGGAAGGTCTCGGCTCCACTGTGGATCCCACAGGCCATTCCCTAAGGCCCCGAGTTGGTAGTCATGGGGAGAAAAATGGCGGTGCTCCAGTCCCTTCTGTAACACAGCATTGCAATTCACTCTTTTGGGTCTGATCTCCCTGTGCCTCTGGCATAGCCACAGTGGGCTGAGTTTTATATTTCCAACCCCACCTCGCTTCCAGATTTTAGTCTGCACAGTTTAAAGATATTGTCTGAAATGTACTTCTGCAGGCCAGGCAGCTTCCTAGCTGGGGTCCAAGTAGGGGGAGTAGGAGAACAGTTTCTCCTGGCGCCACCTAGGATCAAGGCATGAAGGAAAGCACCCCAGGTAGAGAAAAAAAATCTCTCGCCAAACCCTCTGCGGTTATTGATGGGATGATAGGATCCCTCCATCTCCAGCCAAGGTTTTTCTCTTCTCCAAAGACAGTTTATAGCAGTTTCTGCCACTCTTTCTCTTCCCCTCATCTCTCCGTGGTTCTCTGCAGAGGGAGCTCCCTCCCCTCTGTACTCCGGTTCCCTACAGTTTTTATCTTCCCCAGTTCACAATCACGAGCCTACGAGGCTGTCTTTTAGCGGACTCCGACTCTTTTCCTTCAAGACTCTGCAGTTCAGTGTCTTAAGGCTTCAGTCCTTCCTGGTTTTAGAGATGCGGGCAGGAGAAAAAGTACAAAGCTCCCTACGTCTCTGCTATCTTGCCGCGACCGCTCAGGCAAGCTTTAAAGTCAGGCCGCCACATCAGAGAACTTGTTGAGCCACAGAACTCCTTGTCTGTTCAGACTGCATGTGTTTCTCTGGTTCACTGATGCCTTCTCATTTGGGGGTGCGTTTGTTGCCTGAAGTGCTCTTTCTTTATCAGAAGATTCCCCTTCAATCAAGTCTAAATTGGTCTCCTCACAGCTTCTATCTGTTTGGTCTGGCCATGCTCTCATGCTTGGCCTCTCTCTCTACTGAATAACCACACTGAAGCAGATGTTCATTGAAGCCTGGGGTGGCCACAGTTCCTGCTTTCTACAGAACTGGACACAAGTTTGCTATGAATGACTCTAATCCCAGGTGTGAGGCCAAACAACCCTCCCCAACTGTCCAGCCAACACCACCAACCACTGTGCCAATGGCCACCAACCGCTTAAATTTATTTTTAAAAATGTTTACATTTATTTGTTTTTGAGAGGCAGAGAGAGACAGCACAAGTGAGCGAAGGGGAGAAAACAAATGAGACACAGAATCTGAAGCAGACTCCAGGCTCCGATCTGACAGTGCAGAGCCCGACGTGGAGCTCGAACTCAAAAACTGTGAGATCATGACCTGAAGTGAAGTAGACGCTTAACTGACTGAGCCACCCAGGTGCCCTAAAAATATTTTGTTTTTTAAATGTACTTAATGTGAGAAAGAGAGAGAACGAAAACTGGTGAGGGACAGAGAAAGAGGGAGAAAAAGAATCCCAAGCAGGCTCCACACTGAGAGTGTGTAGCTCAACATGGGGCTTAAACTCGAACTCGTGAGATCATGACCTGAGCCGAGATCATGAGTCAGATCCTTAACTGACTAGTCCATCCAGGCATCCCTCCCTTAACAAACTTTATGCCTTCTCATATTATTATAGAAATGCAAGGAAGTGTCTATTCAGAAAATAAGGCTGCATGTCCCAATGATATTTCCAACTAGATGTGATAATATAATGACTAAGTGGCAATTTCTGAGCCCACATTTGTCATTTGCTCTCTTTTATGTTCTGCCATCTGGGATGTGGATGTCATCATATTGAAGTCTGCCATGAGGTCAAGGATTTTTGTGGCTCAGCATCAGGACAGAAGAAGCCTAGCTCCTTGACAGTGTGCAGTGAACCTCTTCATGAAGGTGAAATAAATGTCTATTGTGTTGAACTCTAAGAGAGGTCATCATTTATACCCACACCTAACCCTAACTAGGTGGTAAGAAACACACAGCATTAGTCTTTGTGCATTATCCAAATTGTCTTCAATAATCACTATTACAATTATAAAGTATAAACAACTCATTGTTTAAAATAATTTTATCACAAGTCTAAAGTCAGATGTGATATTACTTATCCAAAATTTGAGTTAATATCTTGTAAAGGAAAAACATTTTTCCTTAGTCTAGAATATTGATGTCATTTTCTAATAAGGGTTTCTTACTACTACTAACTGGATTATTTTAATACGAACACTTCCTGAAATAATGGCTAGTTTTACTTACTGGTATTTCTCTTGAAGATTTTTCATGATTTATTTTAGTTTATTGCATAAATTACTAAACAGTGTAGAGCAATTCAAAAACACCACATTTAAATGAAAATTACTTTTCTAGAAAATGAAAATATTATTTTTGCTCTACCCCAAGGAAATTATTTTTAAATTATTTTTAATAGCCTTGAAATATTTAAATATATCTTCACTGTAATTCAGTATCAAATGAATGAAACAAGAAAAATCTTGTTAATTATAAACCATTTTCCTTACTTTGGCCCCTCGTATTTGAATTATGATTAAATTTACCTTGTCACTTTATAATTTCAAAGTTGTAGTTTCTGTTGTTTTATATTTTAAAAATTATCATAACAACTAAAAGAATTAACATTTGGTCTAGGTATGCTTGTGTCATACATGGTTAAGTGCTTTCAGGTGAGTGGCATTACAAGTCATGTTTTCAGTGAACATTTATTAAATTCCTATTGGATGTCAGCTGTGATGTTGGGCAGAACATGCAAAGATTAAAATGGTATAGTTTATGCTCTTTGGACCTGTCACGTTTTCAGAAAAGGGCTCTTATTAAGCCTGTCTGAGGATACATTTTCTATACTGAGTCATCAAAAATCTAAGTCTTATTTAATTGAAAAAGATTAAGTAAAATTATCCAAATATTAGACTTAAGCAAATACACACTTATGGATCCTCTGAAAAGTCAATTACACCATTCCCCTTATTTAAACCTCAATATTTTAAACTTAATATTTATCATATAAAATATAAATTAATAAATGTATTTTTTGCTTATGAGTAGGTACTATTACCAAAAGAAGGAGTTTATTTTCTTCTTCTAATTTTGAGCTCTAGGAAAACATTGTGTACTTCTTAACATTTAAACTGAATTGCTGAAAATTAATAAAAACTGCTAATTCCACCTTGTAAAATCTCTGGCATGCAATTGAAAGGATAATGGTATTTTTAAATACCTTACACTCTTGAAAATTTTTTAGTTAAAGGAAAAATAATGCTCTGTCTGCTATGCCTTTCATCTTAAAAACAAGATTCTTAATGACCTAAGGATGTTTAATGGGAACATCTTTTCATAGCATGTGAAAAGCATTACCTCCACACACATATTTATTTTCTCCTCAAGGTGCAGTATATAGTAGTGACTACTTTAATATGTTTAGGTTTTTATAAATGATATTTATCAAATATCCTAGAATATTTAAAATAGTTTTAAAAGAGTTTTTTCTTTGGAGAAGAGTCAAATCAATATAAGTATCTATGAACAACAATACAAGGTAGATCAGTCCAGTATGTAGACAAATTCAGGAATTTATCTGAAGAATGTCTGCATTTTCCTGTCTTGCTTTGGTTAAGTTATAAACTCCCCCATATTCTCAGGTTAAATTAACAGGCTCTATACTTTTTCTATTGCTATGTAACCACTCCAAATGTGGTGGCCATAGACAACAGTGATGTATTATTATTTTGCACATTATAACTTCAGTCTTTGAAGGGATCTAATCTAATTTTTCAAATGAGAACACTGACGATCCTGAACTTACCTGAGTTGTTGGTTTCAGACTGCAGTCCTAAACAATATAAACTTTTATTAAAAAATATTAAAAAAACAAAGAAAAATACCTCAGGTTTGATATGAGAACCTCCCAAGACATCATTGAACTAAATTAATATTTGATCTTGAAGGCATTACATTGCTTTCATAAGCGAACAGAAGTTTAAGTAAACAGACTACATATAACAGAATCAATTTGTGTATTTGAGAATATTCTCTGGCCTTAAGATTAATGGGAAAAATATGACTACAGTCTCAGCATCATCTTTTTTTTTCCTGACTTAATGGATAAAAGAGATATACAAATTCAAATGAGAATACCTCAAATCAAATTTTGTTAACTAAAAGAAGAATTTTGAACGATGAAATTTTGTGACATTTTGATACGGTAGAGTGGAACTAACCTCCTACATTTGGAAAGCCTGATAATGATATTAGTAGGTAATATAACCCTACCCTACATCATGTAGGGTTATTAGAATTCTCCCTAAGAGAAAGTATTTCTGTTCTTTAAATTAATTCTGATAATGTTTTTCCTCAAAGAGCTTACAAGTAAAATACATATTTTTTTGCTTTACCTAAAAATGTTAACATATGTAAATATTTATTCTAAGATATCAGTTCCTATTTGCATGTGAGCTGTATATCAGCTGTTAGTATAAATGGTGATATTCCAAAGGTAACCAAGATTGTTAAATTCCACAAGGAAAATCCATTTAAATGTAGCACAAAAAATGAAAGAATAAAAGCAATCTTTTAGGTAAGGCCACATACCAGCTACCAACACTTTTTAGAAAAAAAAATTATACTGGGGGTATACAGATATAAACACATGCCAGAAAGAGATTTGTTATTTACACAGAATATGTTTTATGCCTACTACCACACATTTCTATATGTTTCAATTTTTTAGTCACTTGGTTCAGAAAAACAAATAAGCAAACAAACCAAACAGAAAACCGAGATGAGATTAGTGAATAACCTTATCCCTACATTAGTTTTCAAGATTAATTCTTGAATCTTAGCAGCATAGAGAAAGCAGACAAAAGAATTTCTGGTCAAAATCATCCACAATTCTTCCATCTCAGCAATGATTTTTAAAATTTATTTTATTTTTTTATTATAGTTTATTGTCAAGTTTTTTCATGTAATAGTGCTCATCCCAACAAATGCCCTTCTCTATACCTATCACACATTTCTGCCTCTCTCTTACCTCTGCATCAACCCTCAGGTTGTTCTCAGTATTTAAGAATCTCTTATGGTTTGCCTCCCTCCTTCTCCTTAATTATTTTTTCCTTTTCCTTCCCTATGGTCTTCTGTTAAGTTTCTACTGTTCCACATATGAGTGAAAGCATATGGTATCTTTCTCTGCCTGACTTATTTCACTTAGCATAACACCCTTGAGTTCCATCCACCTTTCTACAAATGGCCAGATTTCCTTTTTCTTTTTCTTTTCTTTTATTTTACTTATTTATTTTTAATAGTTTATTGTCAAATTGGTTTCCATATAACACCCAGTGCTCTTCCCAACATGTGCCCTCCTCCATTACCACCAATTCTTTCCCCCTCTCCCCCATCCTCTTCAACTCTCGTCTCATTTTTAGTATTCAATAGTCTCTCAGGTTTTGCTTCCCTCTCTCTCCCCAACTCTCTTTCCCTCTTCCCCTCCCCATGGTCCTCCATTAGATTCTCCTGTTCTCCTGTTAGACCTATGAGTACAAACATATGGTATCTGTCCTTCTCCACTTGACTTATTTCACTTAGCATGGCACCCTCAAGGTCCATTCACTTTGTTACAAATGGCCAGATTTCATTCTTTCTCACTGTCATGTAATACTTCATTGTGTGTGTGTGTGTCTGTGTGTGTGTGTGTCTGTGTGTGTGTGTGTGTATACACACCACATCTTCTTGATCCATTCATCAGGTGATGGACATTTAGGCTCATTCCATGATTTGACTATTGTTGAGAGTGCTGCTATAAACATTGGGGTACATGTGCCCCTATGCATCAGTACTTCTGTATCCCTTGGGTAAATCCCTAGCAGTGCTATTACTGGGTCATAGAGGTGTTCTATTGTTAATTTTTTGAGGAATGTTCAAGCTGTTTTCCAGAGCGGCCACACCAGTTTACATTCCCACCAACAGTGTAGGAGGGTGCCC
>NC_043703.1:84047984-84120537 GCF_006229205.1 Suricata suricatta | reverse complement strand
TTGTGTTTCCCTGGGGATGAGTGATGTTGAGCATTGTTTCATGTGCCTGTAGGCCATCTGGATGTCCTCTTTGGAGAAGTGTCTGCTCATGTCTTCTGCCCATTTCTTCACTGGGTTATTTGTTTCTTGGGTGTGGAGTTTGGTGAGTTCCTTGTAGATTTTAGATACTAGCCCTTTATCTGAGATGTCATTTGCAACTATCTTTTCCCATTCTGTCAGTTGCCTATTTAGTTTTCTTGATTGTTTCCTGTGCATTGCAGAAGTTTTTATATTGATGAGGTCCCAAGAGTTCATTTTTGCTTTCATTTCCCTTGCCTTTGGGGATGTGTTGAGTAGGACATTGCTGAGGTTGAGGTCAAGGAGGTTGTTTCCTTCTTTCTCCTCCAGGGTACTGATGGTTTTCTGTCTCACATTCAGGTGATTCATCCATTTTGAGTTTATTTTTGTGTGTGATGTAAGAAAGCGGTCTATTTTCATTCTTCCGCATGTTGCTGTCCAGTTCTCCCAGCACCACCTGCTAAAGAGGCAGTCTTTTTTCCAGTGGATACTCTTTCCTGTTTTGTCAAAAATTAATTGGCTGTACATTTGTGGACCCAGTTCTGGGTTCTCTATTCTATTCCTTTGGTCTATGTGTCTGTTTTTGTGCCAATACCATAGTGTCTTGATGATGACAGCTTAGTAGTAGAGGCTAAAGTCTGGGATTGTGATGCCTCGCATTTTGGTTTTCTTTTTCAATATTACTTTGGCTATTCGGGGTCTTTTGTGGTTCCATACGAATTTGAGGATAGTTTGTTCTAGCTTTGAGAAGAACGCTTGTGCAATTTTGATTGGGATTGCATTGAATGTGTAGATTGCTTTGGGTAGTAATGACATTTTCACAATTCCTTCGATCCATGAGCATGGAATGTTTTTCCATTTTGTGGTGTCTTCTTCAATCTCTTTCATAAGATTTCTATAGTTTTCACCATATAGGTCTTTTACATCCTTGGTTAGGTTACTCCTAGGTATTTTATGGTTTTTTTGTGCAATTGTGAACGGGATCAGTTTCTTGATTTCTCTTTCCACTGCTTCATTGTTGGTGTATAGGAATGCAACCGATTTCTGTACACTGATTTTGTACCCTGAAACTTTACTGAATTCATGGATCACTTCTAGAAGGCTTCTGGTGGAGTCAATTGGGTTTTCCATGTAGTGTCTTATGTCATCTGCAAAAAGTGAGAGTTTGGCTTCTTCTTTGCCAATTCTGATGCCTTTTATTTCCTTTTGTTGTCTGATTCCTGATGCTAGAACTTCCAGCACTATGTTAAACAACAGTGGTGAGAATGGACATTCTTGTCATGTTCCTGATCTCAGGGGAAAAGCTCTCAGTTTTTCCCCACTGAGGATGATATTCGCTGTAGGCTTTTCACAAATTTCTTTTATAATGTTTAGGTAAGTTCCTTCTATTCTGACTATTTCAAGGGTTTTTTTTTTATTATTAAGAAAGGGTGCTATATTTTGTCACATGCTTTTTCTGCAGCTATTGACAGGATCATATGGTTTTTATCTTTTCTTTTGCTAATGTGATGTATCACATTGATGGATTTGCAAATATTGAACCAGCTTTGTAACCCAGGAATGAATCCCACTTGATCATGATGGATAATGTTTTAATATGCTGTTGAATTCGATTTGCCAGTAACTTGTTGAGTATTTTTGTATCTGTATTCATTAAGGATATTGGTCTGTAGTTCTCTTTTTTTGCTAGGTCTCTTTCTGGTTCGGGTATCAAGGTGATGCTGGCTTCATAGAATGAGTTTGGAAGTTTTCCTTCTATTTCTATTTTTTGGAATAGTTTGAGAAGAATGGGTATTAGCTCTGCTTTAAATGTCTGGTAGAATTCCCCTGGGAAGCCATCTGGCCCTGCGCTCTTATTCACTGGGTGATTCTTGATAAGGGATTCGATTTCTTCATGGGTTATTGGTCTATTCATGCTTTCTATCTCTTTCCGTTTGAAATTTGGTAGTGCATGTGCATTTAGGAATTTGTCCATTTCTTCTAGGTTGTCCAGTTTCTTGACATATAATTTTTCACAGTAATCTATAATGTTTTCTTTTTTTCCTAGGGGATTTGTTGTAATAGATCCATCTTCATTCATGATTTTTTCTATATGGGTGCTTCTCTTTTCTTTCTGAGGAGCCTGGCTAGAGGTTTATCAAATTTTGTTTATTTTTTCAAAGAACCAACTCTTGGTTTCATTGATCTGCTTGACTGTTTCTTTGGATTCTATATTGTTTATTTCTTCCCTGATCTTTATTATTTCTTTTCTTCTGCTGGGTTTGGGGTGCTCTTGCTTCTCCCCTTCTAGTTCCATTAGGTGCTCTGTTAGATTTTTAATTTGTGCTTTTTTTAGTTTGTTGAAATAGGCCTGGATTGCAATATACTTTCCTCTTAGGACTGCCTTTGTGGTATCCCAGAGATTTTGGATCGCTGAATTTTCGTTTTCATTTGTTTCCATATATTTTTTAAGTTCTCTAATTGCCTGATTAGCTCAATCATTCTTTAGTAGGGGGGTTTTTAACCTCCACATTTTTGGAGGTTTTCCAGACTTTTTCCTGTGGTTAATTTCAAGTTTCATAGCATTGTGATCTGAAAGTGTGCGTGGTATGATCTCTATTCGTTTATACTTATGGAAGGCTTCTTTATGCTCCAGTATGTGATCTATCTTGGAGAATGTGCCATGTGCACTCGAGAAGGAGGAGAATTTCCTAACTTCAGGATGTAGAGTTCAAAATATATCTATCAATTCCATCTGTTCCAATGTGTTGTTCAGGTCCTTTGCTTCTTTAGTGATTTTCTGGTTGGCTGATCTATCCATTGCTGTCAGTGGTGTATTAAAGTCCTCTGCAGTTAGCACATTCTTTTTTTTAAACTTATTTTTTAAATGCTTTTTATTTATTTTTGAGAGACAGAGAGACAGTGCAAGCAGGGGAGGATCAGAGAGAGAGAGAGAGATACAGAATCTGAAGCAGGCACCAGGCTCTGAGCTAGCTGTCAGCACAGAGCCCGATGCAGGGCTCAAACTCACCAACCATGAGATCATGACCTGAGCTGAAGCCGGACACTTAACCAACTGAGCCACCCAGGTGCCCCTAGCACATTCTTATCAATAAGATTGTTTCTGTCTGTGATTAATTGTTTTATGTATTTTGGTGCTCCCAAATTTGGCATATAGATGTTTATAATTGTTTGCTCTCCCTGATGGAGACACCCTGTAATTATTATACAGTGTCCTTCTTCATCTCTTGTTACTGCATTTACTTTAAAGTCCAGTTTGTCTGATATAAGTATGGCTACTCTGGCTTTCTTTTGGCTTCCAGTTTCATGAAAGATATTTCTCCATCCCTTTACTTTCAACCTGATGGTATCTTCAGGTCTATAATCAGTCTCTTGTAGACAGAAAATAGATGGACTTTGTTTTTTTATCCATTCTGCTACCCTTTGTTGTTTGGTTGGAGCATTCAGTCCATTTACATTCAGTTATTATTGAAAAATGTGGGTTTAGATTCATTGTGTTCTCTGTGTAATTCATGTTTGAAGTGGTGTCTCTGGCATCTTGTGCAACTTTTCCCTCATTGAGTCCCTCTTACGATTTCTTGTAGGGCTGTTTTTGTGGTCATGAATTCTCTCTAGTTTTGTTTATTTGGGAAAACTTTTATCTCTCCTATTTTGAATGACAGGCTTGCTGGATGATGGATTCTTGGCTGCATGTTTTTTCTATTCATCACATTGAAGATTTCCTGTCATTCCTTTCTGGCCTGCCAAGTTTCAGTAGATAGGTCTGTAACCACTCTGATATGTTTCCCTTTGCATGTTAGGACCCTTTTCTCCCTAGCTGCTTTCAGAATTCTCTCTTTATCTTTATATTTTGCCAGTTTCACTATGATATGTCATGCCAAAGGTCAACTCAAATTACATCTTAAGGGTGTTCTTTGTGCCTCTTGAATTTGAATGTCTATTTCTCTCCCCAGATTTAGGAAATTTTCAGTTATAATTTGGTGTAGTATCCCTTCAGGACCTCTCTCTCTTTCTTCCTCTTCAGGAATTCCTATGATACTGATGTTGTTCTGTTTGATTGTATCACTCAGGTCTCGAATTCTCCTTTCCTACTCCTGGATCAATTTCTCTCTCTTTTTTTTGGCTTCCTCTTTTGCTATAAGCATATCTTCTAATTCACCTATTATTCTCTCTGCCTCTTCCATCCTTGAGGTGGCCGCCTCCATTTTATTATTCACCTGATTTGTAACCTTTTTAAACTAATCACAGCTGTTTTTCAAAGTCCCTAGTCATTGTTTCAGTAGCTTCCCTGATGCTTTTTTCAAGCCCAGCGATTAATTTTATGACAAGTGTTTTAAATTCTTGTTAGGATATGTTGTTTAGATCTGTGTTGAGCAGTTCTGAGGCTGTGACTTCTTCCTGGGGATTCTTCAAGGGAGAGTTCTTTTGTTTTGTCATTTTCACTAGTTTTCTGTCTCTTGTCAGTTTTAAAAAGCTCGTTGTGCACTGTGCACCTGTTAGTATTGCTGTTAAAGGAGGCTTTTTGACTGTCCAGTGCCTGTCGTTTCAGGAAATATTCTTTTAATGGTGTTTCTCAGTTTCTCTTGTTGTGCCTTTGATTATTTTATCTCCCTACTCAGCGATATTTGGGACTCGCTGTCATGCACACTTTGGCTTGTTTCTTGGGTCAGCCCTGAAAAGGAAAACAGACAAACACACAGACAAATCAAGCAAACAAACAAATTGAAAGGGGGAAAGGAAGAATAGAAAAGGGGAGAAAAGAATAGAAAGAGAAGAAAAGAAGAAGAAAAAAATAAAGGGGGGCAGAGAAAATGAAGGACAATGGACAGTCTAAAAGTGTATAACCAGTTTGAGGGACAGATAAGGATGAGATAAGGGAGAATGTATCTGGAAGGCAAATAAAATTTTAAGTAAAAAAGGTAATAATAATAAAAAATAAGTACAAAAAAAAGTAGCAGATCCTCCTCATAGATAGGTGTGGTTTGGTGGAGGTAGGTCTCCTGGGGCTGCTCTCAGTAGCCCCACCTTGGTGGTTGCAGAGGATGAATGGTGGCTCCCCAAGCTCCGCTGGAACTAAGCACTGTAGGCCACTCTAATGGATCTGATCTCCTTGTGCCAGTAGCTGAGCCGAGTTGTATCTTTCAGGCCCTCTTTGTTTCAAAATCCTAGTCAATGCACTTTTATGCTACCACAGATGAGATGTACTCGCTTTGGCAGCTGGTTTCTTAGCTGGGATCTCATAGGGGGAGGGAGCAGTTTCTCTTGGCACTGCTGGGATTTGTGCTGCTGCTGCCTGAGACACAGGGTGCTGCTGGAAATGAGCTGTGTGCTCCAGCAGCCACACCAAAGCTTGCGCCCCTGCCTCCACTGCCACCAACTCTCTTCTAGGATCACGTAGGGGTGCGGGGCTGTTTTTTCCCTGTTGGCACCTGTGATTTGGGATTCGCGCTGCCAATGTGGGAGGCCAGATGCACTGTGGAAATGGCATGCGAGCTCCTGCTCCCACAGCTGAAGTTGAAGTGCGTGCCCCCAAGGCCACTGACTCCCTGCCAGTATCGCGCAGAGGTGGAGGCTGTTTTTTCCTTGTGCCACCCGGGGGGTCAGGATTCGCAGTGCCCAGCAGTTATATGTGAAGTGAGCATTTTTCTCTCCGAGCGTGGTTAAACGTTTTTTTTTTTATCTCTTCCCTAGAGACAGTACTATGAGTGTGTTCAGTTTCTCTTTCTCTTCCTTTTTTCTCTCAGGGGCTCCCCGTGCTTTCCTTGTGTTGGGCTGGGGCTCCCACCTTCCCTGCCCTTCTCAGGCTGGCCCATTTTCCAATCTCCACAGTTCGCAGTCACTCACTCAGGCATCTCTGAGGTTGTCTTCTTCTGGAGTCTGTATTTCCTCCTTCCACTCTTGCAGATGAGAGTAACGTCCTTCTCAGTTTAATAGATGGGGCAGATGAAGTTTACAGAGCTCCCTTCCTCTCTGCCATCTTGGTTCCTCCCCCCAGATTCATTTTTTTTTCATTTAGCAATGATATTAGATTAACTGGGCTGGTAGAGGAAGTAGCATAGAAGAAAAAAAGGTATTATGGGATCTCAAAAAAGGAATATTATGCCCCATCCTTTCTCTGATGTTGAGACCATGATATTGGATCACAGAAGTCCAATGCAGAAGCTGGAATGTTGGGCCTGTTTCTCAGTTGGTAGTCTGGGAGTCAGTAAGCCCTGTGTAGAAAACATGATCTTCCCTGGATGAGGCTTAAAGCAGATATGGCAAATGGGTGTCCAGGCCTGAGGAGAGCTATGGAGATCCTATCCATTCAAGATTGAGAACAAAAGAAAAAAAAAAGTGTTGCTTCATTGTCATGTACCCTGACCATGATGGAGGTTGATGACAGAAGGAGCTAGTGGCCTGAAAGTGTCTCATGGTAGCAGAGCTGATTCTGTGACCTTGAGTTGAGTGCAGATTGGGAAGGATCTGATTGTCTCAACAGGTGCCTTTACAAAGAAACTGACAATTATTGTTATCTTTCTAGAATATAAGCTCCGTTTAGGTAAAGATACTACTGTATCCTTAGGCCCAAGCATGGTTCACACTCAATAAGTATTCATTGATGGATAAAGAAATCATATCTTAACATCATATCTTAACATGGATTCTGCACAGCCTTCATTTGAATCCAGAATTATTTATTATCTAGACATTGTCTGTACAGTCCAAAATAAAATGAAATAACACCTTCCTCAACAACAGGCTCACGAATATAAAGAATTTCACACAGTACCAGGCAAATAGAAATGTTCAAAAATAATGTTTGGTTATTGTTGGAAAATGATAAGAAATGTTCATAATAGTAACCGTGAGAGCTTGATGAACATAATTACTTGAGCAGAATTCCTGGTTAGAAAATCTATCTGTATTTGAGCATCTGAAGTTGCTTGTTTTTGTTTGGTTTTGTTTTGTTTTCTCTGCTTTGCATTGGACAAATTGTTCTCATCAGAAATCCAAAACAGATAAACTGACAGATAGCTTGAGTATAGAATATATATTTGTATATATAAATATGGCATCAGAAACAACTGTCAGATATCTAGTTTTGTACCTGGATAGAATCATTCTCTATTCAGTGGATTTCCATAATTGATCATACACTAACCACCTAACAGCCACACACTCTTTGACTCTCAGACTCACCTGCTGCCACTTATTGACACAAACACTGTGAGCCCAAGGAGGCATGCTCAGCTGCAGACCCCTGGGATTCAGCCTTTTCTGGATTGTGCAGAATAGCCTGAAGTGAAAGACAAACAAGGTGCCTGGAGCAAAATTTCTTGATTAGCACTACTCTGTCCTTTAAAGTGATCACATGAACTTTTATCTGAAACATCCTTTGGAGCAGCTACAGATGGGATGTGTTGCTATGAGAACGGCCAAGCAGTTTTGCAAATTCCATGTTTGATAGATAATAACCTTTGTATCATTTAATATTGGATTTCCTGTTACTGATGGCAGTAAATAATCCTTACCTTCCTTTAGTGAACAGTCGCTTCATCCCAAAGCCCAAAACCATGTGTAAAGACATTTTAGCAAAGGATTTCCAGTAAAGCCTACAGACCACATAGATCTGACCTAATCAGTGATTGCCTTGGGCTATCTGCTGTGTGATTTCTGCTTTCCACATTATCTCCTGGGGTTGTTTTTATCTAATACTTGTAAATATTTTAAAAATTCGAACTGTATGTAATCAGTTGTAAATGCTATGGAGTTTCAGATCACATTAACAGCGTTGAAGAAAATGGATCCTCATTAAAATTATAATCAATCCATTTTCATTTCTCCTGAAATGTTTTCTTATATTGTCCCATGTTTTGATCCAATGTTTCAACATTATAAAAAGGCAGTTTTGATTGTAGCAGGAAAATATTTAGAGATTAAAAAAGAAAGTTGGGAAGAACTAATTCACTTTCCTTAATTTGCCATCACCATGATGTACCAAATTGTCCAAGGGATCATATTGCCAAAAGTGTTGTGCAAGAGCATATTGATTTACTGTCTCTGACCACTCTCATTCTTAACACCAAATTTTCTGAATTAGAAAATCACCAAATATGGTTCTCAATTTATCTGAGAGAAGGAATGACTCTTTGAAGCTGAAAACTATTCATCATTTAACTAATTTTTAGGGGCACCTGGTAACTCAGTTGGTTAAGCATCTGACTCTTGATTTCAGCGCAGGTCATGGTCTCATGGTTCTGGAAATCTAGCCTCATGTTGGGCTCTGCACTGGCAGTGAGGAGCTTGCTTGGGATTCTCTCTCTCCTTCTCTCTTTCTGGTCCTTCCCACTTTCTCTAAAAATTATATAAGTAAACAAAAAAGATAAATATAATTTTTTTAAACTTACATTCTTATGTAGTGAATTTATTCCATTATATGACAGGAACAGTTCTCCAATACTGTAGTGAGAATGTTGGTATAATTTTGACCAAGAGAAATTATGAGTTTATAACATTAAGAAAAAAGCCAGAACACTTTCTTTCCTACAAATAGCTTCTATTTTACTTGAGAACTATTTCATTGGTTAATCTGGTTATTGCTGTTTTTTCAAGGACTCTCTACACACACAAGAAAGCATTTCTGAGCTAATTGTAGAATATGATGATGTTGAAAGAAATCAAAGATCTAAATAAATGGTAAAATATTCCATGTTCATTCCTATGCAGATTCAATATTGTTAAGTCAATGTCAGTTTTTCCCAACATGATTTATAGATTGAACAGAATCTCAATCAAAATCTCAGCAAGTTCCTGGGTAGAAATATTGATTCTAGAGTTTATATGGAAAGGCAAGAGACTCAGAATTATGATATACTGATCGCAGAAATAAGAAAGATTTATAGGTAATATCCATAGGCTTTGGTAATCCTGCAAACTTTTTGTAGAACATGGAGGTTTGGCTGTGGTGGGCGATTGTGCACCTGAGAACCTAGTTACGGTTCTTTTTCATTGACTTAGGGCAACGGCTTCCCCAAGCTGCAAGACCTATCTCTACCTCTCCCTCTAGCAGTCTACAGCTGTCTCTTGGACAGTGTGGAAATTAGATGCACAGTCAAAAATCTGTATACAACTTTTATAAAAAATGTTTTTATGTTTATTTATTTTTGAGAGACAGAGACAATGTGAGCAGGGGAGGGTCAGAGAGAGAGGGAGACACAGAATCTGAAGACAGGCTCCAGGCTCTAAACTGGCTGTCAGCACAGAGCCCGATGTGGGGCTCGAACCCACAAACCGTGAGATCATGACCTGAGCTGAAGTTGGATGCTTAAAAGACTGAGCCACCCAGGCGCCCCTGTATACAACTTTTGACTCCTCAAAAACCTAACTATGAATCCCTATGGCTATTTGGAAACCTTGCCAATAACATAAACAGTTGATTAATACATATTTTGTAGGATTTATGTATGATATACTGTATCCCTTCAGTAAAGCCAAAGAAAAAGAGTGAGTAAGAACATCATAAGGAAGAGATAATGCATTTATAGTACTGCGCTGTATTTATTGAAAAAAATCTCCGTATAAGTGGAACTGCACAGTTAAAACTTGTGTTGTTCAAGGGTCAACTGTATATCTATATATCTACCTATATCATCTATTTCTATATCTGTGTCTATGTGTATGTCTGTCTTTATCTATCTATGTATCTCTAAGATTCAGAAATCTGACCTGTAGGCTGTGGGTTGGGAAACTTCTAGCTTAAGGAGGAATACATGCATGTAGTTCTGTGGGAAATGTCAGGGAATATGAAAACTCTCTGAAAGAACTGAACATGAAGTATTAGGAAAACAGAAAACTGGGTATCATGTCCAGCACCATAATTATTTTCATGCTGCTCTTTTATGAACCCATTGCAGTGGGAGAAAAATTACATTCCCCATTGGTGAAATTAGAAAATCAAGCAGAACTTATTTTATGTTAAGCATTTTTTTCAAAATACAAAAGAATAAGCATTAGAAATTATGAAAGTGTAAATATATTTTTCTTTACTTTGAAGTAAGCAGTTGAAATCCATGAGTCTTAACCTGCAACTAAATACTTTCCCATCTGTTATCTGTTGGGTCCTCGTCCTCAACGAGTGCCCACTGGAGCAATTAGCATTAATTAGCACATTTATTGTCAAGTCTGGATGAGATCCTGTGAATGAGATGGACAGAAAGGAAAATCTCCTTATCTCAGCTAGTGCTGATCCCACCCAAAAAGAAGATTGCAATACATTGTCAGAAATCTGTAAGGCAAGTTCACTGCCAATACCACACTGGGAGCAGTTACAGATGTCTGCTTCCTGTGAGTCTTGCTGATGGCTGTTAGGAACATTATCTTTACCCAGAAATGGAAAACGAAATTCCAAAGAAAGGATAATGTTATTTACCTTCATGGTCAAAAGCCTCTCAAAGGGCTCTAGTGCACATTTTGCATTTTAACACAATGGACACCACTAAGGACCATGAATTCCTCATGGTTGTGGCTCAGTGAAATACGTGAGGAGTTTCCTGTGTGATACAAGATTGCAGAATGACCTCAATTTCAACAGCCAGTAGCAGTTCTCCCTCCTTTTCTCTACTTCTAATCAGGAAGATCTTTTTCTAATCCAACTGTGGGTTAGAGAAATAGAGCCTGAATCAAAGTTTACTCCTACTTTAGATAATAGGAGGCTTTTTTTCTATATTGAATTACTATGAAGCTCAGAATATGAATGCAAGAGACAGTACAAGTCAACTTGATAATGTAATATGAATGAAATTTAAGTTCTTTCATTGATTTATAAAGGTTATAATTTCATTAATTCTATTCTTCAATTAATTTTAATATTTATTTAATATTTGAATCCCCAAATTATATTAGAGTTAATGAAGTCATTCAAGTTGTAGTTAATATTACCTTAGGATCATAAACATGGATATGAAAAATTAAGGAATGGCCTAAGAATATAAAATGGTGCAATGTTTTAAAGTTAACTGTGGCAATATTTATTAAGAATAAAATAACTTGAGGATATACTTTAGATAAACTAGTACCAGTCTTTAGAATATTAAATATTAGAATATGTGGATATATTTTAAAATTCTTTTTGCTAGTGATAACTATATATATGTATATACATTTATACTACTATTTATATTTATTTATATATGTATATATAAGTACACATACACATAATTATAAATATTTATACATATTTATATAAATTGATATATACACAGCACACCCACATTCTGATATATATGGATGTGTGCTTGCAGGATTGTTTGAACTAGCGAAATAATTGAAATACCCAGCAGTAGTCTAACTATTGATCAAAAGTGAGCATGATACTATTATTTACCATGTAATCACTCAACAAATGAATGATTGGTGTATGTGTTAATATAAAGGCATGTGTGTTATACTAAGTTAAAAAATTCTATAGTGCAATAAAAATGTGGGAAACTATATGACTGGATGAAGGAGAGGGCATTTGTTTACTACTTTGTGCTCTTTTGTATTCTTTCTTCCATCCCCCACCATAAGGATATATTTCATTTATAATTATAAAACAGAGTTTAAGTGAAAACACATAAAAGGAGTTGACTCCTTAAATTCATCTTTGAGCAAGTTGAGAAACAAACCAAGGAACAAACAAACAGTATAATTATAGAGTAGCAACAGCAGCAAGACAATCAGAACTTTCAACAATATGACTCAGTATATTTTGTACGTTGCCAAGTGTATTATACATGAGACATTCAAGAACAGAGGTACCACCTTGCAAGTGTTTAAAAAAGCAAAAAATTGTATTTTTTGCTTTTCAAAATATTTAGTGTCTACAATTCATCAGTGAACCAAGTAAATCATGGCTTCTTCAAGTGCAAGGATCGAAACCAATTACCATTAGTGACCATCGGGTGCAGCCGGGCCTTTCTGTCCTGTTGCCTGAATCTCAATGATCTCCCAAGTGCGCCCGTGCAATTTAACAGAAAGATCAATATACCACAGCAGTTAGCAGCAGCCCTCTTGAAGTGCCTCACAAAACAGGCTACATTTCTCCACCGAATAAATGTCAAAACATTCCAACAGCTACAATTCTTGGGAGAAATCGTTCTTCTGAAACATTATTGACATACTTTAACCCACATTTCCCGTTGCTTGCAGGCTTCCTACTGGCCAGTCAATTCTGATTTGGCAAGAGCCACATCGACATGTGTCCCCTGCTGACTTGTTGGGTGGCATGGAAGATATCAGAATCTGGCATATAGGTCTTTAGGTTCAAAGGTCAGTGGTCTAACGCTGACCCAAGGCCAAGGTGATGGCAACCTCTCTCCAGAGACTTGGCTTCATCTCTAATATGCCCTTGAAATCAATCAATATCATCACAGAGCTTGCTTTTCTAAGCATAAAAGACTGCCTGATCTAAATGCTTCTAGATTACTTCCTGCAAACTGAAAGCTTAAAAGCCATGTAGGAGAAAGATGGAACATATTTTATTTCTCACTTCATGGAATTACTGTTTATAAACCTTAGAGTGCTTGTGTTTTTTCAAATACACATGTATATAGAGATTTAAAAAATATATAGATATAGATACGGAGAGAAGGAGATATTTATATATGTGAGATACGTATGAGTAGGGTGTATATTTACACACACAGAAGTAGAAAGAAAGAAAAAGTAAATTTATTTTCCTTTCAGTGGGTTAGCTTTGGTTGTTTCATGTTGGAAGGCACACTGTGATATGGCTTCATTGTCATGCAATGCTTTCTTTTATTTTTAAGTTTATTTATTTTTGAGAGAGAGAGAGAGAGTGCAAGTGGGGGGGCGGGCAGAGAGAGAGAGACACACACACACACAGAATTCAAAGCAGGCTCCAGGCTCGGAGCTGTCAGCACACAGCCCAATGTGGGGCTGGAACTCAGGGACTGTGAGATCATGACCTGAGCTGAAGTCAGACGCTTAACTGACTGAGCCACCCGGATGCCTCCATGCAATGCTTTCTGATATGTTTGAATTCTTTGGAGCTGCTGAAAGTTTGACACAGAATGAACATTTACTTTGATGTGTGTTTTGTGTCCCTTCAAACAAACTTTCCCCTTCATCTACCTTTGAATTATTTTATTTGAGTCTATGAGGGTCTTTGACATTGCATTGTGAGAAACAATCCTACAAACGTACAAGCAGGAAACCATTAATTTCACCTAAGCTTTATTTTGATGTTTAGAAAAACTGGGGACCATTTTGTCAGAAGACTGCTCTCCTTCATTCCAGATTCATGAATATGTGGCTCTTTGGACTCAATCAACACTACTGGCTACTTGAATCACTCTCAAGACATAACTTCCACCAGGCAATAATAAAAATAGTCATTAAAAATGAGAAAAGGGGGTACCTGGGTGACTCAGTCAGTTAAGCACTGGACTGTTAATTTTGTTTCAGGTCATGGTCTCATGGTTCATTCATGGGTTTAAGCCCTGCATCAGGCTCTGCAATGAGAGCACCAAGCCTGCTTGGGATTCTCTCTCTCCCTCTCTCTCTGCCTCTTCCCCAATCACGTGCACGCTGTCTATCTCAAAATAAATAAACATTTTTTAAAAAAATAAGAAAAGGGGTAGCAAATATTATTCTACCACAACAGATTCTCATAAAATTTTCAGAAACTAAATTTATTAGCTAACTGCAATTTCCAAATAGAGCAGATTAGTTTATAATTCAGAAAGTTATATATAACAGGTGCACTGAATCACCTGTCTGTGGTGTTTAAAGTGTCTACATCTAGTGCAGATCTAGTCAAGATGAACTGATAAGAGAGAGAAAAGGTCTCGCCCTCAAAATAAAATGTCACCATTATTTCTTGGGTGCAAAGTTAGTCCCTGGAATATGCACATTTATATAAGCATGATTGTTAAAACAGTCAGCAAATGGCAATGGAGACATTTGTACTGTTAGCCTTGGTTTCTTCAATAAATAGCCTTAGCAATCCCAATGATAAATCTTCCTTTGATTCCACTTAAAATTATACAGTCTCTTTTAAGCAAACAAGAGCCTCTTAATATCGACCTTGAAGATAGATATTAAATATAGATATTTCCATAGTTGTTTGTTACCTATCTCCCAAGACACTATACAAACACATGGATTTAACATCAAAATGAAAACAAATCAAAACAACAAACAAAAAACACATGAAGTTTCACATGCAACTTCCTCAGTACGGTAGCAACTAGATATTTTAGGAGAAAAAAATCAATGTCACTCTCTCTCCAAATACAAACACAAAATCAATAATGTTCTAAATAACCACTTCACATATGTATTTTAGATTATGAGAATTCATCACTGAGATAATATGCAAGAATTTATCTAGAGCCACAATGTCACCAATGTGAGATAAGATTAAACATACAACCGTACCCAGAATGGAATTTACCATACCGCCTGATGCATATACACAAATGAATTTCCTTGACACAAATACTGAGTCCGAAGAGTTGGGAAAGGATTTAAATATTCTGATCTTATATAAGTTTGACAATTCCTTAACATAAATTTTCTCTAAATGAAGGAGTTATTAACATCTGTTGGATGTATTACAGTTGTTATTCTTTAACTTAAAAGAAAATTAAATCTAGTCTCTTCTAGACAAGAAACTTCTTATAACTAATACAATAACGTGCAATTTTTCTAGTCCATGTCCCTTATTTCTAGTTCATGTCCCTTATGAATACTTACCAACTACCTCAGAAATTACCTTCAAAACTCTGAACAGTCATTTCTTTTTTTTTTCTTTGTAGAAGGAAGGGAAAGTCTATCCATTCTTTTTGCTTTTTTTCAAGTTTATGTATTATTTATTTTGAGAGAGTGAGAGAGCAAGTGGGGGAGGTGCAGAAAGAAGCTGGGAGAGAGAGCATCCCAATAGATTCTACACTGTCAGTGCAGAGCCCAGTGTGGGACTCAAACTCAAGAACTATGAGATCATGACATGAGCCAAAATCAAGAGCTTAATTGACCAAGTCACCCTAGCATTCTAAAAGCCACTTCTTAAAAAGTCACGTTACATTTCTTTTGTCATTTTATTTTCACATAATTTTTCCATATCAGGAGGCTCTGAAAGTTAGGAAATTATTTCATGTTTGGTTTCTAACTCAGGGCTGTCTGAATTCAAGACCCATGTCTTAAAGCAACAGGTTATTCTAATGCTACCTTATCAAGAATGTGACAAGTTTATGTTCATTGGAGGGAAAATGGTATTCATGACAGAAAACTCAGTCCTAGTGTGAGAATCATTAATATTGTCCTAGAAATGTAACCATCAATAACTTGTTTTAGCAAAAATTATGATTACTAGGAATGTCAAGCAAACCAAGGAATTATTTCCACCCAAAGAAAATCAAAAGATAACGTGAAATGTATAACTCAAGAAATAAAAATAAAATATATGTTAAGGTAGTTCATAATAATTTTCTTGACTTCAAATATTTGAAGGACTATTGCACTACAAAGAAGTCGGCCACACTTTTTATGATCCCAATAGTCATCAAAAAAACAACAAAGTGGATCTTGTGGGGAATATATCACCTTAACATAAGAAAAGATTGTCTGACATGACATAACTATGGGTCAATCGATTCCTCAGCAACAGAAATGGGCATATGTCAGATGACTGTTTGATGGAGATTAAAGGCACAATTCAAGCATCAGAAATAGGATGGTTTGTTTTAGACCATCCCTAAGGTATCCTGCCTTGGACTCAATGACCCTATGGGAACCATGCAGTCCACAGTTATGATAGAACCGCTATCCCATTTGGCCTACTCATCTTGGATGCCATAAACCTCTCTTTGAAATCTGAATACTGAAAAATTTAATGAAGAAATTCTAAAGGCTCCCCCCACCCCTGCCTTCAAGTAGTTGGACCAATCATTGAATTTATTGATTCAGCAGGTAGTATTGAGTGCTTTCCCTACTCCAAAGTCCTCTTCTGGGAGGTGGTGATACAGCCTTGCATGAGACAAGGAAGGGGCATCTGATAAGAAGTTTATATTCTTTGGCTCTTCTGGGCAGGCATACTGGAAAATGTCTTCACTAAAGCAAGCAAAAGTTTAGAAATATAAAATCCAACAAAAAAAGCTTGTCAAGACCGCCAAATAAAGACTGGATTGAGAGGCATACCACAGCCTAGACTATATTCCTGTGTTGTTCACCAGCCCAGTTTTATGAGGATTTGATTCAAATGCTTAATGCAGTTTATCTTTTACATTGTAAAAGATTTTAGCTGCTGAAGCTAGACAAAGCTTTGTTGTTGTGGATATAGTGGTAGATCCATGGGGTGGGATAGAATTTCCAGAAGCTTGAGCAAACGTGGTTCTTCTAGAGTCATAGAGTCAACGCGGAGGAAGGTCAGTTTCATGGTGGTGAGCTAGTGGGATTTGATGCATTAAAAAATAGAATTCTGGGGCGCCTGGGTGGCTCAGTCAGTTAAGCCTCCGGCTTCGGCTCAGTTCAGATCTCACGTTAGTGGGTTCGAGCCCTGCATTGGGCTCTGTGCTGACAGCTAGCTCGGAGCCTGGAGCCTGCTTCCGGTTCTGTGTCTCCCTCTCTCTCTGACCCTCCCCCTCTCATACTCTGTCTCTCTCTGTATCAAAAATAAATAAAACATTAAAAAAATTAAAAAAATAGAATTCTGGGGGTGCCTGGGTGGCTCAGTTGATTAAGTGTCCAACTTTGGCTCAGGTCATAATCTCACAGTTTGTGGGTTCGAGCCCCACATCGGGCTCTGTTGCTGACTGCTAGCTCAGAGCCTGGAGCCTGTCTTCGAATTCTGTGTCTCCCTCTCTCTCTGACCCTCCTTTGCTCATGCTGTTTCTCTCTCTCTCTCTTAAAAATAAACAAACATTTAAAAAATTAGAGTTCTGTTTTTATTCTTGGGAGAGGATTACACTCTCCAGTGTGCTACAGACCCAGCTCCTCCAAATGAAGTCCAACCAATCCCTCTGTACATTGGTTTACTGTCTGACAATACCCAGGATGATCTTTAAGTTTCATAAGAAAAAGAGGTTGGTTTTTCATTCTTGTTACTTTTCACAGCTTCCAGATATATGAATTACAGCTACCAACGGTCTTTTTGTTTGGGACAATTGGATGATGTCTACATAATTACTTTCTTTTGATATTGTGATTTGGAGATGATTTCAATGAGATTTAGAAATGTTGATCACTTTTAGAGTTACTTAGACTCGGACTAAATAAACTAGAAATATGTTTAATTCAAATGTGTTTTGTGCGTTTTGCTGAATACCAGCACTAACGTATTAGAAAAGATAATTTATTCTTTCTAGAATTATTAGCACATGTCTCCATTTTCGTATGTTTTTTCCTAGCTATTGAGAATTGGAATGAATTCACTTTCCCTGCCCACAAACTTGCTATATGCTAAAGGCCTATGAAAACGAGTCCATACATCACATGCATATTATCATATATAGTCACAGCAAAGAGCATCAGTGCAACAATTTATAAGCAGTGCTGAATACCTAGGCATTTGCATGTTATTAGGTCTTTTCACTTTTTTTGACAGATTAGTTTTCAAAACTTCTTTTTCTTAAATTTATTTGAAGTGTCAATAAAATGGGTGATTATTCCTCCATGAAGTTAAAAAAGAATAAAATTGAGTTACATCAAATGCTCAGGGGTGTGATATAGCAATTTTATCAGATTTCTGGGAAAAAAAGATTGATATTGTCACATTCACATCAATTAATAATAAAAATAAGTGAAACAATGTTTGGTCATATGTAAGAGTAATAATCAATTCACCTGCTGTCTGAATTCCATCTATGACAGGTACTTTGAAATGCATTAACTATAGGTTATCTTGGTCAAAATGCTATATATATTTTTTAACTTGTGTTGAATTAGAGTTTCTCTTTTAATTAAATCAATAAGTTGTCCATTCCACCTGAAAAATCAACCCTAATGTCAACATCCTAATAGATTTTTAAAAAGGCTGAAGAGAACACTATAATCAGATGACCACGGAAGCATATTATTATTTCCCTGATAAATAGACGCAAAAGGACTAAATGTCCTTTCTTTACCCGGTAAGTTGTCAAGGTACCACAGTATTCTTCAAAAAGAAATCTCTTACAAATCAAATATTTAAACATAAATGCAATGCCAGGAACTTCAATTTTCTGTGATCTGTTTTAAGTGAATCTAAAATTTTATACCAATGAAAAGACAAAATAGTGGTCACCCAGGTTTCCAAACTCTGAAGGAAACAAATAGTATTTGGCTAAGGCCAGGGTCAGGATTAAGTCTATGTTGAAGAACCATCTTTCAATAGCATGAGAAGAACGTTGCTCAGCCACAGTCCCCTAAGAACAGATCCTGTTTGATGACAGGATCTTCTCTGAATTGTCCACTGGGAGGTAAGGGGACAGCACTTCTCCATTGGCTGAGGTTGCCCCACAGGCATGAATTCCTTTGCAACTCATTGCACGTGTGGCAATACCAAGAGCAAAGTGTCAAAGCAAGCCAGTGAGGGCAGAAACAGATATGTGTACAGTTGAAGTGAGGCATTGGTAACACAAAACTTTTGGAAGCATTCACAGAATTGTTCACCATATCTGTAACTGGAATTAGAAAGGAGGTCACCAGGGTATCAGATGAGCCACAGAGGCTTTGTAAATAGGGCCTGAAAGTTTCTCTTATTGATACCACCTCTCAAAGACCCTCCATGGAGAATGAGAGGCCCTCACAGGAGCATCCTCAACAGTGAAGATCTCTGCCACCATTTTTAAAAAATGGAAACCCAACATTTATTATTTAAATAAATAACTACATCCACAGTGTGACAAGTACACACAAATCTACCAATAAAACTATAGAAAGCTATGGCAATGTGTAAATGGTGTGAGCTAAGAAGATTTAGGAAAATCTCTGAAAAAGAAGTGTGGAAGCTGAGATCTGAAGAGTGAAGATAAATAAACAAGATGTTGGTGTCAATGTTCCCATGCACCATGTTGTATGACAGTCTTGGGGCAAACATCATGGTTACCATCTGGTCCTGAAGGAAAAAGTCAGAAGGATGAGGTGAAGCATGGTCACCCATTCACTCTGAAAGTTGCAGAATGGCACAATGGGGTAGAGTACCATGTGGGCTGTGCCTCTCTGGGACGACCTGGCTCTTTCTTTAATGGGTTAGTGAGACAACATGTTTGCTTCCTTCTTTAATATCCATCCCCAAATAAGGAATTTCTTTTGTTTTGCTACTGGGCTACCAAGTCTTCTTTTCTGTTGAATGAGGTAAGGGGGAAGAATATAGATCACTGATCAAGTGTAGTGACTCAGTCGGATCTAAGGAATTTTCCTCTCAGTTTATCCACACATTCCACCCTGTGGAGTGAGGACTCAACGACCAGGCTTTCATATATTTCTACTACTATCGTGATTGTACAGCTCCCAGAAATAGAAATTGCAGCATAAAGATGTATTTACTTCTAGTCAAGAGAAGAGATACAGAGAGAAGTCAGGATGATCTGTTTCTGGTTTTGGTTTTCAAAGTTCAGTTTGCTTACCTTCATTCCCTTGACCTCATCTTTTTTTTTTTAAGTTTACTTATTTTGAGAAAGAGAGAGAGAGAGAGAGAGAGAGAGAGAGAGAGAGAGAGAGAGAGATGTGAGAATGGCAGAGAGAGGGAGAGAGAGAATCCTAAGCAAGCTCTGCAATGTCAGCACAGAGCCCCACTGCGGGGGCTTGAACTCATCAACCATGAGATCATTACCTGAGCTGAAATTAAGAGTTGGATGCTTAACCGACTGAGCCACCCAGGTGCCTCATCTTTATACTAGCAGATGCACAGAACTAAAATAATGGTGTTCTCTGCTGAGGTTATTAATAGCCATGATATGGATGCAAACTCCTGACTCTTAGTGAACTCCACCTTCTGTAATTCTGATAAGCAGATTTACAACGCAAACATCTACTTTGTGTATTAATTTCTGAGGAGCAAATCAAAGTGATAAGCAAGGAGCTATTTTATCAGTGTCCTTGTCAGGCTTACTTTACTAAATGGGAAAAAAAAAAAAGAAAGAAAACTGTGGAAACCATGCATTAAATCATAGGCATCATTAATGCATTTTTAAATCAATAAATGTAAAAATAAAGTGCAATGTTTTTTTATGGAAAAAACTTATGAACTAACACTTCCATTCATTTTTGAATACTGAATGGCACCTCAAATGAATTCTCCCTCAGATGTGAAGATTTCTTAAATATAAATAAAGAACACTCTGACAAATTGAGAAAGAGACCAAAGACAAAATAAAACTTGGTTTTTCAGTATCTTTAATATATTTTTCCAGTGTTTCAAACTAGGGGTTCCACTATTTATTTTGCACTTTGCCCTGCAATGAATCAACTGACTCACCTACTTAACACCTAGCTTCTTCTGTATGTGTTGCGGAGCCAACTTAGATGTCTAATTAGCCAGCAGAACATTTCTTGCTTCAGTCTCCATGCCCCTACCCTGCTGCCCCACTTTAATTTCTGTGATAGTTATTTGTGTTTTCCCATTTAGAATTTCAATTTGCTCATTTAGAAATAACAGAAATAAAATTAACCATCTTGTGTGGAGAGGTAATTTATTAAAAGTGAGAGATTCAGGAAGTTAAATAATTTTCTCTGCCTTTTCAGGGAAAAATAGTGCTAGACTGTTGTGAGTCTAGCACTGTTGTGAGGGGGAGTGGTGGTAAGTTCCTAGTCTCCTTCTCCATCTTCTCAGGAAGACTCACCCACCCAGGTTCCCTGGGACACTTCCGTTTTCTACTCTGTGGAAAAATTACCCACAGTTTCCCTCCCTTTTATTCTCAAAAGTGCTCTGTTTTGGAAGGTTAATTATCTGGTCACCATACACATGGACATGCTAAGTGCTATGTCGGGGACAGGAAGGGCAAGGATTAGCAGAGATTCTGGGCCCCTGCTCTTAGCATCCCTGAACATCTTTCCAGAACACTGGAGACACAAAACATCATCATTGTGACTTTCAGAACAATTGTTATATGCAGTACCAGTCTTTCAGGAAAGCAGCTTTCTCTATCCATAGCATGTGGCTAAATGGCAAGTGGTTTATTTTGACTCTTGAGTACAGAAATAGGCACAGTGCTATCATGGATAATATCATGTGCCAGAGAGACGGAATGAGAGATTTGCAAAGAGAGGCAGATGTGGGAGTGAGCAGTTCAAAAGTAGTGGATGGATTGGACTGGTGGGTGGGGCTGAGTGGTTTTAGAAATGAGTACACTTTATCTACAAAATCGTCTCAAACTGCAGTAGAGAAAATAATGCATTGACACAAGTACAAAAACCAACAGTGAGGTGGACTCCAGACATACTTTCTGGTGGTCTAGTCATCACTAACTACCATATTTCTTTTCTTCTCTCAAGCTTGCCTTCCACAGTCTAACACTGAGATTGCTGTTTTAAACTAAAAATATACATAGACAATGAAACTAGGGGCGCCTTGGTGGCTCAGTCAGCTAAGCATCCTACTTCGTCTCGGTCATACTCTTCAGGTTTATGAATTCTAGCCCCACACTGGGCTCTCTGCTGTCTGTACAGAGCCCACTTTGGATCCTCCATCCCTCTCTCTTTCTGCCCCTCCCTTGCTCACTCTCTCACTCAAAAATAAATAAATATAAAAAAAGAAAACTACATTTTTTGAAAATTAAGAAAACGAGAAACACGAGGGTCAAAATACCCCCCATTTCCTTGGATGAGGACAACGGGGAAGGATTTGGGGAAGATGAGAAGCATCACAAATGTTTCACTGTGAGCTGAGCAGCGAGTGCAGGAGTCTGGGTCATGAATCACAGATACTGAGCAATCCAATTCTCAGGTTAAAGAAAAAATTTTTAACTCTTTAATTCTCATATTAAACAAAAAAAGAATATCTATAGCTAATTGAAAAAATAGAATTCCTAGCATTATAAAATATTGATATTTTAAAAACCAAAATATTTAGTGTAATCTTTTATACTTCTGAAGTCTTTAATGTTCATAATCATATGATCACTTAAAAACAAAGTATCAGGGGCGTCTGGGTGGCTCAGTCAGTTGAACATCCAAGTTCGGCTCAGGTCATGATCTCATGGTTCGTGGGTTCAAGCCTGGCGTCAGGCTCTGTGCTGACAGCTCAGAGCCTGGAGCCTGCTTCGGATTCTGTGTCTCCCTCTCTCTGCCCCTCCCCTCTCATGCTCTGTTTCTCTCTGTCATAATAATAAATAAACATTCAAAAAAAAAAGGATCAATCTTTTATTAAAGTCAGCAATTTTAAATTATTTCTTTTTCTTCTTAAGTTGACAATCTCGTTTTCTTGTTCTCTATACTATATCCTAATATTTTATTTTAAGAAAATAATTTATTCTAAGAAATATTCTAAGAAATTTTATTCTAATATTTCATCATCCTGCCATCATTTTCTGCTATGAAACAGTGAACAAAAGTTTAATATTAATGTATATAATTTCCAATAACCATAGGCTCTAAGTGCTAAAAATATTATTATAGGGGTGCCTGGGTGACTTAGTTGGTTAAGCATCCAATGCATATTTTTGGCTCATATCATCATCTTGAGGTTCATGAGTTCAAGCCCCACTTCGAGCTCTGTGGTGACAGTGCAGAGACTGGTTGGGATTCTTTCTTTCCCTCTCTCTCTCTCTTTATCAAAATAAATAAATATATAAATAAATAAATAAAAACTTAAAAATTCTATTACAGACTGAGTTATGTTTATACTTGATATTAGTAAAATTAATAAAATACATTAATTTTTAAATTAATGCTTATAAAAATAAAATTTTGGCATAAACATATTTTTATGAGGTGTGCCCATTTTAAAAAATACTTTATAGGTATATTGATAAATATTACTTTTAAAATTTTATTTTCATTCCAGTATAATTAATATAAATGTTATATTAGTTTCAGGTGTACAGTCTAGTGATTCAACAGTTTATACCTTACCCCATGCTCATAAATTCCTTAATCCCCAACACTTATTTCACCCATCCCTCCTACCTACCTTCTCTCTGGTAACTGTCAGTTTGTTCTTATATTTAAAAGTCTGTGTCTTGTTTTCTCTCCCTCTCTCTCCCTCTCTTTATCCTTTTATTCCTTTTTGCTTGTCTGTTTCTTAACTTCTCATATATGCAGGAAATCACATAATTATCTTTCTCTGGCTATCTTATTTTGCTTAACATAATACTGTATAGCTCCATCCATGTCTTTGCAAATGGCAAGATTTCCCTATTTTTTATGGCTGAATAATATTCCATTATTTGTATGCATACCACATCTTTTTTATCCATTCATCTATCGATGGGTACTTGGGCTTCTTCCACAATTTAGCTATCATAAATAATGTTGCTATAAACATAAGTGTGCATGTATCCCTTTTAATTAGTGTTTTTGTATTTTAAGGTAAATACCCCATAATGCAATTATTGGATCATAGAGTAGCTTTATGTTTAACTTTTGAGGAAATTCCATACAGTTTTCCACAGTGGCTGCACCAGTCTGCATTCCCACCAATGACACAGAAGGGTTCCGCTTTCTCCACATCATCACTAACACTTGTTTCTTGTCCTTTTTGATTTTAGCCATTCTGATAGGTGTGAGGTAATAGCTCATTATAGTTTTGCTTTGCATTTCCTGATGATTTGTGACGATGAGCATCTTTTCAAGTGTTTGTTGGCCATCTGGATGTCTTCTTAAGAGAAATGTCTGTTTATGCCTTCTGCCCATGTTTAATTGGATTATTTGTTTTTTGGGTATTGAGTTGTATTAGTTCTTTACATATTTGGATACTAACCCTTTATTAGATACGTCATTTGCAAGTATCTTCTCTCATTCAGTAAGTAGTAATTTAGTTTTGTTGATTGTTTCCATAGTTGTGTGGAAGCTTTTTATCTAAGCATGGCCCCAATAATTTATTTTTGTGTTTATTTTCCTTTTCTCAGCAGATGATAAATCTAGAAAAATGTTGCTATGGCTAATATCAGAGAAGTTTCTGTAAATGTTCTCTTCTAAGACTTTTATGGTTTCAAGTCTCACATTTAGGTTTTTCAACCATTTTGAGTTTATTTTTGTGGATGGTGTAAGAAAGGGGTCCAGGTTCATCTTTCTGCATGTAGCTGTCCAGTTTTCCCAAAACCATTTGTTAAAGAGACTGTCTTTTTCCCACTGGATATTATTTCCTGCTTTGTCAAAGATTAATTGACAATGTAATTGTGGGGTTATTTCTGAGTTTTCCATTGTGTCCTATTGATCTATGTGTCTATTTTGTGCCAGTACCATACTGTTGTGATTACTACAGCTTAGTAGTATGATTTGAAATCTGGAATTGAGATACTTCCAGTTTTGTTTTTCTTTTCCAAGATTGCTTTGGTTATTCATTGTCTTTTGTGACTCTATAAACATATAAAATTTTTGTTCTAGTGCTGTGAAAAATGTTGGTATTTTAATATAGATTGCAGTAAATGTGTAGATTGCTTTGGGTAGTACAGACATTTGAACAATATCTGTTCTTCCAATCCATGAGCATCAAATGTCTTTCCATATCTCTGTGTCATCTTCAATCTCTTTCATCAATGCTTCATAGTTTTAAAAGTACAGATCTTTCATCTCTTTGGTGAGGTTTATTCTTAGGTATCTTATTATGTTTTGTGCAATTGTAAATGAGATTTTTTTCCTTAATTTCTTTTTGCTGCTTCAGTATTAGTGTATAAAAATGCAACAGATTTCTGCACCTTGATTATGTATCCTGAAAATTTACTGAATTCAAGATAAACATTACTTCTTGTTGGAATGAGCAAGAATTCAACTCTATTGTATTCCTAACTTATTTATTCTTTCTATATCTATTATTGTAAGCTATGAGAAAACTTGCCATAAATTAAAACACAAAAATAGGATAAATTTTGTCATGACAAAATGGCGTTTCTTTACACTCCCTCCATGTCCATTGCCAAAAATCTCATAGTGCTCTGTCATCAAAAATTACTTTCAAAGTTCTATAAACTTCTTGCTGGATTAAGTATTACTTGAGTTTTGCTGAAAACAAAGAATTGGAAGTAACCTGAGTTACAAAAGTATTTGTTACTTAGACTTTGGGAATTTTCACTATTATAATATGTATGTGAATATTTCAAATTGTCCCTCTGTTTGATACCTCAGATACTTTTTCTTGCTGGGGACATGAACAATAGGAATCCTGAGGAAGTGGAGGAGAAATTGAGAAGCTGTGTGGCACAAGAGAGATCTCAGACAGTTTTAGGAAGGTACATATTGAGGCTGACAGTCTGAGAACTGGTTCCCTTAAACGTACTTGAAAGATATTAGGATATTTTAAGGGTACACATTTAGAAACTGATTTCTCAAATTATTTTGGAAATGCCAGATGCATTAGAAAGGGAGAGAGAGGAAATTGAAGCAGGGGAAAACTACCAGGCAATATTTACCTTGCAAGTGGATTGAGAAATCATGTATGTAGACAATGATCGAGACTGTTAGGACCAAACCAGAAGAATAAAGTAGAAGGAGGAGAAGGAGAAGGAGAAAGAGAGGGAGAAGGAGAGGGAGAAGGAGAGGGAGAAGGAGAGGGAGAAAGAGAAGAAGGAGAAGAAAAAGAAGAAGAAGAAGAAGAAGAAGAAGAAGAAGAAGAAGAAGAAGAAGAAGAAGGAGGAGGAGGAGGAGGAGGAGGAGGAGGAGGATGGGAAGGAGGAGGAGGAGGAAAGGCGACCACAGAGGAGAAGAAAGAGAAGGCAAGGAAAAGAAAACAGGAGTTTAGAAAGTGGCAAGATTGTGTGTCCATGCCTGCTGAGGAGGCCTAAGTCAGGGCTTCTCACACTTAGTCATATGACACAGATTTACTAAGATGGTACTCACAAAAATTAGATTTCTGGGCCATATTCCATAGTTCTGAGATTTTTAATGTCCAGACATGACCTCAGGAAATTAGATCTTTAATGTTCACAGTCAATTCTTCTCCACACACAGTTTTGTGAACCATTTATAAACAATTGGACATTCAATTTGCTAAGCTTTCTTAAGCTTGAAACAACACACCATATACATGGAATGTAGATACCACAGCTTTTGATACAAATACAATAATAAAATGCCCACGTTTACAGTATCTTCCACTATTCATGTCTCTGATGTTCTCACTAAGAATAACTCCAAGTTACCAACAGGATGTCACTGCACAAGGAAGCGCGACAAAGATGTGCACATTCAGCTCTTGTGAGACACTACAAACTGGCTCTTGCAAACAACAATGATAGAGGAATAGTTCCATTTGCAGTAATGGTAGACTAGCCAATGGTAGTTGTAGCCAACTGAACTGCAGGAAAAATTAGAAAAGTCTGATACATATGAAAAAGAATCATCTGTTTGAAGGAATCAGGAAGCTACTAAGGCAGTTAGACATGTAGGGGCTAAGATTCCAGGAAGAAAAACTTATTTAAGTGAGGCTAACATTTTACAGATCTATTTACTCTAATCACTTGATCTTTTAAAACACTACAGGAGAAGAGTTGAGAAGCCAAGCGCTAAGCAATTCTAAGAGGCATGTAATTTTTGCTGATATTTTGGGAATCACTCTGGTTTAGGGGGGAAATCTGAAATGTGTCTCTATTAAGGCAGTCAGAACTTGGGTATGAGAAGGGGGAAGGAGGGAGGTATTGAATTACCATAGAAAAGTGGGTCAAAGAGAAGTGAGCCTCAAACTCTGACCTGCTGTATCATTCAAGGTATTCTCCCTATGGCCACTAACCACTAGAGACCAAGAATAAAAACAGAAGCCATGAAATAGAGGAGTTAAATACAGCTTTTGGTTGTCTCAAAGGGCTGAGGAGAAACAAGTTAAGCACAGAGCTCTTTTAAAGGATTCTGAAAAACTGTAGATTTTCAACAGAGATACCTGAAATATGAGACCTAAGAGTGAATAGGAAATAAATGAGTCCCTACAAAAATGGAAACCCAGGCCTGAAATAGCTTAGCTTTTGATTGGATTAAGATGATTTTCTCCTTTTCTAATTGTGTGTTGGAAGATAAAATTTCACCCAGAGTTTATGCATGGTTTTAATACATGATTTCTGTTATTCATTAAAAAGTCAGTGGGCATTCTAAGATACATGACAGTGAGCTATATCAATAGGCAGTCAAACTATCAGGATCATTATACACAGTCTTCAGAATAACTTAAATAACTGATTCACATATTCAAGAACACAGATGACAATGTAATGGAATAACCAGTGAATCTGTATGCATTTCTGTTGTGGAGTGACAAACTACCACACACACAATGGCTTAAAATAGCCATTTTCATTTCCATGGATCTGGAGTCCAAACAAAGTTCAACTGAGCCCCCTACTCAGGGTCTCACAGGTTGTAATTACTGTCAGGGAGGCTATGTTTTCATCTGGAAGCTCATCTGGAAAATAGTCTGTGGGTAAACTCAGTCTGTGTGTGTTAGTCAAATTCTTTTCCTGGTGGCTGTATGATTTCAAAATAAAGTAACTGAAATTAAGGATGCATCAGTTGCATTTAAGAGCAGATTAGATACAGCTGAAGAGAGGACTTCTGATCTGGAAATACAGCTAAGTAGAAAATGATAGACTAAAATTAGGAGAAATATTTGGAAATCATATATCTCATAAAGGACATACTACTGCAATATATAAGGAAGACTTAAATCCAACAATAAGGGGAAAACCCAATTAAAAAAGAAAAGGGTAAAAATCTGAGTAGCTACTTCACCAAGGAAGATATATAAACATAAAGCAAGCATATGAAAAGATGCCCAAAATTTGTCACTAGGGAAATGTATATTGAAAGTACAGTGAGATACCACTACATATTTTTACAATGGTTAAAAACATGAAATTAGCCTATCCACTGCTGGCAGGGAATCTGTATTAGTTTATTAGTGCTGCTGTAGCAAATTCGTCAAGTTGGGAGCACTTAAACAACAGTAACGTATTGTCTACTGGAGGCTAGACGTTCAGAATCCAGGGCTTGGCTGGCAGGGTTGAGGGATGTCAGGAAACAATCTATCTCAGGTTTCTTGCCTTAGCTTCTAGTTGGTAATATTTCCTTATGTCTCTTTACATTATCTTCCTACTATGTGTGTTTTTGTGTCTGAATTTCTCCTTTTTAAGGCACCAGTCATACTGAATCAGTATACTGATGAACTCCTTTTATTTTTTCTTTAAACTTTTTTCCTAATTTATTTTTTTAATATTTTTTTGTTTTTATTTATTTTTGAGAGACAGAGAGAGACAGTGCGAGCAGGGGAGGGTCAGAGTGAGAGGATGACACAGAATCCAAAGCAAGCTCCAGGCTCTGAGCTAGCCGTCAGCACAGAACTTGACGTGGGGCTCAAACCCATGAACCGTGAGATCATGACATGAGCCGAAGCTGGACGCTCAACCGACTGAGCCACCCAGGTGCCCTAAGTTTATTTATTTTTGAGAGAGAGAGAGCGCACAAGTGAGAAAGGGGCAGAGAGAAAGAGGCACAGAATCCAAAGCAGGCTCCAGACTCTGAATTGTCAGCACAGAGCTCGACCTGGAGCTTGAACTCACAAACCACGAGCTCATGACCTGAGCTGAAGTCCGGCACTTAACTGACTGAGCCACCCAGGTGCCCACTTGGTAACCTTGTTTTCACTCGATTACCTCTGTAAAGACCCTATATCTAAGTAAGATCATATCCTGAGATACTGAGGGTTAGAATCTCAACATACAAATTTTGAAGGGAACACAATTCAACTATAAAAGACACTGAGCACCAGGAAGGCTCATTTATCACTAGTGTGAATGCAAAATTGCACAACCCCTGTGGAAACAATTTGTCAGTCACTCATGCAGATAAACATACACTTGCATGTGATCCACAACCATACTACCATGTTCACACAACACAACTCAGCAGCTGAATCACACAATAGCTTTGATGTAATTTAAACACATTTTTCTAAGTGAAAGTCCCTAAATCCCAATGGTCCATATTGCATACAATGACATTCTATAAGTAGACAAAACTCTAGAAATAGAAAACAGTATGATGGCAGGGGTTTTGGGTGATTCACTTGGTTAAGCATCCAGCTTTCCATCTCAGCTCAGGTCATGATTTTACCATTTGTGAGTTCCAGCTCCTCACTGAGCTCTGTGCAGACATTGCAGAGTCTGCTTGGAATTCTGTCTCTTCCTCTTTCTTCCCCTCTCCTCTTTGTGCTCTTTCTAAATAAATAAATAAATAAATAAATAAATAAATAAATAAATAAACTTAAAAAAGGAACCATTTAAAACTACCCCCCAAAACATAGTAATGTCTGGCAGGGTTTGGAAGATGTAGGTAAGATGACCATAAAGGAACAACAGAACCAAAATTTTAGGGTGAAGGAACTGGTTCCTGGGGTAGTTACCTAACATTATGGGTTGATCAAAACCCACAGAACATACACAACAATGAATAAATGTAACTGTGTTCAGATAAAAGCATCGTACCGAAGGTATTGGGGTATCCCAGGAATGAATGCAGTGCGACCAACGGCTCTAACTGTATCACATATGTGTAACAATGCTACAGCTTTGGGGTTGAACTAAGCAACTTTGGAAAACACTGCTTTGACTTGTGGTTATAAAGTTAAAAACAGAAAGGACCGCATACAAGCATTGCTACCTAGTTTCTAAATCTGGTGCAGGTTAGCAGTTCAGAAACAATTTCACATGTGCCAATGATATGTAGATGATGGGAAGTCAAGTTTCTCTCTAACAGAAAAAAAATTACAAGCCATGGAAAGGAAGGCTGGAACAGACCATGCATGCTTCCAAATTAGACTCAGAGATTTCAGTATGAATTTATGTGTCCTTTAATATATAAATATAAATGAGTAGACACAGAAATGATGATAGACAAGTGTGTATACACTAGTGAGTATAAATGCATATACTTCCTGTGTCCCTGAGAGGGCCTAGAAGTAGTGATAGCCCAGTAGCATTGCATATATCTAGTATTCAGATCTTGGTTTTTTAATATAATCTCCAGTAAAAGAAACCTGGGCTCTATGGAGAAAGGGCTAACTCTAGTGCCAGGACAGAGAAAACACAAGACACAAGTTGAGCCTGGAGTGTTGTGTAGTGTCAGAAAATAAAGAAATTCGAAAACAAATACCAAGGCATGAAACTTGAAAGGTATCTCTATAACGAAGGCTGGAAATGTAAAGGATATATTAAATATAATATTGGATTATAACCATAAGAAGAAACAAAATGTTATTGGGTGGAAAATTCTACTAGAGCACCACAACAGCACATGCAGCAAGCACTGCTGAAATCGGTTGGGGAAACTTTAAAGGATATAGGATACTTGCAGAGTAGTGAAGGATCTCCCCTACATTTACCAATTGGTTAGTCTTTTTAAGATAAGGCCACAATTCATTGAAGTTGTGTCTATCAACAGATGGAATTCAATGTCTGTCTACTTGAACAAGGCCTGGACTGAGTAACTCACTTTGAATGACAACAGAGTGAAAATCTAATAAATTGAGAAAACTAGTAATGTTGCAGTGGAGAAAGTAGGCAGGTACTTCCTTAACTGGTAATCAAGGTTGTCGCCAGTCATGATAAATCATATCTGTGCCATGTGGCCCTAACATGATATGACTGCAAGGGCACATCTGTTAGTTCAATTCACTGCAGTATTAAATAGGGCAAATTATGGACAATCTTGACTTATTCTTGAATTAATTGGAAAGATTCTGGCATTTCTCATTTAGGCAACATGCTGGCTTTCTTGAAATGCAGTTGATTCTCACTTAAGAATTAGAACAGAACTGGGGCGCCTGGGGGGCTCAGCTGGTTAAGTGTCCGACTTCAGCTCAGGTCATGATCTCGCAGTCTGTGAGTTCAAGCCCTGTGTTCGGCCCTGTGCTGACAGCTCAGAGCCTGGAGCCTGTTTTGGATTCTGTGTCTCCTTGTCTTTCTGCCCCTCCCCCGCTCATGCTCTTCAAATATAAAATAAGTGTCTCTTGTTTTCAAATATAAATTTTAAAAAACAGAAAAATTTTTTAAAAAGCATTACAGTAGAATCCATTAGATTCTATTAAAATTAGAATCTATTCTTCTTTTAGAATAGAGTAAAATCCTATTTTATTATATTTGTTTTTAAACTTTACAGAGGAGTTTGTCATAAACACAAAAGAGCATAAAAACAATCCGTTTTTAGCTCAATTATTCACAAAAACAGAACACACTCTTGCCTGCAGTAATTAGATCAAGAAACGTAACATTGCCAGTCACCCACGGCCTCCCTTAGCCCTCTTAAGTCACAACACACAGTAAGAGTAACCAACTTTCTGACTTCCACACCAAAGGTTAGGTTCATCTGTCTCAAACTCTATAAAATGGAATCATATAGTAAGCCTTATTTTGTGTCCAGCTTTTTATGCTCAATGTTACATTTTTGAGATTTGTTTATATTGAAAAAGAATTGGTAAGATGATCCATATTTGAAAATGTTTTCATTACATACCTGGAAAATCTAACTTAAAAAATATGCTTGATGGTTATTAAATAAGAATATAAACATAAGCCAAATAAAACACATAAGGAAGGAGGATTTCTCATTTTATATCAAACAAGAAAATATCTATGTGTAATTTCAAGAAGTGATATGTAGTTATTTATTTATTTTAACATCTTTATTATTGAGAGACAGAGTAAGAAAGAGCATGGGAGGGGCAGAGAGAGGGGGAGACACAGAATCTGAAGCAGGCTCCCAGCTCTGAGCTGTCAGGACAGAACCTGATGTGGGGCTCAAACTCACAAACTGAGGTTGTGACCTGAGCTGATCTTGGATGCTTAACCGACTGAGCCAGCCAGGTGCCCCAAGAACTGATATTTAATACCTACACAAGGAAAACTATGATTTTGCTGAGGGAAGAGAGCTACTGAAAAAGGAGAAATCATAACCTAAACAAACGGAAAAATATATCATAGTCTTGTACAGGAAGACCCAAGATATTTGTATGTTAGCTTCCTTAAGTAAGCAGTTAGCATACACATTGAATGTAATCTTAACAAAATTACTATGGTTTTTTTTCTGCAGCTAGCAAGGTGGCAATAAATGTTATTTTAAAGGGGAGAGGTATTAAGATAAGATAATTAATTAATTAAGATATTTAATTACACTTTTAATTTCCTATAATTAAAATGGCACAGTTTGGGCCCACGTTTAGAAAGACGGGCCAGTGGAATAGGAGAGAAAATCAAGAAATAATTCCACCTATAATATGCATTCAGTATATATTAAGGATAGCATCTTAAATCAGTAGTGAAAACATCGATCCTTTAAGATGGTTTGGAATAGCTAGATATACATGTGCAAAAATATAAGATTATACTGAAACAATTCTACTTTCCATAAAGTAGAATAAGTTCAAATGAATCAGAGAATTCAATGCAAAAATTAAAGACTACAATTACTAGCAAAAATGTAGGTGATTTCTTTTCTCATTTGACAGAAGCGAATCTTTATATTCATGACTAAAAAATCCAAAAAGAATAATATGATAGAAAAATTATATGCCAAAAAATAAAAAGGAACTTCTGAATGGCAAAAACAAAACAACTCATAAGCAAAAAAAACACACACTGGGGTATCTGTGAATAATTATAGATGCACATGTATGTGCATTGTATGTTTATGTTCACATATATTTCCCCAGTGTATACATATGTGTGTATATACATATATGTATATGCATATGTGGTGCGTGTAAATATTTGTACTCTGGGAAATGGTTTGTTTCTAATTACATTTGCAAAAATAAAGATGAAAACATCAACAGAAAAATTCAAATTGCTCTTTACCTATGAAATGACGCTTAACCTCATTCATGATAGAAAAATTGCAGGTTAAAATATCCATACCTAGAAATCATGTCTCACCTATCAGTTGGTGAAATGAAAAAATAAATCGATAAAACCTTTTGTTAAGAAGGCACTCATACATTGCTAGTAGGTAGAAGCATGTTAGAGATCTCACGAAGAGAAGCTTAGCAATATCTAGTAAAAATGCATCTCCCTTTGACTTTGCAATTCCAATTTTAGGAAGCCACCCAAAGATCAGCCTGGCAAAAATATTAGAGGACTATTGCACAAAGCCGTTCATTGCAGAAAATAGAGCAAAAGACTGGAAACAACTCAAATGTCCATCAATCCAACTGGACCAGTTGAATCATCTCTGGTACCTCCACAAAGTGTGGATTCTAGGAAGTTGTAATAAATAAATGATGAATAATACTATATGTATTAATGACCAATCTCAAGGTTATTTAGTAAGTTTAAATAAAGATGGAGAAAAGAATATAAAAATTGCCTCTATTTACAGAAGGAAATAGGTAGGTAGGGAGGTAAGTAGGTAGGTAGGTAGGTAAGTAGGTATGTAAGTATGTATGATAGATAGATGATAGATAATAGAAAAATAGATAAATGATAAGAAGATACAGGTGTACAGTTATATTTTCAAAAAATAATAGAACAAGTTATAAAAACATTTTTAAAGTAGGTTCTTACAGTTATGTCCTTACAGAATGTCCTTTTTACAGAATGTCATACAGGAATTTGCTATACCATATTTTGCTGAGATTTGGCTTTGGAATCTTTCAGATACATAATTGTAAAAAAATTAAATTCTAAAAGCACTCCTTAAAAATTAAGAAGCCATAAGTATAAATGTGCATTCAACTGGTGTCATAACTATCAGACAGGAATTATGGTAAAAAAAAACTTTAAAACAAGATAAGTAACTGTACATCTCTATGGTAATATGCACTGAGGATATAAATAAGAAATCTTAAACTGTTTTCTGTAATGACATTGTTGGTGGTAGTGTCTGTATTAGTACTATAAGACTGTTATGTGTATGATAGATGACGCAGTAAATAAATAACGCAAGGGATGCTGACTTTATTATTCTCAAGTCATTGGGAATGGGAACTCACTGGGGAGGAGGGACAAGACACAGTTGTACTATGGAGGAGGCTAAATAAAAACAAGTTTATAATCCTGAATTTCATTTGCAAGTGCCACTATAAATTTGTTATGTATTTATTTCTATCTTTCTTTTGTCCACTGAAAATACTTAGAAATCAATTGAGTTACCATGAGCACCCCACCACCCAAATCATGGTCTTCTAATACTATCTCCAGGGCTCCTTGAAGAGGTAGTAGGGATACACATAATAAGTCTGAACAGCTTATCAACACAGATAATAAAAGAACTAATGAAGATGACAAAGGGTCATGTCAAAAAGGTGTGTCAACTGTAAGAGGTCCCCACTTACTAATAATGGGATAATTTGGATATCAATGAAGATGACTGCAATAAACTGAAACATATTCAATATATTTGCGTCACTAAATTCATGTACCAAAGCTTCAAAAATTGTAAAATCAAATTATACATAGATACATGTATAAACTAGATATATGTACAATTCACTGAATTGTTGCAAATAAGAAATGATAATTAGAATATAAGTGTTTTCAATCTCTGACAAAATAATGGAATTTCACATTCATCATGATAGTTGCTCACTTCACAAACAGGGAGAATTCAACATCATGTGCCTCTTGATGGAGACACATAGCACTTTCAATTAAATAATCCCTAAAATGGGAAGAAAGGGGAACAGAGGGGCCAAGAAGGAAGGAGAAGAAAGAGTCCTGATTAAACCTCTAGACACAAGAGTCAGTGTATATGAACTATGGAAACTATAATGCCATCATGGAGAAGCCATAGCAAAAACCCAGATTGTGGAAATCACTAGGAACAAATGATAAGTTTTGCAAAACTTAAATTGCTGGAGTAGAGAAAAGATGGAAAAGGAATCAAATTAAAAGACTTGATGTCTTCATGATATTGAAATCATGATACTGAAATTTGAGGCAAACATCCAGTCTGTTAAAAAAAAATGGCATTTAGAGGCACCTTGGGTGGCTCAGTCAGTTGAGCGTCTGACTTCAGTTTAGGTCATGGTCACGAAGTTTGTGAGTTCAAGACCCACATCTGGCTCATTGCTGTCAGCACAGAACCCACTTCAGATCTTCTGTCCCCCTCTGTCTCTGTTGCTCTCTCACTTGCACTCTAAGTAAAATACAAACAAAATATTTATTTTAAAAAATGATTTTAAAATAATTATAAATTTTATACCTGAATAAATATAATATTAATAAATTATTATTCTTTCATGTTTGTTAACAGTATTATGGTCAGGCTCTCAAAGAGTCCCTTTATTTTTTTTAACATTTTTTATATGTTTTTATTTATTTTTGAGAGAGAGACAGTGTGAGCAGGGGAGGGTCAGAGAGAGAGGGAGACCCACAATCTGAAGCAGGCTCCAGGCTCTGAGCTAGCTGTCAGCACAGAGCCTGTCGCGGGGCTCAAACCCACAAACCGTGAGATGATAACCTGAGCCGAAGCCGATCACTTAACCAACTGAGCCACCCAGGTGCCCCTATAGTCCCTTTCTTTAAAATTTAATGCAAAAATGAGGTTGCAAGGACAAAATAGTGTCTGCAAGGTTTTTGGAATCATATAGAAAGGAGAAAATGAAGAGAGGTATGATAGAAACTGGATTGACAATGAATTCTTATTGTTGATATTCATTGCTGAGTTTGATAACATGAGGGCTCATTATACTCTTTTATTTATTCTTGTACATGCTTGAAAGTTTTCATAATAAATTGTTTATATGTAACAACGGCAAGCAAGTTATAAGGTCGAGGAAAACACCAAAAAATACATGCTACATGATTCCTTTTACATAAAACTTTTTAAAATGGCAAAACAAATTACTAGTAGTAGTGGTGGTGATCATCAGAGGCAGAAATGTGGAGGATGCATGAGGGGTTTCTAGATTTAGGTGGTGAACTTTTTCTTGATCCGGATGTCCTTCCCACTTGGTGAAAATTCACTGAACTCTTCATTTATAATCTGAAATTGCTTCTTCATTAATGTTATCCTTTAAAAGAGAGCTAAACTTAATGATTAAAGAATCCTATGCTTGCATCAAGAATGCAACATTGTCAAGGAAGATGAAACTTCTAGATGTTTCTATCTATACAAAAGAGCAATTACATATATCCAGAAGAAAGGGAATGGGCTAAAGGCATAGTGAGGATAAACTTATTGAGAGATGTTGATTTTTGGAAATAATTGGTTTATTCATACATGAGATGAATAATTACATTAATATAAAGCAGATTATACAGACTTAATTTATTAGCTGTGAATCCTTAGCTTAGCTTGTAATAGTGATAGACTGCCTTCAACTATGCTACTGTTAGCAATAAATAATAATAGATTTCTGATAACGTAAAAGCAACAACAAAATAGCTTATCTGAGCTCTCTGAACTTAATGAAAGGGCAACTATATGTATCTCACATGGAAAATAGAATTTAGCAATCTGTGATTTTATGTATATCAGAAAGAGGGATACTGATAACAATATGACAGTGAGAGAGAGAGAGAGAGTGTGAGAGAGAGAGAAATGGATGTTGAAATGTATATCTGCTTATCCTATATTAGCAATAGTGATTTCAAAATATTTTTAATTTTTTTAAACTTTTAACTATTTGATTTATTTTGAGATGAGAAGAGGTGCAGAGAGGGAGAGAAAGAGAATCCCAAGCAGGCTGCACGTTGTCAGCGCAGAGTCTGAGGTGGAGCTCGAACACACTAACCATAAGATCATGACCTGAGCCAAAACCAAGAGTTGGGTGCTTAACCAACTAAGCCACCCAGGTGCCCCGAAGTATTTTCTTTTAAGTGGTGGGATAGTATATAAACAAAAGTCATGATATTGACTGACTTTAGTAAGTCATTTTCCTCTAATGATATACGCATCCCAGAGAAATCTATGTCACTACCCTTTCTATTAGGTGTGTAAAAATGCTCCCTTGCTCCATGTTTCTGAGAAATTCAGATCTCAGTCTGAACTGCATCTTCATACCTTCCTGCACTGTGCTATTGCCCTAAACTCCTAGGGTTCTCTGTGAGTCACACAATTTTCACACGGGTCTGTATTATCTTTGACATGTTTGTTCCTCTTCCTCCACCAGGTTTCTGAGAGCAGAACAGGAAGGAATCCCATCACTACTCACTTCCCTTAGCTGTGGCAATGGAAAGGAACAGGAGCTTGGTCATAGTTCTGCAGTATTTTACTAACAGTGGACCTAGGCAGATTCCTTCAGCTCTCTAATCCTCGCTGCCTCACGTACAAATTAAGTATAATTGTGCCTACTTTCTAGGGTAATGCTGAGGCTTCTATGCTGGGTATGGTGTTCAGTGCAGCACATGGTACATAGAGGGCAGTAAATGAACTAGAGTCAGACAGAGTTCAGAGCGTTTGGGGCATGCACTGAACCATCTCATTGCTTACCACCAACCCAGTACACAAAGATGTCTAGGGGTTTTTTTTGTTTTTTAATTTTTTTTATTGTTTATGTTTGAGAGAGAGTCAGAGCATGAGCAGGGGAGGAGAAGAGACAAGGGGAGACACAGAATCCGAAGCAGGCTCCAGGCTCCAAGCTGTGAGCATGGAGACGAATGTGGAGCTCGAACTCACAAACCCTGAGATCATGACCTGAGCAGAAGTCAGATGCTTAACCCCCTGAGCCACCCAGGTGTCCCAAAGGGGTCTGTTGCATGTACCCATGAACCTGTTGAAGCAAGTAAACTTTGATGTTACTTCTGGCACTCTTAATTTCAGTCTTTGGAGGTTTTCCATACTGAAGAAATGATTCCATTACTTAGAGTTCATTTACTCCAACATCAAAAAGCATTTTTCCCTCAATTCTGTTGTATTTGTTTTGTGTAAGAGTCTTTCTTCTTTCTATTCATAAAATGCTCGCCAGTGAACATGAGTTGTTTAGTAAATGTCTGCTGTATCCCAGGATATATAACTAAAGTATACCAAACCATTAGCTCAAATTTCAAACTTTGCGTAATGACATATAATTTTCTATTCTTTTCTAACAAAGGCTTAGTTATATCTGAGGTGGTCAAAGGGTATTATTGTCCAATAAAAAAAAGAGAGAGAAATGTACTATCAGTGCTACAAAAAGGTCACTGGCTAGAGGGTAAGAGGATGAAGTGGAGTGGGAGAGCCAATCTTTGCTAAAAGGGTAACTTAATACACATCTTCTTCTAGCACCACTATAGTTAATTTCAAATATACTGAATTTCAACATACTGAAACTATGTCACACCAGGAAATTCTCCATAAAACAGAATTCCCCATCTGTCTTACTCCAATTTTTTTCCCTCTTGTAGATCAAATCTCCTAGACAAAGCGAACAGAAGTATCTCCTTTATCTCCCTGCTAGGCACACTCATTACAATACAAAAAGGAATTAAGAGGCAGCCCACTAAATTAGTGATTTTTAACAAGGAAACATCCATGGGCATTTCCATGGACTGCAGTTGTTCAGAGGTTTAACGTAACTTGAAATATCAATTTCTATGTACTGAAGTGAAACTAGCTCCAGCCAGGGGCCCCGCTTGCAGAAAAGGTGGCTTTTTTAAATGAAAATATATTACAATACTAGCATCTCCGCACTCACTCCTCCCACAAATTATTCATTCAGACAGCTTGTGAATTGGATTTGCAACTACTGCTATGTCTTATACAATACAAAAGAGAGAATGCCTGGTGGACTCCATCGGTTAATTACACAACCCGTGATGTCAGATCTCACATAATGTCCTATTGGCTGCAGTTTCTATTGCTAAGCTTCTACAAATATTAACTGTGTGTTTTCTCTGGCAATATAAAAAAAATAAAAGGAGGATTTTTGGCTATTTTTAGATATTATCTAGGAGTGTGGTTGTCAAGAAGACAATATTTTAGGTATACTTGGGACACCAATGAAGCTGGACGGCTTTGATCATGACCCCCTTGAATTAACTTTGGATCACTTCCTAGAGGCAAATATGATTCATTGAAGTACTGTAAATACAGGTTAATTCTGAGGGACTGAGAAATAAAATAAGAGTATTTTTCACCCCCTTTTCTCCCTTTAATGTTTAGTTAATGTGACGCGAACAGTGTGGATGGTTAGCAATGTCTCAAAATGCATTCTAAATTCATAATTTTCTGCCTTTCTTAATTATCTTTGCACATTTTTCTTCTTAAACTGATACCCCAAAATGATGATAGAAAAGCTAGTAGTCAGCTCCTGCCAGCCATAAATCAACATTTTTTTGGCACAATGAGTTTTCATTTATCTCTGGTATGCAGCATTTAAGGATTGATGCATTCTAACTGTACTTTTAAGGACAGATTTTCATGTGAATACAAGTGCTGGCATTTAAACAAAGAAAATCATTAATCTGAATCTAAACTTTCTATTAACCATTCAGAGTTTTACTTTCCTCTGTTTCTCTTCTCAAGGTCATTTTCTGCCCTTTCCAACGGCATTTTACATTTTACTCAGGGTCTTCTGTTGCCTGTTAGATGAAGGTCTAAGTGATTATTTTTCAGTAAGGAAATAAAAGTTAGATGAACCTTGACATACCACTCAGGGTATAATTCATATCACCAGGATTTACCTACTTTAGAAACTAAACAGTTAACCTAATCATCTCATTTTATTGCTAATTTAGAAAAGCTTTCCCCCCTAAGTACACTCTTACTTTTCAAAATTCACTGCTTATGACCTGAGCCTTTTATCCATTGCGCTATTACCAACAGCTAATCCCTCTCACTTATTGATAATTGGACAAAACTGAACAACGTGCCAAATCCTGAAAAACGGCCTGCCCCTGAGGGTTCTATTCAGTTATTCCCGAAAAACCACATTGGTTTCCAAGTTTGGTTCTTTTGTGGCATATCAATGGGAAACAAGTGAGAGATTTTCTCACTGCTTAGGAATTTCGCCAATTCTAACCTGCTTAGTGCACATTCTTTCTAAGGAAAAGCATTTACAGTTTACAGAGTTCACAGATCTTCCATTTCTTATAGTTCCACGAGTTGTCTGCAATGCACGTTTGCCGAAATAATTATTTTCGTGCATATATTTAAACTATAATTATACAATAAGTATTTCTTCCAGAACTTAGTTTATTTGGTTGATCCAATGCAAATTCAAAGGAGAGATGCCCCCCGTGTCTGGGGCTCATGCAGATTTATCACAGGATTAAGCCACAGGCACTACTTTCTATCTGCTTAATTAGTTCTTGAAATTATGGAAGCCCATGATTTGATGCCACATAGAAATCAATGTGATACTTTCTTAAGGGAATATTTCATTAAATTTTGAAACTGTAGTACAACATACATGCGGGTTTAGGTAGTATTTTTCTATCTTTAAGCTTAATAAACATATTTAATGGCATCTGCTTGCGTGAAACAAGCCTTTGGGGCGTATGCTCGGCATCCAGGACAAAGACTTTGGCAACTGAATTATTATAGAATGAAATTAAATGCTTACAACAGGGTAGCATTCAGAAATGCTCACAAAGAAGGTACAATGCAGTTCACACATTCAGGGCTTGAATTTATGCCCTTCCCTATTCAATGGGGGCGGGGGGGTTGACTGCCTTTGAGTGCTGCCACACAGCCTTAGGAAAGCGAGAGCCCAGGAAGGGACACACAGACCTCCTCCACTATGGTCCTTCCCCAAATCTTCCTTTCAATTTTTCACCCTAACATGACCATGTTTTCTGACAGCCTTTAACATACTTCACATGTTGATTTCCCTAGAAGTTTGATATTAAAACACAGATGGGAAGCCGTGCATTTTATTAAATTTGAGCACTTATGTTTGGAAGGATTGGGAAAGTGGCCAATACATGGATTCAAATGACACTCAAAGTTAGAAAATTGGCCATTTAAGGAAGTTAACTGACTCAAGACACAGGAAGGAAGTAAATGGAATGCAAAAAAAAAAAGCATGCCAAACACATGAGTGAAATGGTAGCATGGAAACGAAGAGTGTGTTGCTCCTTTTAAAGAGATATTTACATGTCTTTCCAAATTGATGTCGGAAATCACCAAACTAGAGCTCATCATGAGTTAGGTGCCCGCAGTTTTTTTCCCAGGTTGCTTACACATTTTATTTGAGAGTCAGCTTATTCCCTAACTTATCAACCCATATGTCATCTATTCCTTCAAGCGGTTTGTCACTGCTCTGCTTTAGGCACAAGGAATAAGGTATTTCTATAGAAAACATTAATTTTCATAAGATGTAGCAAAGTCATGTTGTGTCTCATCGACAAGAGATTCTAGCTGACAGAACGGGACTTCTCCCAAAAAGGATGCCACATATTCGGGATTCCATCTAGAAGACCCAGGAACATTGGATCTCTGGCATTTCTCCCCTGGGTGCTTCCAGAAAATCAAGTCCTAATGTCGATGCAATTATCATATGCAATCAATTAATTTCTCTCCCATTCCTTCAGATGGCAGTAGTTATGGTTACATATCTTGGGAGACTTAAGAAAATGACCTAAAAGTATTTTTTGTGTTCCATAATTCAGATGAGAGATCCCAAGTGAAAAAAAAATAGGCTCTACTGTTCCAGCTGTCCAAATGGAGCCTTGTAACTTGATTTTAAGTATAAAAACAACCAGAGAGAAGGGGGGATGGGGAAGGTGAGAATAAGGGTGTTTTGGGTTTTGGTTGTTTGGCTTCTTTATTAGAAATAATTAAACTGGGGTGCCGGAGTGGCTTAGTCGGTTAAGCCTCCAACTTTGGCTCAGGTCATGATCTCACGGTTTCGTGAGTTTGAACCTGGTGTCGGGCTCTGTGCTGATGGCTCAGAGCCTGGAGCCTGCTTGGTTTCTGTCTCCCCCGCACCCCGACATTTCTCTGTCCTTCCCCTGCTCACTTTCTTTCAAAAACAAATAAACACTTATAAAAAATTTTTAAAAGAAAGAATTAAACTATATTGCTTTTCTTTGTGACTCTTTTGCTTGCTGTTTTCCAAGTTCCAGCTCTCTCCAGCCAGATGGACTTTCCACACTGGACTGCCTTGCTTTGTGCTTGGAGGCTAACCTCCGTGGACCGCTCTCTGGCTTCCTGAAGGGTTCTGCCAATGGGATGCACCAGCCTGGATGAGAGGGCTGGGAAACCAGAGACATTGGGTGAGGCTTCATCCCAGCTTTTGGTAGGGGATATCTGTCTTCACTTTTGCACTAGCTTCTGCCCTTTTTTGGCTTTGAGGGGAGGCAGTGCAAGGGCAGTTTAAAACCATTTCTGGTTCCCCGAATCCCACCTGTGCCTCTTAAACTCTCCTCATTTCAAAGATCCCTGGAAACCTCTTCGCCTCACAACCCTGATGATTCACGTAAACAATAGCACAGTACTAAATATTAATGTTGCTGGTACTTCCATGTGACTTAACAGAGTTTTCATTTATTGAGGAGAAATGTACTTCAGGTAGATTTGGAGAATAGTTTTCTGATGCTCAGCTACACCAAATTATTGGATCATTGGCCTAGACATTACTGGTTAAGAGATCAGTGCTTATCTATCTTTAGGTTTCTTTTGACTACCCAGGAAAAAATATATCAGAGTGTTTTCAACTTAAAACTTCATTGACTGGGAGGGGGTTCTAATGCGGTGCTGCAGGTTGGATTTCCAATGTTCTCTTATTTTCCTCATGATAGATCCCATACATTTGCATCTCAGTTGGAGATCCTGTGACTCAGGTCCTACATAGCCAGGACCTCTCTTGAGGCTGCAAGAGGGAATGGCTTTTCTAATTTTTGTCTCATTAATATTATTGACTGAAACTAAAAGCATGTACTACGACTAAGTATCCACCTCAAAAGAAAATGGGAAAATAATTGCCATTGGTTCGCAGATTTTTCTATTCAATAAAACATCAGCTTTGAGAGAGACATGTTACAAACATGTCTCAATTAAATCTTAAGGAGAGCCCTCCTTAAGATTATTTTCCTCTTGTTTATTCCAGTAAATGAATACAGTGGCTAACACAAAGCTAATTTCTAAGAATTATGAAAAATATCTGTTGCTTACTTTTTACCTGTGCCTTAATTTTTTAGTTTTGAGGGTTGTATAGCATACAGTCTCTGAATGTTTGCATTTTTATGTATGACTTATTTTATCCCAACAAAACAATATTATACTGGGACCTGGATTAAAAATTATGCAGAATCCCAAGAATGTCTGCCAATCTGCTTTATCTTGTCTTTGATTTTTCTGGTTAGTAAGGAGCTTTAACTTGTAAGCCACATTTCTTTACCAATTTACATATAAATCAACTGCTAGTCTCACTAGCCAGCCATTGTAATAAACATCAAAAAATAAATAATAGCCTTGGAGCACCTGGGTGGCTCGGTCTGTAGTGGCTGACTCTTGGTTTCCGCTCAGGTCAGGATCTCATGGTTTCATGGGTTCAAGCCCCACATCTGGCTGTGTGCTAGCAGTGCAGAACCTGCTTGGGATTCTCTGTATCTCTTTCTCTCTTTCCCCTCCCCCACTTGCTCTGTCTCTCTCAAAATAATTAAATAAACCTTAAAAAATTAAAAAGAAAAACCATAAACAACAGGCTGAAACTAATATATTATTGTATGCCAATTATCTTTCAATTAAAAAATATAAAAATAATAAGTCATGACGTCCCAAAACACATGTGGTGTATCTCTCTCTTTCATTATGCCGGTATAGACACTGTCAAGTGAGATCTCTGTAATTTCACTTTGAGTAAGGTTTTTGCCCAACTGTCCAGAAACCTATAATTTAAGCTGGGGAGAACAGACCTCAAGGCACTTATTTTCAGTAGTTCGCAAGCTGTTTCATCCTGATACAATAAAACTTAAAAAAAAAAAAAAGAATCTAATTTCACCATTAGGAAAAAAACGTATAGTAACCAAATGCTTTAGTTTTCTTAGTTAATAGTACTAGTCAAAGCCAGAACAAAGAATTTAGTAATCAAATAACATTTATAGTCGATTTATTTAAATTATGTATTAGAAACTCAAGCTGCCTGTTTGAAATGCTATGGGTGATTGTGCCCGAGAACAGACCAAGCAGGGATCTGTGACTTTGCTTTTAATAAAAGACAGAGGTACATACAACACCTAATAGGAGTGGGTATAGTTCAGGTTAGGGCCCAAACAGGCATGAGGTGAGGTCTACCCAAACAGTCTCTCTCCCAGGCTGAATGGCGATAATAAGCCCCAGTCAACCTTGCAACCTCGGCCACGCCAACTAGAGAAAAGGGTCAGGAAGGAAAGCGTTAAAGAGGTAATACTGTTTAAACGAGGTTGCAGAACTCCTATTAAAAATGGCAGTACTATAAATGTTCTAGTATTGTCAGGAATGTTCTGTTGGATGACACTCTGCTGTGATTTGTACACACAGCGGACCAGAGTTGATGGGTGAATGAAATGATCCATAACCCTCTCTGACACATTTAAAGCAGTTCGGCTGCACACAGAGAACAGTCCATCATTTGCACCCTTCTGTGAAAGCTGGCTTTACCAAGTGTTTCAATGAAATATGTGCAACTTCCCATTTAAATTAGTACCACATGAACCATGAAGAGCACCACAGGTATCTGTTGTAGTACCAGCCTAATGCAAAAGTGGCCTGTCTTGTAATGCTCTAACAGGAAAGACATACAACCGTTCACCTGTAACATATTAAAACCAGAAGAAATAAATTACTCCACAGATGAAGAATTATTGCTTGTGAAGAAAATGTGCAAAGGTAGTCCTAAAAAGCAGCTTTTACTAAAAAATTATCACGACAGCATTTGAATTCTTAATGCATATTAAACTGAGACCTCGTAACCATAAATCATCATTTTTAAATGGAGGAAATCTGGTTAAAACTTTTAGCGGAGATTTGTGTCACTTCTTCAGCACAAGGCTAGCCTTGGCATTGAGAGCCGGCTGCCTGAGCTATGCCAAGAGCCGTGCACCAGAGAGACTATAACAAAAGCAAGAGACAAAAAGAGGCTGCACGCAGTCGCTGTTGTTGATGTTGTTTTAATGCCTAGTTCATCACATGACATAATCCCAGGGAGGTTCACTGCCATCCATCATCGAAGCAAGATCTCCCTGCTATGAAAAGCAGTACTGTTCAAGTCACATCCTAATGGATGAAAATCATCTTTGCCAAAATACGCGACTTAACTGCAAAGACATAGTAGGAACCGTAAAAACCAATCCAGTGTATACGACACATTACAAAAGATGGCAAAGGGTCGCAATTCAGGCAAACTACTTTTCCGGTACATTTCCAATGCCTATGCAAAAAAAAAAAAAAAAAAAAAAAGAAGAATGGAATCATCTGTTGTGTTATGACAATGGATTAGGTACTTTGTTAACTGTTTCATACATGTGATCTAATATACTCTTCACAACAGCCCTCTGAAGGGGCCATCACAATTCTCCAGATCAGGACATTGGGCACAGAGAAGTGAGGCAAGCAAGTCCAAAGTCATCCAGGTGAATCCTGTAGTCAGAACTCAGCAGCATATACTAGAGATCTTAGAGTGCTCTCAGGAATATGTTCTCATCCAGTTCTCCCAACAAGCTTGTGATGTAGACTCATCCTCTATCATGATTCCGTTTTACAAATGGCGATGCCTCATTTCAGGGGCATGAAGTGGTCTGCCCAAGTTCAGGACAAGAAAGTGGTGGAGCTAAAAGGGAGGGCTCTAGGCCTATGATTTGTACAATGGCCACTGCAGTGGTGGGGACTTGGTGAATTCTCCCAAGCCTGCAGCACTCACTGCTCCCTCCTTCTGCTTCCTCAGAGAAAATCCTCCTCATCTTACTTTTAACTACCAAGGGATATATGAACAAGTGTTTTACCTTTTTGTTAGTTTTGAGAAAGAGAGAGAGAGAGAGAGAGAGAGAGATCTTATGCAGGTTCCATGCCTCCCATAAAGCCAAGTGCAGGGCTTAATCATGACCTGATCTGATATAATGAGTCTGACACTTAACCAACTGAGCCATCCAGGTGCCCCCAGACAAATGTTTTAAAAGGAGATTTGGTAATATGGCTCAATAAATTTCAACATAGTTTCTGCAGATTTTTTTCCTCTTATATCGATAGCAGATCTGTTGTTACAGTAAAAATTGTCTGGCTGTGTGTAATGGAAAGCAGCCATACACAAGGCATTGTGATAAATATCATTTCCAGTCACATGTAAAATCATTTCATAGCAACTATAGTTTTAAGGTGACCTTTGTGTTTCCATACTGGAAATGGGCCTTCATATCCCAGCCCTCAGTGGATCTCTGTGGCACCGAGCAGATAGAACAGAGATTGAATCCTGGGCCATTTAAGGGTTTACAGAGTAGCTTTTGTAATGGCTATGAGTTCACGATGTGAAAATATTCCCAATCAGACTACCACCTTAGAAGGTCTATAATATGCTTTTATGATAAAACAATACCAAGTGTGTTTTCTTTGTGGTAGATTCATATTACCCATGTTGAAACTTTGCTGCCAATATTAAACCATTGCCTATTTGTGCAATTTCTTCCTTCACGCATACCACCCGAGACAGCATTCACGGCACAAGGGACACTAATGTCTGAAAGAAATGTAATCAGCAGCAGCATTATATCAAGCACACACTTCAAACTATTTTTAGAGAGTGGGAGGAGTGGCAGAGAGAGAGGATCTTAAGCAGTGTTTGTCCCTAGCACCCCACTGGGGAGCCCGACCTCATGACCATGAGGATCATGACCTGAGCCAAAATAAAGAGTCAGACAGTCAATCTACTGAACCACTCAGGCAACCCTCAAAGCTGCCACTTGAAAGTTATATATCATCCATTACACATAGTTCTGTCGTGAGGTACCCAAAGCATAGTTCCAAAGCTGAAGTACTAATATGTATGGCATCTAAGTAATCACGAACATGCAAAAAGATATCTGTGGCACCAACCATCCCCCAGGAGCTACAAAACTAAGAGTTTTATATCTTTGAGTAGAAAACCCTGAAGGCAATTCTACTTTTTATCTAGTACTTCTCATTTAATCTTCTGCAATACAAATGTTATCTAGCCCAAAATATAATTAAAGTAAAAAATAATAAAAAGTGTACTTGATACAAATCTGTGACCATGTCATTCCTCAATCGAATGAAGTGCACAGATGGTGCTATCCCATGACCTACCTGCAAATTACAGATATTTTAGGAAATAAAATACAGCAAATTGTATCTTGCTATTTATATTTACTCATGATGTTTTTAAAACAAAGGGGCACATTAACTACAAACATCAGGAGGAAGATAGTGGGTCCCCCACACAACGCAGGGAACCACAGGAACAGTCAGAGGGAGGGTTGAATGAAGGGCCTCCTTTGAAGGGTAAATGCAGAGTTAACAGAAAGATTATATTGAAAATCACTTTGGCTATGGCAGGACCTGCTGATGTAGATACTGAATTTACTCAAAATGATAATTCAGGTATGTGATAGAGAGCAACTCTCCTTTTAAACGAAGTATTTAATTAGCTGGAACACTGTGGCACTTCCTGCGATGGCAACTAATTGCTTCTCTTCTATATGTTCCCTCATTACTTTGTTTACATTACTAGGATAGCAATTGCCAACTTGATAGGCTGTTTTAAAAGGACACCCGTCTCCTGGACTTCTAGATTGCGTGTTCCTTGAAGGAGGATCATTTCATTTCCAGAGCTAGAACAGAGCCACATATTGAACAGATGACACATTGATTTGAATATCAATATGTCAATAGAAACTCAGTTGTGGGAACATACACACATGGTGTGTGTGTGTGTGTGCATGTGTGTTGTGCACGCACCTAAGCCTGTGTCCACAGAAGCACAAAGAACAATGGCATTGCATGTTTAAGATCTAACTCTCAGTCTTCTCTGGGGACAGGACGGTTGCAATTGTTAAGTATAACAAAGTTGGTGAAAATCAGACCGGAATTATATATTCAGATCTAAAACTGTAAAACTGCCTGACATTGCTAGCAGCAGCCCTTTCTCTGTTTCCTTCGCTTTGGGTCGAGACACACCCGCAGATCCCATTTTCTTCCCAGCTCCAATTATCACCATCCAGTTACTCCAAAATAATTGCCAAACGATCTCTTAACCCGACTTTGGTGATTCATGTATCTTAGTTCCCTCCTGCTCCCTTCTCAATTACGCCGCCCACACCTCATTACCTCCCTAGATCTTCCCCCAGTGGGGTCCACGGGGAGCCAGGGGCGCCTCTATTTCCATCCTCTCAGCCTCTCTCTGCTCCACTCCTAACCACTCTCCCTGATTAAATTTCTTGGCAACTCTAACTGAGGATTTACACTCCAGCTAGCTTCTCTGGTTTTAGGTCTTTCGTGCCCACACTTACTCAGGACCTGCTTCTCTTATTTCCCCCAAGTCCCTCGTCCTGAGATCCATCCATCATTCGTAATGTTGTGTGGTATGTCCTAACAAAATTTCCTACGTTACAGTGTATCAAAGTCCAGTTCACTCACCCCTTTGCCTTCGCTGACTCCTCTCCAGAGCCTGCCGTCCTCACCTCTATTAATGTGAACTCCTCCGTTATTCTCAGGGACCGAGGTTCTCTCTTTACCATGGTTGGCATATGATCATACAGGGAGGCTTCCTTATTTCCATGAAGAGCCTATCTCTTATTCTGGGTAGTTTGGGTCATATTTTTCCTGCACTTCTCTGGGTACTTACTGAGAACTTTCCCTGTCCTTTCAATGTCTTTTATCTTTAAGCAATTCTTCCTCTCCCCCCAGCACATATTTCATTGATATGCAGAACAGAAGTGGTAGATGAAAGTGCCATCTTCACTGGCTCTTAAATTGATCGAATCACTTTTGTCCCCAGGAATTTTTAAAAAGCACAATGCATAATTTATTTTGTTGTTTTGTTGGTGACAGGGAGACAGCTGCCTTAGCTGATGTTGAATCTGTGTGACAAAGTTTTAGTACATTTCCCCCCTGAATATGTAGAGGTCTAAAAGAGAGAACTGCAGGGAAAAAAATACATATCTCTTATGTTTGTGAAACTTTATATAATTCTAGATATAGGTTTATTTTTATTTATTTATTTTTGTTTATTTATTTATTGAGAAAGAGAACATGAGTGGGGGAAGGGAAGAGAGAGGAAAAGAAAGAATCCCATTCAAACTCTGCACTGTAAGCACAGAGCCCGACATGGGGCTTGATCCCAAGAACCCTGAGATCATGACCTGACTCAATGGAGAGTTGGATGCCTAACTGACTGAGCTACACGGGTGCCCCTATAAGTTAATTTTTAGTCATCACCTTATATATATGTATATGTATGTATTTGTATATATACTTATATGTATATACATTATATATAACCTGAACAACATGAGAGTTAGGAGTGCTGACCCCTGACCCCCTATGTGATCAAAACTCAGCATATAAACTTTTGACTCTCCCAAATCTTAACGACCAATAGTTTAGTGCGACCAGAAGACATGGATAACATAAACAGCCAATTTTTGTTTTGTTATATGTATTATTTACATATAAAGTATGCTTATAATAAAATAAATTAGAAAAAGTAAATGTTATTAAGAACATCAGGGGGCGCCTGGGTGGCTCAGTCGGTTCGGTGTCCGACTTCAGCTCAGGTCATGATCTCACCACTCGTGAGTTCAAGCCCCATGTCGGACTCTGTGATGACACGCAGAGCCTGGAACCTGCTTCGGATTGTGTCTCTCTCTCTCTCTGCCCCTCCCCCACTGGTATTCTATGTCTCTCCCAAAAATGAATAAATGTTAAAAGTAATTTAAAAAAAGAAAATCAGAAGGAAGAGAATATACATTTGCAAAACTGTCTTGATTTTATCTAAAAAAATATCCAAGTATAAGTCGACCTATGTGGCCCCAGTTTTTCAAAGACCTACCATATACATGGTTGTATATATGTACATGCTTGTGTGTGTATTTACGGCATAACTCTGTAAGATCTTGTAGTAAAATCTGTAATTTAAAAGAATTTTAAACAATCTTCTGAGACTTGTTTGACACCACGGTTGTTTGGCAGAAGTGGCATCGGTGGTGCTGGGAGAGGACCTGTCCTCTGCACCCGCCGTGGCTTCTGCCAGTATTTGATGTCCCATCTTATGTCTTGTTTATTTTGTTTGTGATAAATTATCTTCTTGGAAATGTGCCTTTGGAACAAGCTTCACTGATAGAAAAATGTGTCTGATATGGTCAGCATAAAGAGAAAGATGTGTAATTCCTCCTAGCAATGATTCCGAAGGGAATTTGGTGAAGGGCATGGTTAAGATAATGAGACAGCCTGAACTCCAAAACCAGTGCATATTCAATAGTCTTTGCAGTTTTCATTTTATCAAATTGTTTAAAAATTAGTAATGATTTTTTAAAAGCACCATACTCACTCATGAAGTGATTTGTCCCAAGAACCCAAATAAAGCTCAGTTGAAAGGGATTCAGTGTCAGCTCATTTGATCTGAAGAGACTCTAATTCTCATAGAGGAAATCTTATCTTCTGTAATGGATGGAATTATCGTAGGAGTATAGCTAATACAGTGGTGTGCACTTGATGGGCACTCCACAAAATTTCATTAAGGAGGATCATTTAGAGTGATCTTTTTAAAACTGGTAGTATAGGGAAACATTGCTACTATTAAGGATAACTGAGCAAAATGTTTTCAAATGGCAGAAAAAGTATACTCCCATTTGCTTACATAAAATAGCCAAATTCTTAACAATACTTTTGCCTGCTTTTATAATTACCATATGGGAACGACTAACATCAACTATGGCTCGCTGATGTGACTAGTATATTGTTTAGAAATACTACTGGACCAACTCAGATGGACACTAGTTAATATTTTTTGTGTTCAAACTTGGTATGTCAAGCAACGTAAAAATGTCTTTATTATGTCCACTTCTCAATAAAAACCCCCAAAACAAAATATAAATTGCAAATTTTGCACTAATTTGCTGACTGAAAATCTGCATGCACTGAATTCTGTCTCCAATTGTGAAGATAATTTACTGAAAAATAATCCAAGTAAAAAGAAAACAGATTGGATTGATTACTAAGGTATCTAATTCATATACAGTTCAATCTTTCAAAATATCTTTCTGTACTTAATTTAATATTTGTGTCCACTTTTCTACATTTCTATACATTAGCTATAACTGTATATGTTTCCATAAATAATCAGAAACTAGCCAAAGCACATTGATATGTGAATTTAGAATATTTCATAACATTTTAGCTGTTATGGCCTATCAACTATAATTTGGGGGAAGGAGAATTACAAGAAGTTAAACTTCCAGCATATTTCATATAGAAAGGAAAGTGATTTGGGCACCTGGGTGGTTCAGTCACTTGAGCACAGGACTTCAGCTCAGGTCATGATCTCATGGTTTGTGGGTTCAGTCCCTGCGTCAGGCTCTGTACTGACAACTCAGAACCTGGAGCCTGCTTCAGATTCTATGTCTTCCTCTCTCTCTGCCCCTCCCCTACCCATGCTCTATCTGTCTGTCTGTCTCTCTCTCTCAAAAATAAATAAACCTGAAAAAAGAAAGTTATAGATGTCGATCCCAAATATGTTGAGAGAAAGAAGGGAAAACCCAACTCTAGATAAAGGATTTCCTGAAAGTGACTACAGAGCTACAGAGTAACACACACACACACACACACACACACACACTCACACACACACTCACACACACACACACACACACACACACACACACACACACACACACTCAATTTTCTCCAAATGAAAATCCTCAACCTGATATCCTGTCAAAGATGCAAAAGGCACATAGATTATTTTTTCCACATTATCCCTGGGATACAGCTTGCTAGAACTCCCATACAAATTCAGTAAAAAGAAATAATTCTGTGCTGGATTAGATAATTCAAGAAACTGCTGGAAATACGTCCATAGGACAGAACTCACAAGCAATTTGTAGACCGTAGTTGAAATATGAAGTTCAGGTTCACCAATCAGGGATACTATTGTTTGTCTTATTTCTAGTTCTTTAAATGGCGTTAGTCATTATATTCCAACTCACTGCTGAAAGATAACACAGAAACAAAGCCATCAAGGAAATTTTAACTTTTGGTTATTATGTAATGTTTTAATCTAACATTATCTAATATTAGATAATAGTGCTTACTAGTGTCTCTGTAAGATACTGTACAGGGTCTCTCTGGAAATCCATTTTATATTTTTATTGCAGGTAATACCTAGAGACATACCATTTGGGATTATGAACATAGGATATACTAGCAAAGAAGCATTCATATAAATTTCATTGTGCCATAAAACAAGAAATGAGTTAGTCTTTAATTATGAATAATTAAAAATATTATTCCTTATACATTTCAAAACTAACCACTTCTAAGTTCTGTGATTATCATTGTAAGATAGGAAGATTTTAGCTTCAGGCTTCCGCATTTGAATTAGTGAAATTCATTTATTCATTTGAACAACAGGTATTGTACGTGGCACTGGAGATACAGTAGTGAATAAGATAGATAAGATACAGTGTCCATGGAGTATACAGTGTTAAAGGGAATATAATCAACAAACAAATAGCTACATAATTAAATATGTTATATAAATTTGTGATAAGGACTACACAGGAGAAGCATGATGCACATGGGGAGGTATTAATAGGGAGACCTGACTTATTTTAGGGATTGGGGATGGCTTCCCTGAGGATGTGACAATTAAGCTAACATCTGAATTGCTACTCAGAATCAACAGGGGAAAGAATGAAGAAACATTACCTCATTCAGTGCCTTAGAAGCTACGATCAGAATTTTTGGCATGCTTACACTGTCTATCAGAAAGCTTTTGAAGGGTTTTGCACAAGAAGAAATATTACCAGATGTTTAAAGAAGATCATCATATTTACTGTGAGTATCACCAATGAAAGTGTCTAGAATTGTACTGTCCAATATGGTGGTCACTGCCATCATGAGGTTATTAAATACAAAAATGAGGCTGATATAAATTGAGATGAGTTGTAGGTATAAAATATACACAGGACTTCAAATACCATGGGGAAGAAAGGAGTGTAAAACAGATCAATGCTGGGGCGCATGGGTGCCTCAGTCAGCTGAGTGTCAGACTTCGGCTCAGGTGGTCCATGAGTTCGAGCCCGGCTTCATGCTCTATGCTGACAGCCCATAGCCTGAAGCCTGCTTTGTGTTCTGTGCCCTACCCTCTGCTTCCCTCCCAACTCATGCTCTCTCTCTCTCTTTCTCTCAAAAATAAATAAATGTTAAAAATTTTTTTAAAAATAAGTCAATACTTAATAATGGTTATGTTTTTAAATAATATTTTGGATATATTGGGCTAAATAAAATATATAAATAAAATTGATCTCATCTTTTTGCTTTTTTTTTTAATGTGACTATTACAGGGGTTTCTGGGTGACTCAGTCAGTTAAGCATCTAGTTCTTAGTTTCAGCTCAGGTCAAGATCTCAGGGTTGGTGGACTTGAGTCCTATGCTGAACTCTATGCTGGCAACATGGAGTCTGCTTAGGATTCTCTTTCTCTTCTCTCCCTCTTCTCTTTCTCTGCCTCTCCCTCTGTATACATGCTTTCGCTCACTCTCTCTCTCTCTCTCAAAACAAATAAATAAACTTAAAAAAAAACAGATATTCCTGCTCTGGACAAGATGAAATAGGCATTTACCTTTAAACCCTGGAAATAATGTAGGAAGCAACCAAAAAAGGCTCTGAATAGAGTGAAAGAAAAAATATCAGAGATATTGGCAGTGACGTACATCATTATGGCAGTGTCTCAGAAAGACAGATCCAGCAGAAGAAGGTGACCCAGGCCTGACATTTTCTGAATCCAAACCTATATACATAATGTGGCCCATATGGGTCCATTCCTTCTCATGACTGAGTAGGAGGTAGGTTGACAAAACCAAGAGACCCCATCTGCACCGCCCAGGGTGTTTGATGACTGAGAGCCCTGCTGGCAATAAACCAGAGAGACATTTTCTCTTATCTACCGGACCTGATCCTTTCTTCCACCACCAGAGACATTGTGTGGCTGGAGGACAAAGGCAACAAGAAACCCGACCTGGGAACTGCTCAGGGACCAGACTTCCCCTTCTCCCACTTAGAAGCCACAGATAACTCCCCTGGGGAATCTCCACCTCCACAAGCAGCACTAGCAGCAATGGAGTTTGAGTAACAACAAATAAACTGAGTAGACCAGTAGTGTACCATGAAGGCCCTGAAAAATTCAACTGTCATTAAAACCACAACCTATAGGGGCGCCTGGGTGGCTCATGGATCCCACAGTTCCTGAGTTTGAGTCCTGCATTGGGCTTCGCACTGACAGTAACAGCCTGCTTTGGATTTTCTCTCCATCTCTCTCTGCTCCTCACCAGCTCATTTTCTGTCTCTCCCTCCTTCCCCCCCTCAAAATAAATAAACTTAGAAAACAAGAATAATATTTAAATAACCACAACCTATAAAAGAAGGCCAAGATCTGAGGGATACATGTAACAGGGATACATGAATGCCTCCTAAAATAAAAGATGTAAATACGACTCCGTCTCCTCACACAATAACATTACTATCATTGATTATTAGTTCTAGGGGTTTGTTTTGTTTGGTTTTGTTTGGTTTTGGGTCATTTCTTTCCAAATTTCTGCAATTATGTAATGTGAATAAATACAGTTTTATTTCTTCCTAATCTATATATCTTTTATTTCCTTTTCCTGACTTAGTGCATTAGGCAGGATTTCTAGTATGATATTGAAAAGCAGTGGTGAGAGGAGACATTCTTGCTTTGTTCTTGATCTTAGTGGGAACATTTCTAGTTTCTTATTGTTAAGTGTGATGCTTGCTGTAAATTTTTTATAGATTATTTTTTATCAAGTTTAGGAAGTTCCCACCTGTTTATAGTTTGCTGAGATTTTTTATCATGAATGAGTGTTGAATTTTGTGAAATGTTTTCTGAATCTATTGATATGTTTATGTGATTTTTTTGTCTTTAGTCTGTTGGTATGATGGGTTAATCAATTGATTTTAAAAGGTTAAACCAGCCTTGCATATCTGAGGTAAATCCCAATTGGTTGTGGTGTATAATTCTATTTATATATTGTTGGATTTGAATTGCAAATATTTTTTCTAAGGATTGTTGTAACTGTGTTCATGAGAGTTATCAGTCTCTAGCTTTCTTTTTTTTTGAAAATGTCTTTGACTGATTTGGGCACTTGGGTGACTATGACCTCATAGAATGAATTATAAAGTATTTTCTTGGGGCACCTGGGTGGCTTAGTCGGTTAAGCATCCAGCTTTGGCTCATATTATGATCTCATGATTCATAGGTTTAATCCCTGCATTCAGCTCATGCTCTGTACTGACAGCTAGCTCAGAGCCTGGAGCCTGCTTCAGATTCTGTGTCTCCCTCTCTCTCTGACCCTCCCCTGCTCACGCTGTCTCTCTCTGTCTCTAAAAAATAAATAAAAAACATTAAAATTTTTTAAAAAAGTATTTTCTTTGAATAGGTATTAAGAAGATATTATACAGAATTAGTATAATTTAATTTTTGTGGTTTGTAGAATTTATCAGTGAATACATCTGGGAATTGTACTTTCTGTTTTGGAAGGTTATTGATTACTGTTTCAATTTCTTTAATAAATGTAAGCTATTCAGATCATCTGTTTCTTCTTGTGTGAGATTATAGCAGATTGTGTCTTTCAAGGGATTGTTTCATTGCATTTCAGCTATCAATTTGTGAAAATAGACTTGTTCAATAATATTCCTTTGTTAGTTTGCTTATAGTCATGAGATCTTTGATGACCATTATTTCATTTGTTTTTTAAAAATTTTACTTATCTTGAGAAAGAAAGAACATGCATGCATGTGCACAAGTAGGGGAGGGGCAAAGTGAAAGGGAGAGAGAGAATCCCAAGCAGGTTTCACACTGACATGAGGCTCTGTCTCACAAACTGTGAGATTATAAATTGAGCTAATATCAAGAATCAGACACTTAACTGACTGAGCCACCCAGGTGCCTCATTTCTGATACTAGTCATTGTGTCTTCTCTCTGTCTTTTCTTAGTTACCTTGGCTAGCTAGAGGCTTACTGATTTTTTGATCTTTTTAAAAAATAAACTTTTGGTCGTGTTGGTTTTATCTATCCATTTCTTATATTCAGTTTAATTGATATTTGTTCTGTTTTGTATTACTTATTTTCTTCTAAATAATTTGTACTTAATTTGCTCTTCTTTTCTAGGTTTCTAAATTGGAATCTTATATTATTGATTTTAGATTGTTTTCCTTTTGAATATATTCATGTAATGTTATAAAATTCCCTATCAACACTGATTTCACTGTTTCTCACCAATTTGATGATTTGTATTTTCAAGATAAAGTTTTTCAGAATAATTGAAAAAATCAACATCCAATTATATGCTGTCTACAAAGAGATAAACGTTAGATTCAAAGATACAAATAAATTGAACCAAATGGTGGAAAATGTTATATCAATTGTGGTAGTTTCCTGCAGTGAACTCATAACAAATTACTGAAAATGGTTTGTTTAGTATGACACAAATTTATTTTCTCACATTTCTGGAAGTCAGATATCCAAAATAAGTTTCACTGAGTCAAAATCAAGCATTAGAGAGGTTGCACTCCCAATGGAGGCAATCTAATCTAATCTAATCTTTGCCTCTTCCAGCTTCTGGTTGCTGCTGACATTATTTTGACTTTTGGCTATGTAACTACTATTTCTCCTTCTGTAGTCATATTGTCTCTTCCTCTTCTCTATATGTAAGGTCTTCCTTTGTCTCTTTCTGTTCTTACGTCAAATTTCATAACTTAATCATGTCTGCAAAGACCCTGTTTCTACTGAGATAACATTTAAAAGTTTTAGGAATTAAGTAATGATATTTAGAGGTGATCATTAGTCAGTCTACTATATAATGCAAATACCTACCATAGGAACCTATGCTAAAGAATTTTCTTTTATAATGATAAGACAGTCAAACATGAAGAAAATATAATAATTATAAGTATATATGTACCTCACAACATAGCCCCAAATTGCCTAAAGCCAAATCTAACAGATTTGAAGGGAGAATTCAACAATCAACAATAATATTTGGAAATTTTACTAATCCACCTTATTTATTTATTTATTTTAAGCTTTTATAAAATTTTTGAGAGAGAGAGAGAAAGCACAACTATGGGGGGTGGAAGGACAGAATCTTAAACAGGCTCCATGCCCAACACAGAACCCAACCAACTGGGGGCTCAATCTCATTGCCATGAGATAATGACCTAAGCCAAAATCAAGAGTTGGAGTCTTAACCAACTGAGCCACTCAGGTGCCCCAATAGTCCACTTTTAATTATTGGTTGAGCAATTAGGTAGAAGGTGAAAAATAAAATAGAAGACTTAAACCACATTATACTCCAACTAGTCCAAATAGACATCTTTGGATACTCTACCCAAGCAAAATAGAGTATACATTCTTCTCAAGTGCACATGGGACATTCTCCAGAATAGACCATATCTTAGGTCACAAAGCAAAATTGAATACATTTAAAAGATTTGAACAAAGTATATTCTCCAACTACAATGGAGTGAAATAGAAATGCATAATAGACAGAAAAATTGGGTAATTCATAAATATGCAAAAATTAAACCCACTCCTGAATAATAAAGGAATCAAGAAAGAAATGAGAAGATTAGAAACTTTTTTGAGATGAATTAAAATGAAAACAGGACATATCAATACTTACGCTCAACTAAACCAGTTCTTACAGAGAAATTTATAGCTATAAATACTGAAATTATAATAGAAGTGAGGCGCCTGGGTGGCTCAGTCAGTTAAGCCTCCGACTTCAGCTCAGGTCAGATCTCACGTTTGTGAGTTCAAGCCCTGCATCGGGCTCTGTGTTGACAGCTAGCTCAAAGCCTAGAGCCTGCTTCTGGTTCTGTGTCTTCTTCTCTCTCTGCCCCTCCCCCTCTCATGCTCTGTCTCTCTCTGTATCAAAAATAAATAAAACATTTAAAAAATTAAAAAAAAGAAATTATAATAGAAGAAACATCTTAAATAAATAACTTAACTTTCTTCCTAAATGCCTTGAAAAGGGAAGAGAAAATTAAACCTAATGCAAGCAGAAGGAAATAAATAATAAAGATTAAAGAAGAAATTAATAAAATTAAGAATAGTAAGCAATAAAGATAATCAATTAAACCAAGTGTTGGTGTTTGAAAAGATAACAAAAGTTGGCAAACTTTTAACCAGAATGTTCAAGAGAAAAAGAAAGAGAAAGAGAGAGAGAAATCTAAATATATAAATATCAGAAATAAAACAGGAAACATTACTAATGATATAGAATTAAGAGATTAGAAGGAAATAATATGAACAATGGTGTCCTAAAAAATTTGGTATTAAAGTAACTATAAGACAAACCCCTAGAAAGACACAACTGAAATTTACTGAAAGAAATAGAAAATTTGAATCAAATTATTACAAGTATAAAGGAAAATTAAGAGTATGTTTACAAGTCTTCAAAAAGTAAAAAGGAAAGGAATACTTCCCTCCTAATTCTTGAGGTTAAAATTGACTGATATGAAAGTCAAACAAAGTTATCACACATAAAAAATTTTATAAAAATAAATATAAAAAAATCTTATGAATAGAGATGTGTAAATTCTGAATGAATACTAACAAACAGAACCCAGCAATACATAAAGAGGATTATACACCATATCTGTATAGTATGTATAGTATGTAACCAAGGATTAGAAGATTGTTTTAACATCCAAAAATCAATTAAAGTTTCAAAAATGAATCATCTTAGGGAAAGAAATAAGGAAGTTGGAGTCCTAAGCTTGGTAGAGTACTAGCTCTGTTGGAAAATTTCACCTTTTTTTGTCCACTGCTGTAACATCGCTTATGGAACAAAGCCTGACACATGCTTGTTGCTAAAGTAGTGGTTGAATGAATGACAAGGACTGTGCTAAATATAGTAGTCATTTAATTCTCTAAACAGTCACATTGGGTAAATATTATTAAACTCATGTAATAATAAACATGATTCTAATTTGTCACAGGATATGCCTATCAGATCGTAAGGGAAAATTCATGTGTCCTCTAGGGTAGAATAAAAAATGTAGAGACAATGCAATTAGCCAACAAGCATACCCCTCTGGGTATTCAAAAGTAATTGGAGTAATAACTTCCATCAGGTTATAAAAGCCTATTATTAGCAAATAATGTTATTATATTATTATTATAATTATATAATAATAATTATTATAATTATATAATTATTATTATTATTAATTATTATTTTGCCAGACTGCAAAATCTACAACAATAAAAAATAACTTTCAAACAAAGTTTGAGTCACTGAGGTTTTTGTCAAATATGCATATGATAGATATTATAGACACCACTATACTTTTCCAACACCTGTGGTAGATCTCCCTTCTTGGATCCTACTAGCTGTTCATGATTATTTAGATCTAAGGTTATAATTCTACTTTCAAATTCCTTCAAAGAAAACTATAATTCTAGGTGCATCTGGGTGGCTCAGCTGGTTAAGCATCCGACTCTTAATTTCAGCTCTGGTCATGATCTTAGAGTCATAGAATCCCTGAGTAGGGCTCTGTTCTGAGTGTAAAGCCTATTTAGGATTCTCTCTCTCTCTCACTTTGCCCCTCCCCTGCTCTCTCTCTCTTGCTCTCCCTTAAAAAAATAGAAAAGATAAAGAAAAGAAAAGAAAAATATAATTCTAGATGTTCAATCAGAAAAGAAAAATCATTCAGTAATTCAGTATATTCAGATCATGTACATTAGCAATCATTGTTACTTTCATAATCATTCATAAAAAATAAATATAAATACTGAAAGCCTATTATAAATGAAGTGTTCCATATGAATTGTGGATATAAATGGTGTATGGGATATATTCCAGAGCATCAAGGAACTCAAAATCTACAAGGACTATTAAAAGGGAGCCAGAGTCCAAAAACACCTAAGTTTATAACAGTAAAATAATACAAACTTCTTACTCATTGTATTAATTCCCTGGCAAGTGATCCAAGTGAAAGACATCATTTCCCCATATTTCTTTTTCTCCCAAAAATGAGTAGGATTTAAGATAGTATAGCCTCTTGAGGTTGAACAGCTTTCTTTTAGGTGATTAACTAGTTGCTACATAACCTTCTAATTTCTGTATAAGTCTAATTACATGAAATAGAAGTTGGGGTTTTGATTTTTTACTTTGCTTTTCTGTTTGGAGTGTAATTGTAACTACTGTAGTGTAAATGATGGAAAATAATTGCATATGTTAAAAAAATAAATAAACAAACAGAAAAAAAGACTTATCCTTACCTTACTGTTAAAGAGAAACATGTTTTCATCTCTGACTTAATGATTTTTAGCTGAAAGTTATTTTGAATGAAAATATCTTATTTCTCCTTTTTTCCCCTTATATTTCTCTTTGATGGCTCTCTCCTTAGTAAAGTTCTCACCTGGTCCTCAAATGATAATAAGTTTTAATTAATTCATGAAGTTAATATTCACCCGGTATTGCATGCCCCAAACTAGTCCACTGTGTTAAAAGTAATAAAAATAACAGAATGCAGTAAAGATAGCAAAAATTTACAAATGTGTCCTAAGTTTTTAAAATGACATACCTTAATTTCTGTTTTTATGAGTGGGAAGAACATTCTATGCCACACGATTGTTAATACACCTAAAAGGCATTTTCTTACTTTCTCATATGGCAATAGTCAAATTACACATAACCCCAAAAAACTATGTATTCTATATGTCTATCCCTATCTAAGGTTAGCAAAACTCATATCCATTTCATGTTATATCCAAGCATACTTCCCCCCAAAGACTTCTCTAGTTCTAATTGTTTAATTACCATCCCCAAAATGTCCATTTAGACATATTTTTGAAATGATACTTAAAATTATATCATGTCTTATTGATGTTGGGCAAGCAAGTTACTTCCTATTTCTGTAAAAGGAATAAATGAAAATTGAGGATTAGTATCGGGCATTTTGGAATCTGTTTCAAAGGGATCATTTTTTCTTTTCTTCTTTAAGGAGTTGATAGTGCTATATATTTGTATTTTGAGATTTTTCAAGCAAAATGAAATAGAAGTAAGATCACCACCAATGAGATTAGGAAGTATAGCCATGTGCTGTTAGTAGTTGCATTGGAAATAACACTGAAGTTCAATTGGAGGAAATTTCACTGTGAAATTGAGAACGGCCAACTTTCCCAGTAATTTTAGTTCTCTCTTCCTTTGGGAATAGTCACCACTTTCATCACAAAACCTCAGTGTAATGTTCCTGTTACACTGGGCCCCTACAACATATAACACTAGGTGCCATTATTATTTCATTCCATTTTCAGCTACTAGATTTCCATGAACAAAATTTATGAAGAGAGAAGAACAAATAGCACATCTTATACCTAAAAAAGGGGTATAGCTTTTCCTTCCATTGTAAGTACCAATAACCATTTGCAACATCTGTATTGCTCGAACCTGTGAGATGTTACATTCATTGCACCATGTAAATATTCCATGTATTGAAGTAGGCGCCAAGTCCACTGTATAGAAGAAAAACACTCCTTTTCGTAGAGTTTATATAAGTGAGATAAAGTCACACAGCTCATAATGCCAGTGTTAGGATTCAAACCTAGCACATCCTCACTCAGAGAAGTTTTGCTTTGTAAACATTTTTCCTCTCCTATTTTGCCATGAGATTCAGATTTGTGTTTATGTAGATCTGGGTGTGGAAATAAGCTCATGAAATGAATGGCAAATGTGTAACATGGAGGCATATAATTAACCTCACTGTTTTAATTCCCTCTTCTGTAAGCTGATGAGCTCTGAGCTCCAACTCTAAGAGTGTTGTCAGGATAATATGAGTTAGCACATGCTCTGCTCTTAGGACAGTCTGTGACATAGAGAAACCATTCTATAAAAAATACTAAAAATTCATCTTACCATTACTACCCACCCATCCTTCCCCTTTACACACACATACACATACACATGGCATGCACATTACACAGCAGTCTAGATTTCAGAATTTAGAATTAGCCCTCCTGGCTTTAAAAATTTTACTTCTTTTTTTAATGTTTATGTATTTATGTTGAGAGAGAAAGAGAGGGAGTATTGGTAGAGGAGGGAAAGAGAGAGAGAGAGAGAGAGAGAGAGAGAGAGAGAGAGAGAGAGAGAGAGAATCCCTAGCAGTTCCCATACTGTCACACAGAGCCTGGTGCAGGGCTCGATCTCACTAACCATGAGCTTGTGACTGGAGCTGAAATCAAAAGAGTTGTATGCTTAACCAACTAAGCCACCCAGATACCCCTGAAGTCTTTAATTCTGACTCCACTTTTTAAAGTTTTTAGTTAGTTAACATAGAGCATAATATTAGTTTCAGGTTTACAATATAGTGAATCAACACTTCATACATCACCTGGTGCTCATCACAACAAGTCCACTTCTGAATCCCCATCACCCATGTCACACATCCCTCAACCTCACTTCCTTCTGGTAACCATCAGTTTACTCTCTAAAGTTAAGAATTCGTGTTGTGGTTTCTCTCTGTGTGTCTCTTTCCCCTTTTGCTTGTTTTGTTTCTTAAACTCCACATATGAATGAAATCACATTGCATTTGTCTTTCTCTGACTGACTTATTTCTCTTAGCATCATATGCTCTGCTTCTATCAAGTAATTGCAAATGACAAGATATCATTTTTGATGATTGAGTAATATTCCCATGCATATGCATGCATGTATGTATGTATAAAACATCTTTATGCATTCATCAGTTGATGGACAATTTAGGGTATTTCTATGATTTTGCTACTGTAGATAATGCTACCAGAAACATAGAGATGCATGTATCTCTGTGATTTAGTATTTTATTCTTTGGGTACTTAGTAATGTGGTTGCTGGATATTGACGGTAGTCCTTTTTTTAGTGTTTTGTCTAATCTCCATACTGTATACCAGAATGGCTGCCCTTGTTTGCAATTCCATTAACAGTGCAGGAGGATTCCCCTTTCTCCACATCCTCACCAACATCTGCTGTTCTTGTGTTATTGATTTACACATTCTGATAGATGTGACATGGTATCTTATTGTAATTTTGACTTGTATTTCCCTCATGATGAATGATGTCGAGCATCTTTTCATGTGCTTGTTGGCCATCTGGATATCTTTGGAAAAATGTCTATCCATGTCTTCTGCCCATTTTCTAATTGGATTATTCATTTTAGGGATATTGACTTTTGTAAGTTCTTTATATATTTTGGATACTAACCCTTTATCAGATATGTCATTTACAAGTATCTTCTTCCATTCAGAGAGTTGCCATTTCATTTTGTTGATTTTTTCTTTTTCTGTTTGCAAGCTTTCTAACTCTGATGTAATCCCAATAGTTTATTTTTGCTTTTGTTTCCTTTGCCTCAGGAAACATACATATCTAGAAAGAAGTTGCTATGGCCAATATCAAGATTATTGTCTATGTACTTCTTCAGAATTTTTATGATTTCTTGTCTTACATTTAGGTCTTTAATCCATTTTGAATCTCTGTGTGACTTTCAAGGGGAACTTAACTTCTCTCTGACTCAGTTTAGTCCTCTATAAAACAGTTAAATTATTAGTATGTACTTCATAAAGGTTATGCATATTAAATGAGATTATTTATACAAACTATTTAGAATAATATTTGGCACTTAAGAAAACATTCATGGCTCCTATCACTGATTCACTTCAGCCCATTAAAGTGAGACTTTTTTCCTACATGTACTTCCTGAGTTAATGATGCAGAGAAAGGTAAAGTGTCTATTATACAGCAAAGCAGAAGTCATTGTTATTACTGAAAATATAACTCAACACTCTAATTCACACCACCTCTTCCCTGGCCTTTCTTGGATCAGCCAAGCATTTAGGCCAGGTTTGGTCCCTCTGCTCTGTGCTATCTTTGAACTTGTCTGTGTTTGACAAGCCTTTTAATAGAAAACTAATGACCTAAGTGTATTTGTTCCCCAATGCCAGCGGTTAGTTAGCTCTGACCCTATTCTTCTTTAATCTCCACCAACCAATCAGAGACAAAGGCATCTGTATGTGGTTTTGAAGCACTCAGTTGCACATTGCATTTACATTTCTCCTCAAAGACAGAAAATGCTTTAAGTGGGCAAGGTGAGGAATCAAAGGCATGGAAGGCAAGAAGACTAGATTATATAAATATAACTTATTATTTCTTTAGAGGATACAATTAAAGCAATTTATTGTACTATGCCTATAGTAAGATAGCATCATATATATTCTTGAGTCAAGAAAAACTAAAGAAGTTCTAACCAAATAAAAATATTATTTACAAATCATCGCTTGTGAAATTACTTTTGCAAGTAGATGGTCATCTACCATATTTCCTATCTCACCCTCTTTTCATTGGCTATCTGGAAGTAACTGAAGTTTGTGGCAACTTTAGATGTGTTCACTATTAGACAGCCATCTCTGAAAAGCCTTTGCAAAATTATTTCTTGTTTTTGTGTCTGTTAAATTACAGTTTTCACTGAACATTACCTAATGGTAATCCTCTACAGTCTATAAACTTGTAACAATTCTTCATGAGCTAACACCTCATTAAACCACTGTCTTGATTCAGAATAGTGCATAATTCAAAACAACTGCTACTCCCTAGACAAATAAAAACTCTAATATTATCAAACAAAATATCAGGAAATCCAAACTGGCTAATTAAAGTAATTTTTTTTGGTTCTGTGCATTTTGATTTTAATGAGGTATTACAAAAATTATCTTGCATATTTCTACCACATAGATCCAAATCCCTCCATGTAAATCTCTTCAGGACATTTATTAATAATCTGGAGGATACTGTACAAAATTGTCTTGACAATATGAATTGTCTTGTGTTCTCAAACACATATATAATGTATATCTGCATAATATATCTGAATAAATGTTATATATGTATATATGTATATGTATAAATTACAGTTTTAAGGTTACAAACAAAATTAATTATTAATCATTTATTATTAATTATCTACAGTATTGACTGTAGATATCTTCATGGTACTATTAATCCAAGAATCCTATGTTTAATCTGTATAATACAATGCTTAGCCACAAGTTAGCATCTAATAAGTTTAGAATAAATATTTGTTAAATTTGTTACAGAATTTTGAAATGACAATTTATTGTACTTTTACTATGTGCAAACTGCCAGATTCTCTTAAAAAGTCTGTATGGTAGATGCCCTATGGTACAGATGAACCTTAATCATAAAAAAATGTCAAAAAACATAAGCAAGACAAATAAGGCAGATTAAGACAAATGCCATAAGAGAAGCCAGACAGAATGAAAGATTAGAGGGAGGGAAAGTAAGTGTGTCTCAGGGAATGTTGAAAGGCCATTAGTAAAATTGGGAAATTTTACTGAGGGCAAAAAGATAAGATATAAAACCAAGTATTTGCATTTATTAAACATAGGTAGGAGGGAAAAGTCAGGTAGGTTAAAATTTTAAATTTTTCAAAGAATTTGTATGATGAGAAACATGTTTTCTCTTGCAAAGCAATGACTGGGAATTTTCTGAATTTTCTAGTTTTATATAAATTTATAAAAATGAACTCATATATGCTTTATTCAACTGTAATTCTTTCTTTCTTCAGGTTTTTTTTCTTTTTTTTTTTCTTTTCATTTTTATTTTCTGCCTTCTCTCTTCCTTACAAATATCCCTTCCATTCTCACTGGTTTATCCACAGACCACCCCAGGCAGCATATGCAGAAATCTAATAAGCATGTGCTCTTATGTTTGCACTGTGGTTATGGTTCTATAATGCAACATATGTAAATGCATGAACACGTTTAAAAAATTCAGTCATTTTAGGGCACATATCACCCTTAGCTAAAAAGAGATGGAGACTTCTGACATCAGTGAGCTGTTGGTGTAAATTAACTGTAAAATGTGCCAAATCCTGAGAATCCTTCAATTGCTGAGCCAACCCTTTCCTTATTGTTTATTCGGTTTTAGTTAGATTTTCCATTATTTGCAAGAAAAGGCTTGTTGCCCGATACACCTTGCTTTGAACTGTTTTTAATTACAGAAGAAATTAAGATGGCGGAACAGCATGGAGACCCTGAGCTTGTCTCATCCATGAAATGCAGCTAGATCAGCACCAAACCGTTTTGAACACCTAGGGAGCTGATCTGAGGATTAACACAACAATGTGCATAACTTGAGCCACATAATTCATCAGGTATGTTGTGTGGAGATGTGAACGGGGAGGGCGGGGGGGAAGAAAAGCTGCTGAAGGTAGGAAGATGCTTTTCCAGAGAGAGGACAGAGAAAGAGAAAGAGGGAGTATGAGAAAAATACTCCCCAGAATGTAGCTTGAGAGAAAGTGAGATAAAGAGTGCAAACACCCACAGGAGATTGAAGAAGAAATCTGTGCCCCAAAACCACTGATGGGAAGAAAGGAGAGAGTTTCAATACCACCTGGATTTCATAGACCACAGAGGGCAGAGTTGGAAGTTTTAGAACTCAGTGCTTGGTTGCGCTCTGTTGAGGAAATAAGGCAAATCTCCAGAAGCAGGAAGCAGGGTCTGAAGGGTCCATGTGCCACACAGGGAGAAGCAGTTCCCCTGCTTTGAGTCCATTTGGTAGAGGCCATACACCCTCCCCACAGGCAAAGGTCCCAGTGGACCCTGGAGAGCAGCCATATTTGCTAGTATTGGGACAAAGGCAACAGAGTACAGCGAAAGCTGACATCAGCTGTGTGTTGTGATTTGCCTTAATCTCTGAACCTCTGCCATTGCACAATCCCATGAATGCTTCCTGGGGCAAGTCAGCTCCCAGCCATTGCTCAGTGAGACTCTTCTCCAGAGAGTTGGCACGAGCCCAAGCCACAGGGGTCTCTGAAGTATGAGGTTTTGAAACACAACCCCATCTGAGATGAAACCCTGGAGGGAAGTGCTGCCTGGAGGGCGGATGGCTTGGTCACAGTCAGAGTAGAAGTGGGGAGTGGTCAGAGGCCTGAGAGAAATGAGGGAAGCTTGACTACGGGTCCATAAGAGCACAAAGTTCCTGTGCCAGAGACAGAGACTAGTGAGCTGGGTAAAGCCATTTCCCCTTCTCCAGTGCATGCACATGTGCACCACACAGCTCTACCTAGTGGAGAAAGAAGTCATTACATCACTACCAACCCCAACTGTGCCCTCCAAGCATATCCCCTAGTTGACCAGCACGATTCCCTCCACCTGCTTAGTGTATGGACCATAAAGTGCTTCATAGTTTCAGTTTTAGGTGAAACTGGATGTGACTTCATTTGGGCTTCATTCTGTTTGCTAGTTCATTATTCATTTTTTTTTCTTTTTTGCTTCTGTTTTTGTCAAAATATTTTTCCCTTTCTTTTCTTTTTCTTGGAGACAGAAAGATAAAACTTTATTTCTATTTTCTTTATTGAATTTTATTCTATTTTATTATATAATTTTTTTATTTTTAAATGTTTCTTACTTTGTCTTCTTTTCCTCCCTTTTTATCTTTAATAAACTTCATTCAACAAGCAGACCAAAACATTCCTAGGATATAGCTTCCTTTATTTGATTTTTTTGCTTTGTTTTTAATTTAACTTATTTTTTCTCCCACCAGAATGACAAAACAAAGGAATTCACCCCAAAAGAAAGAACAGGAATAAATGATATCCAGGGCCTTATAATACAGATGTCTAAAAAAGAATTTAGGTCTACTATAACAAGAGTACAGCCGGGATTGAAAAAGCATAGAATCCTTTTCTGCAAAGAAGAGATGCAATCTTGGATGGAGGCCACGATGGCAAGGATGAACAAAGCAGAGCAGTGAATCAGCAATAGAGGAGTTAAAATTATGGAGCATGATGAAGCAGAAAAAGAGGGAAGCAAAGGCAAAAGATCATGATACAAGACTTAAGAACTTATTGACTTATTAAAAAGGAATAACATCTGAATCATAGGAGTTCCAGATGAAAAAAGAGAGAAAAAGGGCAGAAGTTTTATGTGAGCAAATTATTGTGGAACACTTTCCTAATCTGGGGAAGGACACAGACATCAAATCAAAGAAGCACAGAGAACTCCCATTAGATTCAACAAAAACTGTCATAATCAAATTCACAAAATACAGAGACAATGAAAGAATTATAAAAGCAGTAAGGGGAAAACAAAAGTCCTTAACCTATAAAGGAAGACAGATCAGGTTCACAGCAGACCTATCCACAAAAACATTGGCAGGACAGAAAAGAGTGGCAGGATATATTTAGCATGCTGAATTGGAAAAAATATGCAGCCAAAAATTTTTTATTCAGCAAGGCTCTCATTCAGAATAGAAGGAGAGATAAATAATTTCCCAGACAAACAAAACCTAAAGGAGTCCATGACTACTAAACCAATCCTGCAAGAAATTTTAGGGGAGACTCTTTGGAGAAAAGACAAAACAAACGGACAAACAAACAAACAAAACCCAAAGGCAACAAAGAGTAGAAAAGACTGAGAACATAATCAGAAACACCAACTCTACAGTCAATACAGTGTCACTAAATTCATCTTTCAGTACTCACTATAAATGTCAATGGACACTCCAATCAAAAGACATAGGATATCAGAATAGATACAAAAACAAGGTCCATTTTTATGCTGCTTACAAGAGATTCATTTTAGACCTGAAGACACCTGCAGATTGAAATTAAAGGAATGGGGAACCATCTATCATGCTAATGGCATTAAAAGAAAGCTGGTTTTTAAAATAAAGACTGTAAAAAGAGAGGAAGAAGAGATTATATCATAAGTAAGGGGTCTACCCACTGGGAAGATCTAACAATTGTAAATATTTATTCCCCCATAGTGATAGCACCCAAACATATAAATTGATTAATCACAAACATAAAGAAATTCATTGTAAAAAATACCATAATAGTAGGGTACCTCAACACCCCACTTAAAACAATTGACAGATCATGTGATTAGAAAATCAACAAGGAAACAATGGCTTTGAATGACATACTGGACCAGATGAACTTAACAGATATATTCAGAACATTTCATCCTAAAGCAGCAGAATACACTTTCTCCTTGAGTGTATATGGAACATTCTCCAGAACAGATCACATACTGGGTTACAAATGAACCCTCAACAAGTACAAAAGGATAGAGATCACACCTAGTATATTTTCAGAGCACAATGCTATGAAACTTGAAATCAATCATAAGAAAAAAACGGGAAAGGTCATGAATACTTATTGATTAAAAAATTTCCTACTAAAGAATGAATGGGTTAACCAAGAAATTAAGAGGGAATTACAAATTACATGAAAGCAATGAAAATGAAAACACAGTAGCCATAAACCTCTTGGTTTCAGGAAAGGTGGTCATAAGAGGAAAGTATATATCAATATAGGCCTTCATAAAGAAAGAAGAAAAGTCTCAAATGCGCAACCTAAACTTACACCTAGAAAGCTGAAGAAACAACAGCAAATAAAGCCCAAAACCAACAGAAGGGAAATAATAAAGATTAGAGCAGAAATCAATTATATTTTAAAAATAAAAAAATTTAAAAAAACAGTAGAGTAGATCAATGACACCAAGTCCTGGTTCTTTGAAAGAATTAACAAAATCAATAAACTGCTAGCCAGATATATCAAAAAATAAGAAAAAGGAAAGGACACAAATAAATAAAATCACAAATGAAAGAGGAGATATTAAACAAACACTGTGGAAATACAAATAATAATAAGAGAATGTTATGAACAATTATATGTCAATAAATTGGGCAATCTGGAAGAAATGGAGAAATTCCTAGAAAAATATAAACTAGCAAAACTGAAACAGGAAGAAATTGAAAATTTGAACAGACCCATAACCAGTAAAGAAATTGAATTAATAATCAGAAATGTCCCAATAAATAATAGTCCAGTGCTGAATTGCTTTCTTGGGGACTTCTACTAAACATTTCAAGAAGAGTTAACATCTATTTTTTTGAAGCTGCTCCAAAAAAATAGAAATAGACACAAAACTTCCAAACTCATTTATTGAAGCCAGTATTAACTTGATTCCAAAACCAGACAAAGACTCCACTAAAATGGAGTACTACAGACCAATTTCCCTGATGAGCATGGATGCAAAAATTCTCAGCAAGATACTGGAAACCAGATCCAACAATACATTAAAAGAAATATTCACCACAGTCAAGTGGGATTTATTCCTGGGATGCAGAGCTGGTTCAATATCCACAAATCAATCATTGTGGTACATCACATTAATAAAACAAAGGATAAGAACCACATGATCCTCTCAATAGATGCATAAAAAGCATTTGACAAAATGCATCTTTCTTGATTAAAACACTCAACAAAGTAGAGATAGAAGGGTCATACCTCAAGATCATAAGTGTCATATATGAAAGACTAAATCATGAAAGCTAATATCATCCTAAGTGGGGAAACACTAAAAGCTTTAAGCCTAAAGTCAGGAACACAACAAGGATGTCCATTCTCACTACTATTATTCAACATAGTGTTGGAAGTCTTATCCTCAGCAATCAGACAATACAAAGAAATAAAAGTCTTCCAAATTGGCAAGAAGATAGTCAAACTTTCACTCTTCGCAGACAACTTGATACTCTAAGCCCAAAAGACTCAAAAAACTGCCAGGACTGATACATGAATTCAGCAGAATCACAGGATATAAAATCAATGTACAGAAATCAGTTGCATTTCTATACACCAATATTGAAGCAACAGAAAGAGATATTAAGAAATTGATCCCATTTACAATTGCTCCAAAAAACATAAAATACCTAGGAATAGACCTAACTAAGGAGGTGAAAAATCTATAGATAGAAAACTACAGAAAGCTTATGAAAGAAACTGAAGACACAAAGAAATGAAAAAATATTCCATGTTCATAGATTGGAAGAACAATTATTGTCAAAATGTCAATAGTATTCAAAGCAATCTACATATTCAGTCTCTATAAAAATAACACCAGCACTCCTCACAGAGCTAGAACAAAACAATTCTAAAATTTGTATGGAACTAGAAAAGACCCTAATAGTCAAAGCAATCCTGAAAAAGAAAACCAAAGCTGGAGGCATCAGATTTCCAGATTTCAGGCTGTATTACAAAGCTGTAATCATCAAGACAGTATGGTGCTGGCACAAAAACACTTAGATAAATGGAACAGAATAGGGAATCCAGAAATGGACCCACAAACATATGACCAACTAATCTTTGACAAAGCAGGAAAGAATATCCAACGGAAAAAGGACAGTGTCTTTACTAAATGGTGTTGGGAAAACTGGACAGCAACATGCAGAAGAATGAACCTGGACCACTTTCTTAAACCATACACAAAAATAAACTCAAAATGGATGGAAGACCTACATGTAAGACAGTGAGCCATTAAACTCCTCTTTGATATAAGCCACACAACTTCTTACTTGACATGACTCTGCTGGGAGGGAAAACAAAAGCAAAATTTAACTATTTAGACTTCATCAAGATATAAAGCTTGTACACAGTGAAGGAAATAATGAGCAAAACTAAAAGGCAACCGATGTAATGGGAGAAAATGACATATCAAATAAAGGGTTAGTATTCAACATCTACCAAAAGCTTACAAACTCAACATTAAAAAAAAAAATGATCCTGTGAAAAAATGGGCAAAAGACATGACTAGACACTTTCTCTAAGAAGACATCCAGGTGGCTAACAGACACATGAAAAGGTGCTCAACCTCATTCATCAAAGAAATACAAATCAAAACGACAATGAGATACCACCTCACACCTGCCAGAATGGCTAAAATTAACAACTTAGGCAATCACAAATGTGGGTAAGGATGCAGAGAAAGAGGATCCCTTTTGCACTGCTGGTGAAAATGCAAACTGGTAAAGCCACTCTAGAAAACAGTATGGAGTTCCTAAAAAAATTAAAAATAAGACTACCCTAGACCCAGCAATTGCACTACTAGGTATTTTTCCAAAGATACAGGAGTGCTGATTTAAAAGGGCACATGCACCTCAATGTTTATAGCAACACTATTGATAAGAACCACAGTATGGAAAGAATCAAATATCCAGTGACTGACGCATGGATAAAGAATATGTGGCATATATATATAATGGAATATTACTCAATGACCAAAAAGAATGAAATCTTACCATTTGCAACAAGTAGATAGAACTAGAGTGTATTATGCTAAGTAAAATAAGTTGGTCAGAGAAAGAAAAATATATGACTTCACTTATATATGGAATTTAAGATACAAAATACTTGAACGTAAGGAAAAGGAAGCAAAAATAATTTAAAAACAGAAAGAAAAACAAACCATAA
>NC_043703.1:84036539-84047884 GCF_006229205.1 Suricata suricatta | reverse complement strand
AAAAAAAAGAAAAGAAAGAAAAGAAAGGAATGGCCCAGGAGTCTGGGGGAATGACAGACTGAGTTATAATGGTACACTCTTTCTCTGTAGCTTTATGATGCACAATAAGTTGCTTATCTGTTCTAAATGATTTCCTTATAATTGAAATAGGTCCAGAGATACTTCTTTTTTTATTATTTTTTTAATGTCTATTTTTGAGAGGGAGGGGCAGGGACAGAGGGAGGGAGACAGAGAATCTGAAGTAGGCTCCAGACTCCCACTTGTCAGCCCAGAGCCTGACGCAAGGCTCAAACTCATGAACTGTGAGATTATGACCTGAGCTGAACTTGGATGTTTAACCAGCTGAGCCACTCAGGTGCTCCCCTTCAGTGATATTTCTTAATGTTGTTGTGAAGATTAGAACATACATTGCACAGAAGAGTTGGCACTCAGCCTTATACAATATATGCCAACTCTAATCATTTACTTTTTATCACCATGAACATCATCTGGCTATGTCTAATAATTACCAGTAAGCAGCTAAAATGCTGAAACAAATGAATTGAATAATGTCATTATCTAATGGCGACCTGTGATGCACTATGGAATTGTGTCTATTCAATTTGGAGGAAATAGCTCCCTTTTGCACAATGTCCAACTCACTATGAAGAAAAGTCAAACCTTGTCACATTTGTTGATTCCTCTGACCATATTTTTCCAGAAAAGGCTAATCTCCCAGCCTCAACTGGCTAAGGCTAACACAATGTTCCTAAGGTTATCCTAGTATTTCCCACACTATCTTACTCTTAAAGCTATCCATTATCCTTATGGTTATACCAGTATTCCTAAGGTTATTTTACTCTCTATAAGCTGCCCAATTACTGATGGAACTATTCCACTGTTCATAAGGCTATCTTATTGTGCATAAGCCAATCCAAAAGTTCTCAAGGCTATCCCTAGTTTTCTAAAGTTACCCAATCTGAAGACGGTCTCATCTTATTGTTCGTAAGCCTATCCTATATAATAGGTAAACACATTTTGTCTTAGCAATAAATTTAAATGCACTTTAAACAACTCTCCAACATATATGTGTGTGTGTGTGTGTGTGTATACACACAAGTATTGTGAAGCAACAAGAGCTTTTATTTATTCATTTTTAGTAAGAATACAAAATGGAATGGGTATTGTATCCAAGATATATTTTTACCTGTAAACAGTGAAAGCTGAGAATACTGGTGAAAGAAGTCGAAGAAAATATTGTCCCACTTGAAATTCAACCAATAGCTAAGTTTTCAATTAGCCTTCTACAAATGTGCTTTCCCAAACTTACAATATGCCTGAAGTCCAACAGCAATTTCTGTGACTCTAGTTCCTTATATGCAGTGAGGCAGGGGCTCATCATTCAAGCTTCTAGTAAAATATCAAAAATACGTTTTCTTACCAAACTATCCCAGATGGCAATTTCAGCAGGGAGAATCTCAGAAAATCGGGTCAGGTTTTCCCTTGGTTGTAGGCTCATTAAAATCTTTCCTGGATGATGCCTAGGGTCCAGCTTTCTTTAGAGGTCAGTTAAGGTTTGTGGATTATACTAACCAAGTCAGTAGATATGCCCAAGGGACATGAAGCAGAATCTCAGGTTAAGATTTTTACAGAGGGCAAACTTGCATTTGGAGTGGACAAAAAGCGTGTGTTCTGAAGCTGGTAAACACTCCCTCAGGATGTCCGACATCTGTTTGCTATTCACTTCCATAGACTGACAGCTTTTCAAAGGCGGTTACAATTCTCAGACTTCCATTCCAGGCTCTTTGTTTAGGCAAAAGTTCAGTTGACTTCTGAACCCTCATAGGGTTCCTGTTCCTGAATGGAAACGTAGGGTTTCTCTGGATAGTTTTATTTGTGGATATTTCCCCTTATGTGCTTTGGTAGCAATTGCATCTGGTGTGGGGGGATGGACTTGGGTAAGCAAATGTGTCACTGGCAGAACACTGAAATCACAGTACAAAATGACCACATGGTGAGCTCAAAGACTCTTCACACAATCCATCTGCTTAATCATATAGAGAAAATCATATCATCACCTCAAGACCAGTAAAGGAATTCCTCACCTTACTACCTAAAATAGTTTACACTACATTCTTCTCTTAAAGTTTTTCAAACAAAATATCATTTTCAGAACCAAAATGTTCGGGTAAAGTAAACCCTTCAAATGATTCAGTCTGGTTGAAACGATATGATATCTAATGAACATATTTTCCTATTGTTAGCAAACTAGACTTTTTATGTTCCCAAATTTGCTAAACACATGTTTTGCCTTTCTTCCTAGGCTCTCCCAGGAAGGGCTTGAGATATGGGCTTTCATGCAGTAATTTCTTTGGGGAAATTATTCCAGAAAACAAGAAGGGGTGATTAGGAGACATAGGAAAGAACAGCTAATACAAGCATATGGTTTTTCACCACCGTAAGTGACTGGGGCTCCACCCTGTGTGATCTCTCTGTGAAGCAGTAAAGTGAGACTCAGAATTGTTGGCCAGGGACTTAAGTGGGAAGCATTCCTCTGTTAGTTCAAGGGTTGCCCCAAGGGGCATTGATTCACTTGGACCTCCAGGCTTGAGGGTTCCCCTGGGGTCAAGAAAACCATGAGGTACAGAGTGACAAATGAAGAGTGCAACTGAGATGTGTTTCCAGTTACCTAGGTATGAAGCTGGTCACCATAACAAAGGCTGGCAGACACATTGTCGGGTAGGGTGTGAGATGTGTGCACTGCCATGACTTTGTAAGATTGTGCACCAACTCTCTCTAAGGCAAACTTTGAAAGGATAGCTAACTCATGGCTGCCCACAATCCTGTGTTTGCATTATGCTGCATTAAATCCTCTCTCAGAGGAGTGAGCCAGATTATGGATGATTTTCCTTAAAGCCAAAAGTCATGGAGAGTGGCAAACAATATTATGAAATGGGAAAGGATGTTTCCAAGATTAGAATGAATATTCTTCTCTGCAGACAGGAGGATGTTGGAGGTGGCTTCTGCCCTGAAGGCATCACAGCCTTGGGATGCCTGGGTGGGTTCAGTTGGGTAAGCATCTGTCTTGGGCTCAGGTCATATCTCATGGTTTATGAGTTTGAAGCCCCATCGGGCTCTGTGCTGACAGCTCAGAGCCTGAGCCTGTTTGGATTCTGTGTCTCCCTCTCTCTTTGCCCTTCCCTGTTCAAGCTCTGTCTTTCTCTGTCTCAAAAACAAACATTTAAAAAAAGAATTTTAAGACATCACATGCCTTTAAAAGATAATCTTTCCTTGGCCTTGTTTCCTGTTCCTCAATGTGGGGAGTTGTGAGGCGGGTCAGTAGGAGGGTTATAAATCATGACACTCTACTGACTTCTTATTTAGATTACCAACATTACATTTCTGGCAACAACTTCCAACCCTTTGTCATCTGACAGTGGTCTGTCAGTCATGAAATAAGATGAAAAACTCAGATGGGGTCCAGTGTTGCAGAAGGGCAAGAACAATTAGCAGTCCAAAATGCAAAACAGGAAATTCTATCTGGGAGAACAGATTTAAAAATGTTTCTTTAAGGAAATACTCATCACTTTCTAGCGATGTGCTAGAAAATGTCCAAGGTTTATGGAGGCTTGCAAAAAAATTCAAGGACAATACCTAGAATTCCACTAGAAATTAAAGAATCATGAAAGTCTTCTAACACTCATGACAGTGGCTTTTTTGGTTTTGATTTTTCTCTGTCTTCTGACACCCTTAAAATTGCCACGTAGTTCCTTAAAAACATATTTCCATCAAAAAGAAAGATAACAATTAATAATCACAATTGTCTGAAGTACATGTTTAGAAAGAAGACTCTGGAAATCTCAGTGTGTTTAGCATTTTTATCAAGACCTATAAAATCAGTAGCTCTCAGAATGCACAGAATTGACAGACATTTTCTAGATGTTTCTCAGAAAGAGAGCATTTAAAGTATACTCAGTAAAGTAGAAGACCAATGTACAATAGATTGTGTTAGATATTGTTCTGTGCAAGCCTCTTAAAGTAATGCATTATGATTGTGCTTATAAGAGATCAATAAGTACTAGTTCTATTTTACCATTTCACACGTCTTTATGGGCAATAACAATTATGGGCTTCTTCACATGATCGTATTTAAATACAAACAACTTAGTGTTTGGGGACTTGTGTGCAGTATTATAGTGAAATGAATGCTCTCACTGGACTTAATGGAATCTACACTTGCACATGCCTGGGAAATCATTACAAACAAGGTGAACATAAACAAAGCAAAGCACAATTATTAGGTTTATTTCCTAAAATAAAATTAGTTCATCTAAAAGTCATAGACACGGTAACCCTGCCATAACAACTTCTTCTCCAAACAACACTTCCTTTTATACATTAATAAGGGTGGTTTTAATTCCTGTGTGTGTGGGTGTGCACGCGCGCATGAGCTGCTTTCCTGTGGCCTTGCCAGTATTTGTAACCTCACATTTGTTCTGACCTTGACTTCATGAAGTGCTTTCTGTGTTGCAATGTGTGGATTCCTCAGTTTTTTATACAAGATTCCTTTGACCTGAGGCATTGGAAGGAGATGTGAAATGATAAACAAATGGATTCGGGGAGACTGCATATTATAGCAAGCCCACATCATCTTTTGGAAGGTCATTCTTAAGAGTCTGTGAACAATTCATTCAAATGGAGCACCCCACTTCTGAGTGGGTCCTATTACATGAAATGCTTTTTCCCACTGCAGGTGTTTGTTGGCTTGGGCACCAGAATCCTTAGTGCAAACTTAAAATTTTCAGATACAGCATTTGCATTTTCTCTACAACTCAACATTGTTTTAAAACTTTAGCAGATTTCTAGTTCAAGATGGTAAATGATGCATTCACATCTATATCTTCTTTCAGAAATCATATTAAAATGATATGATATTTCACACATATACTGTATAGTGTGGCCATGCATATCTATGTTATAATGTATACTGGGCTATAGGCCATACTAAAGACCTAGTGAAAAATAAGAAATGTTTTAGCAGATAGAAAATCTGAGGAATTCATCAGAAAACAAAGATACTTAATACATTCAGATTTGTCAACAGTACAGAGCTGTGAAATCCATGATCCAATGCACTGATGGTAGGTACTCTTCCCTCCAAAGTAGGTCTAGAAAAGAACTGACCTAAAGTCAAAAAATTAAAAGGGCAAGCCTGAGCCTTGGGGAGGTCATTAGGGTGGTTAGAAGGCCCCAATTATCTTTTTCTTTATTTGTCAGCAATGGCTTTTATACTCTGGACAAATGCCAGAGAAAAGAAAGTAAAAATAGTGAGAAATTGATGAGAAAATTACTGGTATGAGAGACTAAAACAGAAAAATAAAGTAACAGACATGGAGGAATTTCCATACATGGATGCATGGAGTAGGTTGGAGGAAAGGAAAATAATGCAAAAGTAAAGAAATGACAAATGAAGTTTAGTAGAAATCTCTACCTTCTTTAGAATGCACTCCCTTACTTCGGCCTCTATAGAATGTCCTGGCTGGCTGACGTGCTCCCCCTGCCATGAGCACTACACGAAACAGAACCCACTTTATTCTCCAAATTCTTATAGGAGAAACAACTACACAACTGCAAAGAAAAACCAACTCAACAATGAAAATAATCAACAGAATTCTTAATCAGATAAAAAGTGAAATGAGAGAAAATGGGAGTAATTGCAAGAACAGAAAAAAAGAGGGAAAAATCAAATACATATTCTCAGAAAGACTCCAGACTATTGTGTAAGGAGATGCAGCCTTAGGGCAGAATAACAGAACATTCATATTTTGGGAAATTAAAAACTGACTTCCAAAATCTTCCTTATAGAATTCCAAATAATTTATTTAGAAACTCTCCACTCCAGAAAGTGAAGCTTAATTCCTATAGCCTTTCCTCTAGAACATGGACTGTATTCACTGGCTCTCTTGCCAAGACAAAGAGTAGGGAAACAGGAAAAAGTAACTTTACAGTGGAGAAATCATACCCTGCACTATTTTAGCCAACTGATTCAGTGTATGTTATCAGTGATGTCATGTAGATCAGATGTGAGGAAAAAGACACTTCACACATGTGGAATTCTTTCCAAAAATTCATAACCTCTGTTTAATCAGGAGAAAAACATCAAAGGAACCCAGATTGCTGGACACTCTGCAGAGCACATGGCCAGTAGTCTTCAATATTTTGCTTCACTGAAAAGCAAAGAAAGACGAGTGACTGCCAAACTGGCCTTATTCTCATGATGAATGACTATGGAGACAATAGAGTAATGAAGTATTTCAATCATCTTAACTTTTGAATTTTACATCCAGTCAAACTTCCAAATAAAATAAATGAATTTGTAGACATTAAAAAATGCCCCAAGTTAATTTTTAATGTTTATTTATTTTTGACAGAGAGAGAGAGAGAGAGAGAGAGCGCACAAGCACAAGCTGGGGAGGGTCAGAGAGAGAGATGCAGAATCTGAAGAAGGCTCCAGGTTCTAAGCTGTCAGCACAGAGCCCATGAGGAACTCTCAACCACAAGATAATGACCTGAGTTGGACACTGACTGATTGAGCTACTCAGGTGGCCCAAAATATGCCCCAAGTTTAAAAATCATGGAATATTTGTGAAAGATATACTTATGCATATACCAGTAAAACTGAAAACAGCACCCAAGAAAGAATACTATTTTATCTAAGGAACACTTGATTCTGAAAAATTTCCCAGGAAAAATACAGAAGCTATAATAAATGAAGAGATAATTCACTTAACCTTAACATTTGGGAAATTGCCATTTCAGCAGCACAGATTTGGTGGCAAAGTTATTTCTTTTCCTTCTTTGTGGTCAAAATGCAGTAATGTCTTGCATATTAAAAAGTGATATCTTCTTAATTAAATAATGAAAAGTGTATTTATTTCAAAAAAGTTAGAATCACTCAGAGTGAATGTACTGAAGACTTCACTGTATTTAGGAAACAGAATGTAATGCCTATATATTTTAAAAGTGTAAAAAATAAAAATGTGGCAGAGAATTACGCTTTGTTGTCAGATTTTAAAGTTTACTTTTGACAGAGAGAAAGACCGCACAAGCACAAGCTGGGGAGGGACAGAGAGAGAGAGAGTGATACAGAATTTGAAGAAGGCTCCAGGTTCTGAGTCTTATCTGCAATTCTGGCTACATGTCTGACTATCCTATGTGACCCTGATCTAGCTACTTGATCTTTCTAAGTCTCTATTTTTCTGTTTATGCAAAGAAGGTGATAAGAGATGGGATTCTTGGCCATTTATTTTTATTTTATATTATTTTTATAATGTTTATTTATTTTTGAGACAGAGAGAGACAGAGCATGAGCCAGGGAAAAGCAGAGAGAGAGGGAGATAAAGAATCCGAAGCAGGCTCCAAGCTCCAAGCTGTCAGCACAGAGCCCGGCGGGGGACTTGAACTCACAAACCATGAGATCATGACCTGAGCCAAAGTCGGACACTTAACCGACTGAGCCATCCAGATGTCCTGATTCTTTGCAATTTAGATGGAGGACATTGTATATTAGGAAACATAGAATTCATTCAGTACAATGTTATTACTTGGCTATCATTATTAACTATAGAAATCAAACAGGTCAAAAAGAGACAATGAAAAAAATAAGACTGTGCTAATTTTCTTATCTTTCATAGCAGAGAAATAAAGCATATTTTAAAAATTTTTAAGTTATAAAATAGTTATTATAATTATGTTGTTTATAAAGCAGATACAATATAATAAATAAAATCAATAGTGGAATGTGAGGCAGAGGTAGGAGATGGTATAAATGTACCAAATTCTTCATCTTTCAAGGAAAGATGTCAGCAGAGTATACTTCAGTTAGTTTAACCAAGGTAAAAAGGTTTGGTATTCAATGTTATTAAGGAAACTATCAGAGGGCCTAAAAATGTAAACTGTTAAAATAGTTGCTTCGGGGAAGAGAGTAAGAGTCAGGAGGAAGAAATTTGTTTTCACAGTTTTCTATGCTTTCCCTCCTTTTATTATTGGATTTACTACCTTTGTACTAATAAACTTGAAAAAATAATCAAATCCCAAACATAGTCATGTGATGGGGGTATACTGAGCTATGTATTTGTATACTTGCTTGTTTTTTCATGTTCTCGCTTTTTCCATCAACGTAGAATCTAGGCAGACTGGAGCATGGCTGGTAATAGCCAGTGGACTGTTGTGTTAACGGAATGAACAAACTGGAAGCACATCAACTTCTCCCCAGCTGGGCTCTACAATCTGCCTCCCAAGTTTTTCCTCAAAGTTTACTGCTTGCTTCTGTCTAAAATAGAGAAGGGATCATCCATTCCTTTAATGAGCATTGAATACTGCAGAGCTAACGTTTACAGTAGACTTAGTCTGGACGGAAAACCCTCATGCATTAGCAACATGCCTGTGCCCTATTTTATCATCAGTGATGATAAAGTAGCGGGAGGGCAGGGGGCGCGGCACCCCAGTTGCTGGGAGCCCAGCCATGCTCTCCAGAGCCCATGGACTGGAGCTCAGCCTCAAAGACAAAGAGGACTTGGCAGTTGGTGTCGGGTGTCCACTAGTTGTCTTCACCACACAGCCACACTGTCCACTACCATCTGTGGGTTGTAAGGCCATATATTTAGAAACAAAGCCCGAGAGATCATAATAATTAGATCTGGGCACAACTGCTTTTTTTTTTTTTCAGTACTATTCAATAGGTAATAATGACGATGTCATTACTAAGAAACTGGCAAACACTCGAGGCTTCATTTACAAAATTGGGATGAGATAATGAGGAGCACTATGACCTCATCACACGCTTTCGCCAACAGCCACCCTTTAATCGACTGATCAAATCGGGCTACCGCCGTGTTGCAAAGCTGAATACGTTCCAGACTTAAATCACTGCTCATTTTAGTAATGATTGCATGTAAGTCACCTGCGCTGCTTTTGAAACTATGTCAGGCGGTATATATCGTCTTATTTCTCTTCTGGTCGTGAAAAGAATGAATCCCAGGAGGAACCCATAGCTACTGAACATAGGTTTAGAACCTACATGCATCTTACAGTCCTTCTTCAACATTTTTCTCATTCCTGCTCTAGAGGAGCACACAAGGCAGGGTCAACTGCAGAGGGTAGGTTCCATTTTGAGTACCTGGCTTTGTGTCAACATGAATAGCTACAGACAATTCTGGGTACATGACACCTCAACATCAGACTTGCACACTTGAGTTAGGTAAGTCACGTGCTGTATCAAATTAGCTATGTGTCTGTTACTCATTTTATGTGATTATAAAGCCAAAATAATACACTTTCTCCAATCTAATATTTCATGAGTCAATTTTAAATATGATCTGAGGACAGAGAAATCCTTCATTATAAAATCAAACATTCACTCACTAATTAATATATATATATATATATATTTGTATTTGTGTGTATATGTGCATTTACATAAATGCCTGAATATGTTCCAGATTTAAAATACTGTATGTGCATATCTATCCGTATGTATGTGTGTGTGTGTGTGTGTGTGTGTGTGTGTGTGTATAATGTCTACCGAATGGCAGGCATTATATACACACATTCTGGAGTGATGAATTGTACAGTGCCCTGGGGTAGCTCTCCAATCAGTAAGGGAGAGGAAGAAGTAAATATATAACTACAAAACTTTAGGCAGGGCCTGACCCTAAGGGGCTCCAGACTTGGCTTTAGGAAAAGGGGCCCCTGGAACAGAAGGACAGCTTTAACAATATCCATCATGGGCCAGTGCAACCCAGTATTTACGCTTCACCTTCTCCCTGTAGGCTCCAGGATCTCACTCCCAATTTGATGGATGGGGTTTCTGTTTGCTTGTGTCTCTCCTTGGGCTTTGGCTCTTGATTTAACTGTGTCTCTGGCCCTGTGGATTCACTGCATTGTGTTTTCTCACAGCTTGTCTCCTTGCTTCCAGTCCTTCCAACAATTAAGAATGATCACATTGTAATTGACATTCGGCTGAGCCACATTGTGAATGAGAGAACAGAAAGGAGGGATATGATTTAGGGAGTTATTAGAAAAGGCAGGATTTGGTCCACACTAGATAAGGGTGTAATATGGTGCAGTATGGTGATGATGATGATGATGATGATGATGATGATGATGATGGTGTGTGTGTGTGTGTATGTGTGTGTATAAAACTGGAATGAAGGAAAGACTCCAAGAATAAGGACAACTTTTAGGAGAATTTCTTGGGTGTGGTGATAGAACATATATTGAAGAGGTAGGCAGTGTTGAAATGAAAATGTGTTTTATGTTTAGTGAACATATGGATACAAGCAAACATAACTTCCTAGTTTATGATGTTTTCCTAGACAAACATCAGTTTAGCTAAAGCAGTGTAGAAACTAATATAAGTATTTGCATTAAGCATTTTTTAATGTTTATTTTTTATTTTGAGAGAGAGAGCATGAAAGGAGGGCAAGGACAGAGAGAGAGAGAAAGAGAGAGGGAAAGAGAGAATCCCAAGCAGGCCTCACACTGTTAGCGCAGAGCCTGATGCAGGGCTTGATCTCATGAACCTTGAGATCAAGACATGAGGTGAAATCAGTAATTGAATCTTAACCAATCGAGCCACCTAGGAGCCCCTAACTTAAGCATTTTAAAAAGGAGCTTCATTATTCTCAGAATCCTTGAAATTAACCTAAATGGGGCAATCCTCTCATGCCTGTTACAAAGTAGGTCCAATCTATATTCCTAATGCCTGACTTTCCCTCTTATGGGTTCCAATCATTCACTCAACATAGATTCTGGAACACTTACTATGTCCAAGAATTCCAAAAAAATAAAAAATAAGAAATAAATCAACATTGAATATGTCAAGTGGCAATACATTCTATGCAGGCAAGGTAAAGAGAGAGTTTGATGGAGATGGAGATTATATTTTAGTCACATTGGTCAGAAAACTCCTCTCTGATTAGATAAGCACAGACTACAAGCCCAATGAAGTCAAGGGGAAATCTCTAAGACTGTAGAATGGGAAGGGAGGTAGAGACCTTGGGATGGAACTATGTTTGAGGTAATAGAAGAGTAGCTAGGAAGCTAGAGTGGAGTGAGAAAAATAATAGTAATGAAGGAAACCTTTGAGGAGAGACTTAAAGTAATTGAGATCGCCCTAATGTAGGGAAAAGTGTTCTAGGTAGAGGGAGAAGAAAGGAGGTACTTCCTGGGGAAGACTCCCTTGAAGAAGTGAAATGTAGGCTAAGCACTGAGGGGCAGTGAGAATGAAGGGAAAGGATGAGAGTGGGATGAGGGACTCTGTTTAAGAGCTGTGCTTCATTTAAACATAACCACCCCCACCCCCC
>NC_043703.1:84027480-84036439 GCF_006229205.1 Suricata suricatta | reverse complement strand
TAGAAGAGATTTAGTAAAAGAGGCAGGGCTGTTAGGGACTCCCTGAAGCTTTTTGCAAGAGAGGATATGAAGGGAAGGGAACCCAGAGCCTGGGAGGAATTAGCACATCTAATGCCAACTCAGGCCTTCTTGCCTCTGGCCCGGAGGTGGGAGGTGGGAGGTGGTGAGGGTGGAGACTTTCAAAGATGTCTGTCACATTAGGCATCCCACTCATTGGCCAATTCTTGCCCAGGCATCTTTCTCTTTGGTTCCACTAGGACTCAGCACTTCCCATGACTTTCTTTCTTTTCTTCTCATCTTCTCTTTCTGCATCCTTTACTCTTTCATACAGGAAACACAATATATATCTCCATACCATCTCTTCCCCATCTCTCTCCTTTGCATTAATAAAAAATAACTATTTTGCATGCACATCTTTGTTCCCTTTTACCCTCTTAGAGGCAAAGACAGCTTCCTTTTAGATTAGCTCCTGTAAAGGATTTAGAGTGTTCAGATGGACCTTACACAATTTTCTTTTGCATCGGTGATTTTGCCAAGTAAGATTTATAAAAGACTAACAAAGAACAGCCTGGAAAAAAAAGCATCTCTTTTATAAGGACATAGAAGAAATCAGTTTTCACAGTCAGTGCTTAAACAAAATATTTTTTTAATTTGCATTTCTCAATTTAAACATGCTTACAGTCACTCACCTGAGGTATGTACAAGGCAGAAAAGCAAAAATAGAGCAAAAGAATCTTAATAGTGAAAGACATTTGTCGCCATGAATGTTTTATTGTGCTCTCCAAAAACAGGGAATACATGTACATACTTTAAATTCTGTTAATTGCTTAATGTGAACTGAATGCAGTATGTTTTATCTTAGTTGCTTATTGATTTGACTTCACTGGCTTTTCTATGATTTAGAGACTTAACTATAATCCTCACCTTCTCATGAAATGGTATGTAAGGTCCAGTAGTTTAGTGACAGTACAATTTTGTGATTAAGTTTTGTCTGCTTAAAGAAGTAAAATGTCTATGCTTTTACAATATAGAATTCTCAGTCTTCCTGGTAGATTCAAGGACAGGATAGTGGATAACAGGGAGAGGGAAAACAAATTTCACCAATGAGGCCCACTTCTGTGGCTTTCACTACACTCATTCTTAAACTTATACAGAGTCCTCTTCATCTAATGTCAATAAAATTAGGAAGACAGTCATGTCAGAAAATTATTTTATTTGTCATTATTTAGTATATATTTTATTTAAAAAATTTTAAAGATTTTTTTTTTTGAGAGAGACAGACAGATAGAGTGCAAGCGAGGGAGGGGCAGAGAGAAAGGGAGAAACAGAAACTGGCTCTTGGCTCTGAGCTGTCAGCACAGAGCCTGACAGGAGAGATCATGACCTTCGCCAAAGACGGACACTTAACGAACAAAGCCACCCAGACACCCCCTATTTATTTTATTTTTGAGAGTGTGCAAGTGAGGGAGGGGCAGAGAGAGAGAGAGACAGAGAATACAGCTCGGAGCTGTCAGTGAAGAGCCCCATGAGGGGCTCAAACTCAGGAATTCTGAGATCATAACCTGAGCTGCACTTGGGTGCTCAACCGACTGAGCACCCAGGCACCCCACCATCTTATTTATTCTTGATACCAAAGGAAAACATTTTTACTTGGGAAAAAGGAAGGTTAAAGGACCAGCAAGATTACAGGACTCTTTATCATTGTTAACCAATGAAACCAGAAAGGGGTCTTATTTTCCCTCCCTTAAAATAATTACCCAATAGTAAAAGTCTTTTGTTTATCTTTTTGAAATTTCCACTGGTATTTCGACTATATAGAGTTGCTTTATAAATAGGTGCATTCATAAATTCATAGGTGAAACTTTTACATTAGGCTTATCTTCAAGCAAGATGGAAAACAGAAGAAAATAAAGAATTGCTACATATTTAAAATTCCCATTTCAGGTGGTATCATCTACCTTTTTGAAAGGTAAATTCACTCGGGGAATGCTTGGGATCCTGCATGGATTTCTCCCAGCTAATGGGAGAATTCATTAGCTGAATGACTCAAGACCAATGAGAAATGCAGTGCTTGTGTCAGAACTGGCAGATGCGACATCACTGTACAGGAAGATCTAATCAGCCGCTGAGGTTTATAAATGAAGTTTCCTTTAGCAACACTGTCCAAATCCCAGCTAGAAGCTTGGCATGGTGCTGCATGTTAACCAGGCGGGTAGAATAGTGAAATTTGGGTTGGATGCCTGTGTAGGTTGAAACATTATAACTAGTTAAATATTTTCATCAAAACAGTGTTCAAATATCTATTTCAGTTGAGAACTAAGGAGACCATAACACTTGACTCTGCTAATACATAGTGAGATGGACTGAAAAAATCATCCAGGAAGGTAAATTTGTAAATGCTAAAATGCAAAGTCTAATGTAGATGGACTCTATATAAGTAGAGACCAGATGACATACTCTGATGACTTATGGAAAAGAGGGAAGGTCACGTTAAACAAAGATGTCGAGAGGGGTGGGAAGTATTAAGGTGTTCAAATCCATGGCATCTGTTGCCTTAGAGAGTTGAGTGTAATTGATCTAAAAGGCCCATCAAACTGCATTAATATTTTGAAAACGAGTCTACTTATTCTATACCAAAGAAACAAAATCAAATGGATCCTAATAATATAGAAACATAATATTTGCAACTTTCTTTTCAGATATTTACTTATTAAAACCCTTTGCTTATAGTCATTTTTTATTTATTCCTCCTTGTATTGCCATAAAACGAAGTTAGATTTGTAGTATAGGTGAGATAAAATGCAGAGGGGTTCTTCATTCTCATATCAGGCAAATCCAAGTTTAGTCCACAATGTATTTTAGTTTAATCATGGGGTTTTTGTTTCCCCACATGGGCGGGACCCCCAATTACCTTTAGTCTACCATGTAACTATGTTAGATCATGAGATAATGGATTGGGATATTACTACTGAACTAACATAAGTTTCTTTATGCCCCTGTTCCTGAAGACTTCATCCACAATTTTTATTAAAAGCTCAAAATACTTACACTCTTACAAAAATATCTATGGTGATAGTCTACAGAAAGAATAAAAATAAATACAGTTGGTCTAAGAAGATTTTCTTCACTGACTTAAAATCAAATTTGTGAAAAAGCAAATAATGCAAATAAGTTTATTATTAACTTTTCCCTCCACTCAGGGTAAACATGCAGCTGCTGGAGATGTTGCCTTTTCAAGTTCAAAGGTGATTCCATGGGCAATGATTTTCCATGTGAATACATACAGCTGAGGAGACTGATGTGTGACCTTTACTTTTCAAATCAAGTGCATGTGTAATCTGCTCATGGTTAATGCCTGCATCCATATTCAGGAGAGACAGTGACTCCCCTTGGCTCTGTCCCTGGGCTGATGTGTTTCTATGAATACCGAGCTGACCCTCCACAAAGGCTCAGGGGCAAGCACGTTCACAGAGCTGCCCACACCCTGGTCCCATAAAACACACAGTCTGTGAATTTGCTTTTCAAATACTTCCTGGTGCCTTCTTCATATCATCTTGGCCCTGGGTTTGGACCATGCATTTCACGTGGCATGCTTTTGTTCTCTTGAGAAGGATAGTGCTCCCTGTGAATGCATATCAAGTATTGGTTGCCTTTATTATATTCTTAGAAATAATGTGACAATAAGTGCTGTTACTAACTTATGACATCCCTTTTCAGTCCAAATGACTGAATGATTCCCACACATTTTAAACTCCAAATAAAGAGGTGGAAAAGGAGGAGAAAAAAGAAAGACAACCCACCTACAGATTTCACCTCACTAACGACTTAATTGGTATCACCCCTGGGGTGAAATGTTGTAACACCCTACAACTCTTTATGACAGGAAGTGAAAATTCCAGATCCAATTGGAGCTACAAGGATAATTTAGGGAGGCAGAATGCAATTATCCAATTAGGAATTTAGCCAGAACAGAAAGGTTAATCCCTCTAAGTCCTTTCAAAAGAGCCCATGGGATCTTTAATGACGACAAGGGGTCAGGACCTGTGTTTTACAACTCCAGCCAAAAAATTATTCAGACTTCTCTCTCACTCTCTAAAAAACAGGGAAACTCAAATCCACCAAACTTCAGGAGAAATCATTCCCAATATCAGAACTTTGCCGAAATTGCAATGTTCTCAAATTCGCCACTCTGGGTTATGAAACCACAACATAAAAGTTGTTTTTGTTTCAAAAACAAGTTTAGTGTTTGGCTAGCGATGATTTTGTGGCATGGGCTGCTTTCCTCACATAAGACAGAGTGGCACTGAGTTGGATGCTGACTCAGAGGTTTGGAATGCGTCATTGATGCCTGGCTGGGCTCCAGCTTTGGGCTTAGAATCTGCCAACTTGGCAGGCTGGGGAATTTGCTGTGGCAATTTTTCAAAAAAGGGAAGAATCCGTCCAAGGAGAGATTGTTTCTACATTTTAACTACCAGGATAAGTGACAGGGTCCTCTCTAACAAACAGTCTGGCCCAAGACAGAATGAGGGGTTTTACTCAAAGAAAAATCAATGGCATATTTGCAAGAATCTCTTGTGAAGTAATATACCTTTTGGGCATCCAGTCCAAAGTTCCGGCCAAAAGAAATATGAATTACAAATTTCAGTCTGGGAGGAACAGAGCACAGACTTGCCGGATACGGCAACAAATGGTACTTTACAGGTCCTCCTATTAGACATACAGTTATGTCATGGATATTTACAAGTGAAGCAATTTTTCTTTGGATGCCAACCAATACAGGATCATTAAACAGAACTTTTTGGATTCTCAAACCTAATGTGTCTAGAGAGAGAGAAAAAAAATTCTCAGCCAGTAAGCACACATAAGTTCACTATCTTACTTTAAAAAAAATCAGCATTCAACTTTTAAATATTTCTCTTCTTAAATTCCAGTTGACCCAGACGTTTTGATAAAAACTCTAAATGTCACTGAGTATTGTTTACTTTTCTAAAAATTTCAGTTTGTCCTGATGTCCTATAGAATAAGCCTTCCTAGAAGCCTTTAAGATATTTCGAAAAAATGTAGGCACTGGATCCAAACAGAAATTACAGTACTTGGTTAGTTTTTGCTAATTGATAGAAATGAGTATAGTCATATCAGTGTGTAACTCAGTCAATTTATACCATTATTATGTACACCTCAGACTGAAACTGCTGTGAAATTAGCATTAGAAAATGCATCAAACCTTTTCCTCATCAGAATAGTTAAACATTTAATAATACAGCATAGAACACACACAAATTTTATACCACCTTATAAGCACATGGATTTTCTTTTTTCTTCTTTTCTTTTATAGTTTATTGTCAAGTTGGTTTCCATGTAACACCCAGTGCTCATCCCCACAAGTGCCCTCCTCCATGCCCATCACTCCCCTTCCCGTTTCCCCCTCCCCCATCATCCCACAGTTTGTTCTCAGTATTCAAGAGTCTCTCAAGGTTTGCCTCCCTCCTTCTCCCCAACTATAAGCATAATGGATTTTAGCTTTTTATTAAATTTACCAAGAAGACAAACATTTTGGGTGTGCAATTTTAAAAACACCTAAGCAATATTTTCTTCAGGAAACAAAAAGGAATCTGTATACAGAGAAAGGCAAGGCACAACTCTTTGCACAATATTATATATTGCAAAGTTAAATTTATGATGCAATATAAAACTACAAAAAAAGTTTTAATTAAAAGACATACAATAGGCAAGTAACGTGAGATCCCAGGGAGAGTTTATACCTCTTTTAGAGTACTTTGTTTTCTCTTAAATTATTTAAGTTTGCAAGGCCTAATGATACCTGAAAAGGTAAAAATCTATCATCGATTTATTTATGACATACAATTTATACATTTCCTGCTTATGTAGGCAGATCTTTAAAAAAATATGTCATGGCGTTATCTGTTTCTAAAGCAGTGTTTATTCTATTCTATGATTCAGAAAGATCACCATTTAAACCATAATTTTAATTATGACTGTGGGACAAATGTTTGCTGTTTCTTTTCCAATTGTGTTGGATGAAGGGAGGAGGTTTCTAAGCACAAAGATTTCTAAGAAGTCCAAAGATGTGTGTTAATTTATAATTAATTTTCTTAAGTGACATTTTGCCACTTTTTTAAAAGTTTTATTTATTTGAGTGAGACAGAGACAGTGAAAATGGGGAAGGACTAGAGAGAGAGGGAGAGAGAATTGCAAGCAGGCTCTATACTAGCAGCACAGAGCCAATGAAGTGGAGCTTGAACTCAGGAAGCTGTGAGATCATGACCTGAACTGAAACCAAGAATCCTGTACTTCACTGACAGAGCCACCCAGGTGCCCCAGAAAGATGTGTTTTAAAAGGTTGATTTCATTATCAGGTTTGGTGAGGCCAACAGATTAGGAGACCATTGTCACTGAAAAGGAAGTTTGTTACTCCCAGATCCCAAGAGGTGGGGGCCTGCAGACCTTGCAAGATGCAGAGAAGTGCTAGGAGGGTCATTCAGGAGGTAGAGGGAGCAAGGGTCTATATTGTGGGAAGGAATACGGGAGGCGGTGTAAACAGGCTTAGGAGGGCCTAGTTTCAATAACTTTAGCAAGCTCTGAGCAATAGAGATGATCTCATGCCCTTGGGGGGATTAAGAAAGAGGGGTAGTGCCCTGGAGTGTAAGAGCCTGCAGAGGAAGTGGTGGGGGTGAGAGATCTGGGTTGGTTGACATTGGAAAACACCCTAATCAGCAAGTCAGTTACTATTTCTAGGAGGTGCTAAGTCCTGGGAGGGGCAGTCTCTCCAGGGTTAGCAAGGCTCCAGATGTCAAAGCATCAGAAAATTAAAAAGCCATGATTAATACAATATACTCTTCAATTTTTTTTTTAAGTTCAGTATGACGATCAAGAAGCTTTTTCAAATTTCCCAATGAGCACTCATTTTCTTTAATGGGCACCCATTTTGTGTTCATTTCACCATAACCAGAAAGGATTATTTAACATCTGCTTGGGCTTTTGGAGCCAAGATGGCATAGAGGAAGGGAGCTCTGTAAACTTCGTCTGTCCCATCTATTGAACTGAGAAGGACATTACTCTCATCTGCAAAAGCAGAAGGAGAAAATACAGAATCCAGAAAGAAGACAACCTCAAAGATACCTGAGTGAGTGAGTGCGAACCAGGGAAATTGGAAAACGTGCCAACCTGAGAAGGGCAGGGGAGGTGGGAGCCCCAGCCCAACACAGGGAAAGCACATGGAGCCCCTGAGAGACAAAGGGAAAAGGAAGAAAAACCGAACATGCTCATAGTTCTATCTGTAGAGAAGAGAGAAAAAAACCCTTAACCCCGCTCAGAGAGAAAAACTCTCACTCCATATATAACTGCTTGGTAGCCCAAATCCAGAACCTGGGTGGCACAAGGGAAAGAACAGCTTCCACCCCACGCCATCCCTGCAGGGAATCAGCAGCCGCAGTGGTGGTGGCCACAGGGGCACACACTTTGGCCTCCACTGTGGGAGTGAGAGCACACACCTCACTTCCCCAGTGCAACTCACCTCCAGCATTGGCCGCGTGAATCCCGAATCCCGGGTGCCAACAGGGAAAAAATAACCCCCACCCCTATGCTACGCTTGCAAGGAGTTGGCAGTGCTGGAGGCCGGGGCACACACTTCAGCTGCAGGAGAACGCAGCTCATTTCTGGCAGGGCCCAGTGCCTCAGGCAGCAGTAGCATGACTGCTCTCTCCCCCTACGCAATCGCTATACTGGCTGGGGGCTGGGAGTCCACTGCGTCTGTGAGGGCTTGCACTTCACCTCCTGCTGCGCACCTCACCTCAGGCAGCACACCTCGCCTCAGGCAATAGCAGCACAAATCCCTGCCTGAGCCAAGAGAAACTGATCCCTCCCCCTACACAAACCCTATCCTGACTGGAGGCTGGGAGTCCCTGGTGGTCTGTGAGGGTATGCACCTTGCCTCCGGCAGCAGCAGCATAAATCCCTGCCAGCACCTATAGAAACTGCTCCCTCCCCCTATGAGATCCTGGCTAAGAAGCCAGCCACCAAAGCAAGTACATATCATATGTGGTAGCATAAAAGTGCATGGACTAAGACTTTGAACTGAGGCGGGCCTGGAAAATACAACATGGCTCAGCTTCAGCACAAGGAGATTGGAATTATTAGAGTCGCTTGCAGTGTTTAGTTCCAGCGGAGCTTGGGGTGCTGCCATTCTACTCTCTGCAGCCACCAAGGCAGAGCCTCTGAGAGCAGCCCCTGAGACCTAATACCTCAAACCATACCTATCCCCAAGGAGGAGCTGCTACTATTTTTTCTTCTTTTTTTGTATTTATTTTTTTATTATTATTACAATTTTTACCTAAAATCTTTTAAAAATTTTTACTCCTTATTTTCTTTTTTATTTTTTCCTTTCTCCCTCGTTTTTTCTTTCTTGCAATCCAGATGTATTCTCCTGTATATCATCCTTATCTCTCCCCTCAACGGGCCATACACTTTTAGACTGTTCATTGTCATTTGTTGTCTCTGACACCCTTTATTTATTTTCTTTTCTTCTTTTCGTCTCTTTCCTCTCCATTTTCTTTTTTTCCTTTCCCCCCTTTTAACTTGTTTGTTTGTTTGATTTGAATGTGAGTTTGTGTGCTTCTGTTCCCTCTGTGTCTGTCTGTTTTCCTTCTTAGGGCTACACCAAGAAACAAGCCAAAAGTGTGCATGATGGTGAGTCCCAAATATCGCTGAGTAGGGAAATAAAATATTCAAAGACACAACAAAAGAAACTGAGAGACACCATTAAAAGAATATTTCCTGAAACAACAGACCCTGGACAGTCAATAAGCCTCCTGTAACAGAGTAATATTAACAGGTGCACAGGGCACAATGAGCTTTTTAAAGCTGATAAGAGACAGAAAACTAGCAAAAATGACAAAAGGAATGAACTCTCCCCTGAAGAACCTCCAGGAAGTAGTCACAG
>NC_043703.1:84025792-84027380 GCF_006229205.1 Suricata suricatta | reverse complement strand
TACTTTCCTCTTAGGACTGCCTTTGCTGCATCCCAGAGATTTTGGATTGCTGTATTTTCATTTTCATTTGTTTCCATATATTTTTTAATTTCTTCTCTAATTGCCTGATTAGCCCAATCATTCTTTAGTAGAGTGGTCTTTAACCTCCCTCCACCTTTTTGGAGGTTTTCCAGACTTTTTCCTGTGGTTAATTTCAAGTTTCATAGCATTGTGATCTGGAAGTGTGCATGGTACGATCTCTATTCATTTATACTAATGGAGGACTGCTTTATGCCCCAGTATGTGATCTCTCTTGGAGAATGTGCCATGTGCACTCGAGAAGAAAGAGAATTTCCTAACTTCAGGATGCAGAGTTCTAAATATATCTATCAATTCCATTTGTTCCAATGCGTTGTTCTGGTCCATTGCCAGTGATTTTCTGTCTGGTTGATCTATCGATTGCTGTCAGTGGAGTATTAAAGTCCCCTCAATTAGCACATTTTTGTCAATAAGATTGTTTCTGTCTGTGATTAATTGTTTTATGTATTTCGGTGCTCCCGAATTTGGCGCATAGATATTTATGATTGTTAGGTCTTCCTGATGGAGAGACCCTGTAATTATTATATAATGTCCTTTTTTATCTCTTGTTACTGCCTTTACTTTAAAGTCCAGTTTTTCTGATATAAGTATGGCTACTTCAGCTTTCTTTTGGCTTCCAGTTGCATGATAGCTATTTCTCCATCCCTTTACTTTCAACCTGAAGTTATCTTCAGGTCTATAATCAGTCTCTTGTAGACAGCAAATAGATGGATTTTATTTTTTTTATCTATTCTGCTACCTGTGTCATTTGGTTGGAGTATTCAGTCCATTTACATTCAGTGTTATTATTGAGAATGTGGGCTTAGAGTCATTGTGTTCTCCATAGAATTCATGTTTAGAGTGGTGTCTCTGACACCTTGCATTCTTTGCAACATTTCCCTTATAGAGTCCCTTTTTGGATTTCTTGTAGGGCTGGATTGGTGATCATGAATTCTCTCAATTTTTATTTGAGAACACCTTTATCTCTCCTATTTTGAATGACAGGCTTTCTGGATAATGGATTCTTGACTACATATTCTTTCTGTTCATCACATGGAAGATTTCCTGCCATTCCTTTCTGGCTTGCCAAGTTTCATTAGATAGGTTTGTAACCACTCTGATAGGTTTCCCTTTGTATGTGAGGGCCCTTTTATCCCTAGCTGCTTTCAGAATTCTCTCCTTATCTTTATATTTTGCCAGTTTCACTATGATATGTCATGCCAAAGGCCAATTCAAATTACGTCTTAAGGGGGTTCTTTGTGCCTCTGGAATTTGAATGTCTATTTCTTTCCCCAGATTTGGGAAATTCTCAGTTATAATTTGGTGTAGTATCCCTTCAGGACCTTTCTCTCTGTCTTCCTCTTCAGGAATTCCTATGATACAGATGTTGTTCCGTTTGATTGTATCACTCAGGTCTCGAATTCTCCTTTCCTGCTCCTGGATCAATTTCTCTCTCTTTTCAGCTTTTTCTTTTGCTATAACTATATCTTCTAATTCACCTATTCTTCTCTCTGCCTCTTCCTTCCTTGAG
>NC_043703.1:83978695-84025692 GCF_006229205.1 Suricata suricatta | reverse complement strand
TGGGACTTCATCAAGATAAAAAGCTTCTGCACGGCAAAGGAAACAATCAAGAAAACTAATAGGCAACCGACAGAATGGAAAAAGATAGTTGCAAATGACATTTCAGATAAAGGGCTAGTACCCAAAATCTACAAGGAACTCACCAAACTCCACACCCACAAAACAAATAACCCAGTGAAGAAATGGGCAGAAGACATGAACAGACAATTCTCCAAAGAGGACATCCAGATGGCCGACAGGCCCATGAAACGATGTTCAACATAACTCATCATCAGGGAAATGCAAATCAAAATCACACTGAGATATCACCTCTTTCCAGTCAGAGTGGCTAAAATGAACAAATCAAGAGACTATAGATGCTGGCGAGGGTGTGGAGAGACAGGCACCCTCCTACACTGTTGGTGGGAATGTAAACTGGTACAGCCGCTCTGGAAAACAGTGTGGAGGTTCCTCAAAAAACTATCTATAGAATCCCCTATGACCCTGCAATAGCACTGCTAGGGATTTACCCAAGGGATACAGAAGTGCTGATGCATAGGGGCACATGTACCCCAATGTTCATAGCAGCACTCTCAACAATAGTCAAATCATGGAATGAGCCTAAATGTCCATCACCTGATGAATGGATCAAGAAGATGTGGTATATATATATACAATGGAGTATTACATGGCAATGAGAAAGAATGAATTATGGCCATTTGTAGGAATGTGGATGGATCTTGAGGGTATCATTCTAAGCAAAATAAGTTAGGCAGAGAAGGACAGATACCATATGTTTGCACTCACAGGTCTAACAGGAGAACAGGAGAAACCTAATGGAGGACCAGGGGAAGGGGAAGAGGGAAAGAGAGTTGGGGAGAGAGAGGGATGCAAAACCTGAGAGACTATTGAATGCTGAAAATGAACTGAGTGTTGAAGGGGAAGGGGGAGGGGGAAAAGAGGTGGTGGTGATGGAGGAGGGCACTTGTGAGGGAGAGCACTGGGTGTTGTATGAAACCAATTTGACAATAAACTATTAAAAAAAAAAGAAACCAAACCAACCAACCAAACAACATCAAAAACAAAAAAACAAACAGAAAAAAACAAAAAACAATCTGCTTCTATAACGAAGTCACTCTTTCAACAGAACCTCTTTCCTGTGTTAAGACTACTATCTCCCTTGGTGGACAGACCCCAAACCAAATCCCATCTCTGCCCACTTTCAACTGGGTGTTGGATAATTCACCTCTACAAACCCAACTTTCTTCAAGGGTGAGAATAGGATTCTTTAATCTCCTAATTGGAGAATTAAATGGGATACTATATGGAAATAATGGCTATGTGGTGCCCAGTGCTCAGAAGGTGCTCAGCAAGTGGAAACTATTACAGTAATTTTTCTCTACAAGTTGACAAACTGCAGCCAATGAGATTCTGATTAACACAGAGGCTATAGGTAGTGTCACTTTAACTTATTCATTGCTATATCTTCCTATTTCCTTAAAGTTATACCAACCATTTAAAAAATATATCCATCAGATGTGAAGAGGGCCAACTTGTGAGACAGGTATACCTGAATTGTTAGGACATCACTGCTCACTGTTGGCTAGTGGACACCAAAACAAAAGGAGGTCAAAATTGGGTGAATGCAGAAAAGACTCCTAAGAGTTTATAGCAAGGGAATATGTGGGGTCTAGCAGAAAGTGGACCAAGAGACTTAGGAAGTGTACAGCCATTTTGTCAGAGTGTCCTGGAAGAGCAACCCATGCTGCTCTATCACTCACGGGCTTCAGGACTCTTTAGAAGCCATATTATTTCAATGAGGACCAGGTCCTCCGCTGGAAAATGGGACTAACAGCATCTGCCTTGAAACCATAAAACATGTAGCATAGTTCAGGGCACACAGCCATTGATCCATATCTATGATTGTGATTATTAAGCCACTCTAATCATTGTAGATTGGATGAAAGTTGTACAGAAATGTATTTCTCAGGCACTTAGGTGGCTCAGTTGTTTAAGTGTCTGACTCTTGGTTTCAGTTCAGGTTATGATCTCATGGTTCATGAGTTTGAGCCCTGCCTTGGGCTCTGCACTACCGGTAGGATTCTCTGTCTCCCTTTCTCTCTCAGCCCCTCTCCTACTTCCTCTCTCTCTCAAAAATAAATAAGTAGACATTAAAAAAAAGAAATGGAGTTCTCTTTGGGGAGATAGAAAGCAAAAATGAAATTTTGCTGGTGAGGGGATACAGATATTTTCAACAGAACACCATAAATTCATCTACCTTTGTTGTTTTCATTACTGGTCACAACAGGACCACCACTTGCTCACTTACATTCTATGCATTTTAAGCTATATGATATTTCCTCATGTTTTTAAGTCTTTTCCCCCTATGTACATTGACTTTTACACCCCTTATTGAACTCGTTTTTGTTTTTGTTTTGTTTTGTTTTTGTAAGATCGTTTTCCTATTTATGACCATTTTGGGTTTGTTTCTGCCTTCCAGATGATTAGAAAACCCACAGGGGCTGGAAGCCATTTCTGAACTCACAGAGTTGAGAAAATCTCCTTGTGAGGTAAGGTGGGTTTGCAAGGCCTCCTGTTGTCAGATAGCAACCAATGTCTACCCCTCTACTTAATTATTTTTGCTTGAGCACTGACCCCCTTGCAAGGCACCTTGCTGAATGGTGCCAGGAGTGACTTGTTCCCTTATTCTGGCTCTGAAATGTTGATTGCACCTTGTGGAGGAACTTACAGGAATTTCTTCTTTTGTGTTTATGGGAGCAAACACTACATTTCCTGAGAAACCTGTTTTTCTTCCCCTCAAGAAAAAAGGCTATTGACCCCTGCTCACAAAGAACTAACTTCTGCCTTTGCTATGCTAAAAACATTGCCTTCTATTTGAATGCTGAAGATCCCTTCCTTCCCCATGTGATAAGCATCTAAGTCACCTACATCAATCACTATTGATAAACATTATGCATGAGTTTTCTACCAATCTATGTTCTGGGAAATTTTTACATACCAAAGAATTTGTCATCAGAAATCATTATCTAAGGCAATTGACACTTCTGTTTTGTACAGCATACATTTTTTTTCAATAAATAAAGCTGACTCTTGGGTTAGTGCAGAGATGACTGCCTGGGGAGCAGAAAGAAACTCAACGCTCTCCACTCCCTTTCGCTGACACCATCCTTCCGTCAGGGAGCCCTGGTACTGCTGGAGCTAGACTCCGGCACACATGATTTAGTGTTCCAGGATAATATGACAAGTCTACTGGGTTCCTTTCATCTGAGGCATCAATTTCAATTAAAGATGGCAAAGCATGAGCCCAGGAGTTTAGGTGACTCACAATTGATTCATATCTCTTTCCAAGGCTTCCGAAGCAGGACCTTTAGGTTAGAGCAAAGCTAAAGCATAGTAGGTTCTTTATGTATACTCATCAAATTAAATAGAGTTAGTCCATAAACTTATGAAACTCTATCAATAGTATTTTAATTGTACTAAATATAATTGTGCCCACATTTTAAAAATTTACATGATTTTAAAAACACAATTTTCTTTGAAAAAAATCTTTGAATGAAGAAATATAAGTGATTTCCTTTGTTAGTTCTTCCATTACTGAAAAATGGAAGTTTCAAATAAAGAAAAAAATATGTCTCTCAGTATTAGGGTGTTATGCCTAAGTCGCAATATCCTCAATGACAGAGACCACTAGGGAGACCGAGGTATGCATGCAAAGGCAAAGGCTTTATTACGGGCTTGGGCTCCGGCTCACAGACTTCACCAGCACAGTGGATCCATGCAGAGAGCCCCAAACAAAAGCTGAGCAGGGTTTTTATGGGATTCGGGAAGGGGGAATTACAGAAAATTGAGACATAGGTACAGTGATCCAATCATTATTATACAGTATTATTGACAGCAGGTTTAACCATTCACATTGTCTAGAGTATTCGTTACTTTTGGCGGGATCCAATTACAACATTTAGGGTATCTTTAAAATCAACCAATTACAAGGTGAGCCTAGAGGTTTTTTTTTGGCGATTATCAGGTTAACTTTAACATTAGGTAACAGGGTCCTATCTAAAGTTCCCATCTGCAGGCCTCACCCTTAGGAATGTGGAGAGTGGTAGCTGGCCTTCCTTGATTGGGTGTTTCGAAAGTGGTCTCTCTTGCTCTAGGCAATGTGTAACAGCCTGTTAGTTTCGGGGAACTGAAACCTAGGCCTTCTAGATCAGAGGGGGAACCTTAAAGCCTGTCACGGAGTCTCTTTGGTTTAGACTTGTGTCCTTACAAGGGTATGTGGGTATTCTCAACTGTTTCATATAGAGTTATAGCCCTCAGTTTCTTAATTAGTTTTCTCCATAGTCCATATTCTTCCTGCATCCCAAACTGATCCAGATCTGATTCCAGCAGTTTCATCACAGCCCACATGAAATTTCCTGCTGTGTGAAGCTCCCTGTTCTCTCCTAGAAGGAGAGGTCCTTGCTGTAGCTTCATTTCTCAAATTTCCCTGAGAAAGAAAATTATCAGTCCATTTCATCTCTAAGCCTCTAAGAGGCTATGATGCCATGAAATAGGACTTTACAGAGTTTGAAATAAACATTTGGTTTTTCTGACACTAGAAGTTAACAAATGACTGGCTGTAATGAGAGACTGGAGACATCCGACTTCTCACTATGAACATGAAATAAACATACATCCAATAAATTACATCATTGCTAGATTTTTTCAGTTAATAGTTCTCCTTTAAAGATACAGTTTTGGGGCACCTGGGTGGCTCAGTTGGTTAAGAGTCCAACTTTGTCTCAGGTCATGATCTCATAGTTCATGGGTTCGAGCCCTGTGTCGGGCTCTGTGCTGACAGCTAGCTCAGAGCCCGGAGCCTGTCTTCAGATTCTATGTCTCTCTCTCTCTCAAAAATAAATAAAAACATAAAAAAAATTAAAAAAAATAAAGACATAGTTTCTTGGGGTGCCTGAGTGATGCAGTTGGTTAAGTGTCTGATTCTTGATCTCAGCTCAGGTCATGATCCCACATGTGTGTGAGTTTGAGCCCCATATTGGGCTGTGCACTGATGGTGCAGAGTCTGCTTGGGATTGGATCTTCTTCTCCCTGCCCCTCCCCCACTTGTGTGTGCTCTCTCAAGATAAATAAATAAACTTAAAAAAATAAAGATACGCTCTCTTTTTTTTAATTTTTTTAATGTTTTATTTATTTTTGATACAGAGAGAGATAGAGCATGAGAGGGGGAGGGGCAGAGAGAGAGGGAGATACAGAATCTGAAGCAGGCTCCAGGCTCTGAGCTAGCTGTAAGCACAGAGCCTGACGCGGGGCTCAAACACACGAATGTGAGATCTGACCTGAGCCAAAGTCAGAGGCCCAACTGCCTGAGCCACCCAGGCACCCCAAGATACACTTTCTCAACCAAACTGTAAAGAATGATCTAGAGGATGTCAAGTGGTTGACATGTGTTAAATTTCTCATGTTCCTAAAGAATTTTTTCATGTTCTTAAAATTTTGTTCACTACACAAGAGTTTTATTAACATACCATGTGCAGGGCATACATACCTGTATGTAGGGCCTGAGTAATATGATTGAGATTATTACCCACTCTAGTTCTGCTGACCTTGGAGTTTCCACTCTCTGCTGTATAACCCAAATTCTGTTGGCTGAGAGCAGGGAAGTCTAAAGTGGTCTGATGCTAACAATGACAGGCATGAAGGTAATGAAGAAAAATGGAAGGGAATATTGAGGTACTTCTGTACGCTTCCCAGAAGCCTGGAGATGGGAAGATCCATGTGATCAGTTCTTTGACATGGGTTCTTCCTAGTCAATCTCATGTTGACACTGAGTGATTCCCCACACTCTCTTTCCCTCTGCAGGAGTGATTCTGAAAGTCACATGTGGAGGCTGTGCAGACACAAAGGAAATCTTGCAAAGATTCCCAGATCACTGCTTGGAAGGAAACTTCTGCAGAAAACTGGTTTCTTTAGTTACTTTACATGAATGAAACATACATGTTTTCATTAAGCCACTGAGATTTGGAGGTTTGTTTTCACAAACAGGCCTTGCTGTTGAAACTAGTAGAAAGCCACATCTCCAATTACTGTTACTGCATATATGTGGATATTTCCTATCTGTCTGGCAGCAAAAACTGGAGTTCTAACCATCTTGTTATTCCAAGGGAATATACCAATATAACTTTACTTCAAATACTCAGTGATAGGCCAAGCCTTTACTCTCCACTAAACCTCTACCCCTAGCGGAACATCCTAAATGTTCACTGAACACAATGAACTTAACAATTGTGTTTTTATGGAAAAATATAACTCAAGTTTCCAAACATATAAAATAAAGAACTGCTAAAAATGAGCTAAAGACACACTGGAAATTCTCATATCCCTCAGGGTACTTATTTCCTAAATATTGGGTGGAATAATTCAAGGTTTCTGCACATGACTATTTTTTTGGTAGCAGATTTGAAACCAAGGACTCAAATTCTTTAATGGACATAAGAATATTCCAATTTTCTATTTCTTCTTATGTCAGTTTTGATAAGTTGACATTGTTTTTGATTATTGTATTTTATTTATTTATTTTTTGAAGTAAACTCTATGCCCAATGTAGGACTCAAATGCATGACCCTGAGATCAGGAGTTGCATGATCCACTGACTGAGCCAACCAGTGGCCTCTGATAATTTTAGATAAATTTTCAAATTCAGTGCTATAAAGTACTGCATATCACCCAAGGATTAATATCTGTGGGACTATTGAGATCTTCCCTTGTTCCTTGTTGATGTTACTTATTTGTGTCTTCTCTCTTTTTTTTCCTTGTCAGGAGTTTAAAAATTTTTTGACAGGACTGAATTTCTATAATGCACAATGATTTTCATTACATTAAGTTCTACTCTTCATAATTAAAAAAAACTTTGCTATTTATGAGTTTTGCTATCTAATTCTAAGTTCTCAAGATCGATGTTTTGAGTCTTTTTTTAAATGTACAGAAATATAAATATGGCTTAAGCTACATCCATAAGTTTGATAGCTTCTTCTCATCATTTAGTTGTGAGCATTGTATAATTTCCATCAGATTTATTCTCTATCGTTTGTTTCCTTTCTAAAGATTTGGAATTTTCTAGGTATCTGTTGATATTGGTTTCCTTCTTAGTGGTTTTTTTTCTTAAATTTTCAGATACATATACTGTACAATTTTAATCTTTGTAATTTGTTTAGCTTTGTATTATGGCCCAGCAAATAATCAATTGATAAATGTTTGACATAAATTTGTAGACATAACCTTACATGTCTAATTTATATGTCTAATATATGTCTAATTACCCCTTCGAATGAGGTCATGTTTTGTAATCATTATATTGAAATCTATATTCTCATTGACTTTTTGCCTGAAGATCTCTGTAGATGTTTTAAAAATTCCTCATTATGGCTGTAGTTTTGTTTTACTTCTGTGAATATTTGTTTTATAAATTTTGAGAGTGTACTAATTAGGCACCTGCAAATTTTGAACTCATATTTTCCTGGAAAATGGAAATTTTACCATGATTAATTTTATTTATATTATTTTATAATGCTCCACTTTATGTCATGTAATGCATTTTGCATTATAGCATACTTGACTCATAAATATAACTATACCAGTTTCTTTCCATGATTGTATAATGTAGCTTAACTCTTAACACACCCAAATGTCTCCATCCTTCTACATAAGTCGTGGTTACTGCAATATTTGTATGACTCAATTCTCTGTATCTTTTTTCTTTATAATATTTTTAATGATTATTTATTTTTGAAAGAGAAAGAGACAGAGCACAAGCAGGAGAGGGGCAGAAAGACAGGGAAACATAGAATCTGAAATAGACTCCTGGCTCTGAGCTGTCAGTACAGAGCCCAGCCTGGGGATCAAACTCAAGAACCAGGAGATCATGATCTAAGCTGAAGTCAGAGGCTTAACCAACTGAGCCAATCAGGCACCACTCTTCTCTCCTTTTGAAGTTCAGTCTACCAATCCTTGTGTTTTATTTTTCTATTGGCGATTTTAGTTGTTTTACTTAATGTTATTATGGACAGGGGCACTTGGGTGGCTCAGTTGATTAAGCATCAAATGATTTCAGCTTAGGTCATGAACCAACAGTTCATGAGTTCATGTCCTGGGTGGGCTCTGTGCTGATAGCTCAGAGAATGGAGCCTGCTTGGGATTCTCTCTCTTCCTATCTCTCTGCCTCTCCCCAGCTTGTGCATGTGTGTATGCTCTTTCTCTCTTTCAAGGTGGGTCCTATTCACCAGATTTCCATATTCCCTTCCATTTTATTACATTTTTTAAATTTGGTGGAATATTTTTGTATTATTCCACATCCCTTTTATTAGTTTGTCAGGACCATTAGTAATTATGTACACTGTTTAAAAATAGTTTTTCTGGAATTTGATTGTAATATATATTATTACTTATTAAAGTCTACTATATATTAGTACTTTTACCACATTTTATACAAAACAAGAATCTTAATACATTTTAATTTTGAGTAACTGCTTCCTAATATATATATGCTATGTGTCATGCATGATGCTATTGCTGACATTATTGTTTCATTATTTTATAGAAACAACAGCTTGGCTTAAATTAGTTCACATGTCTTCTCTCTTGCTCCATATCTTTCTTCTTTCTTATGTTCACTTTTAGTGAGATTGTGTTTTCAGCACACCATTTCTGTTTTAGTTTATTTCAGGACATCTTTATTTTGTTTCCATTTTAAAATAATATTTTTTACTAGGTATGGAATCCCACTTTGGGATGTATTTTCCTTTAGCTCAATGAAAGCATCACGACATTGGGAAATAGCCGGTATTCCTATTGTTGTTCCATTTAAGGTAGGCTCATTTTTCTGTAGCTGCAGTTACATCTTTTTTTCTTTATATTTGATTTTCATCAATCTTAGTTTTCTATGTCTAGTTGGGATTTTCCTGGCATTTGTCTTGCTTTATAATGTTTTATGGATGTGACACTTAAAGATTTCACCATTTCTAAAAATTTCTCAGCTATTATCCCCTCCTGTATGTCTAGCTTTCTCTTTCACTTTTTCAGCTTCTTCTGGAACTCAAATGAAATGTGTATAAGAGATGATGACTACATCTCATGTGACTATCATACACTTAAAAATTATCTCCTTTTATTATGGAGTAAGAGTGTTTTCTTTTCCGTTGTATTTGCCAGCTAATTATTATTTCACTTCTAACTTGCCATTCCACTCTTACACTAATTTTTAAATTTTAGTTATTGTATTTTTTAGTTCTAGAATTTCGATTTTCTGCTTTTTATAATTTAAGGTTTAGTAAAATTTGGGGCATTTTTCTTTAATTTCCTTCACCTATGAGTTTAAGTTGTTTTAAGGTCTCTGGGCTTATTTCATATTCCTGATCTGTTTTAACAGTTTGTTGTTTTACTTTGCTGTAAGTCCTGTCTATGCGTGATGACTTTTGTTGAGAGATGGACATTACACATGATAATCTTTCTCTGGAAAAGATTGGCTTTTGCTTATGAGGAATATCAAGTCAAGGGACAACAACAACCTCAGATTATTTTAGTCCATATGGGGATTGAAAGGGCTGGCAGTCACACTTCTCTCAATGTATGCACATGTCTTTTCCCACATTAGCTTTATTCTACGAACTAGCACTTTGGGCTTTCACCTGAAAGTCTGGGGTGTTTCTAGAACCATCTTTTCTGACAGGCACTCTTCTCCATGTTGTTCTGCTTCAGCTCTGTCAGTTGGTTTAAAGCTCTTCCCAACCTTTCAGTTGCTACTTTTCATATTGGCCATCATCTCGAGGAGCAAAGCAGCCCTAGACCAGGGCTTGGCTTCTGGGACCTTCTTCATTGCTTGGGGTGTGGCCCTACAGCCCTTCCCTGCTTTAATATTCTTCCCAAGACTTCAGATCTATTTTTTAAAATTTTTAAATGTTTATTTTTGAGGTAGAGGGAGACACAGAACCCGACGCAAGCTCTAGGCTCTGAGCTGTCAGCACGGAGCCTGAGGTGGGGGCCGGAACCCACAAACTGTAAGGCCATGACCTGAGCCTAAGACAGTTGGCTGAGCCACCCAGGGTTCCCTTCAGATCTATTTTTTAAATATTTTATTTATTTTTGAGAGAGAGAGGGAGAGAGAGAGACAGAGCACAAGCCGGAGTGAAGGGCAAAGAGAAAGACACATACAGAAACTGAAGCAGGCTCCAGGCTCTGAGCTGTCAGCACAGAGCCCAGCATGGGGCGTGGATGCATAAACCATGAGATCATGATCGGAGCCAAAGGGGTCTGGCACTCAATGGACTGAGACTCCCAGTCACCCCCCCCCCTTTTTTTAATGTTATATTTACTTTTGAGAGAGAGAGCAAGCCGGGGAGTGGCAAAGAGAGGGAGACAGGAACAGAAGCAGGTTCTAGGCTCTGAACTGTCAGCACAGAGCATGACAAAATCTATTTTTAGATTTCAACTTTCCTACTTGCTGTTGGCAACAGATTTGATCAGTCTGTTTAGTCTGCCTTTCCTGTAAGAAGAATTCTGGGACTTACATTTTGGGTCCTTACTTCTCAATAAACCTTCCTATGTGTCTTTCTTGACCTCATCTGTCTCCTGTCCAGCAGTTGTTTGTCTCTTTCTGCCCCAAGCTGGCCCAACATGGAACACAGCCCCTTTACTTTTATTGCTAATAAAAATGATAGTAAAGACACAATTACATGGGAGACATTTATCTACACATTGGGAATAACTTTCACAGCACCCAGAAATCAACGTCAGACAGGTTTCTCCATTTCTGAAAGTACCTCAGCCTCACTTGCACCAAAACATTCTCCATGGCCCCAATTTATCTTCATATCTCTTCATTCCCAGCCCAGGGTGTGTTCTATCATAATATAACATATAATTTTCTTTAAAATTTTTTAGTGTTTATTTAATTTTAAGAGAGAGAGAGAGAGAGAGAGAGAGAAAGAGAAAGTAGAGGAGGGGGGCACAGAGAGGAGACAGAGAAACTGAAGAAGGCTCCAGGCTCTAAGGTCAGCACAAACTCTGATATGGGGCTTGAACCCATGAACCGTGGGATCATGACCTGAGCCAAATTGGGTGTTTAATCAGCTGAGTCGCCCAGGCTCCCTAACACTGACTTTTCTATGACACAACAAAATTTTATAAATAGTTATCCTTGGAATCACATTATATTTATTTTATATTATATTACAAATACTACATATATGTTACAAATTCTATACTTATTGAAATTTGTTGTTCACTCATGTGTCCCCTGAAAGGAGTCAGTTATAAGCTATGATATTTTAGAGTGCTGGTGCATAGTTTGATTTTTGTAAGCATGAAAAGTAAAAATATCCATATGTTATTTTGTGGTTAATCACAATAAAAATGTCTTTACCATGTGTCATGAAATAATGTATATGATGTAAACAGGAATTGTATAAATTTTGGAATGGAAGCATACAAATGAAGAAATTGAGCATTCTTTATTGCCATTAACACTTTAATACCTGGGACATCATTGAAATTGGTGACATAGAAGCAGATTCTTAACTTTTCAGCATGACCAGGATCAAGAAATGGGGTCTCTATTTCATGGAAAAAGAAGGTCTCTGAGTGGAGTCACGATTGAAGTAAAGGACTGAGTAATAGGACTCATGATGATTTCCTCTAAATATTAATAAAGTAAATGTCAGATGGTGAAATTTCAGTAATAATTTGAAAATAAAATAGTGAACATGGAAAATCTATGTCTGTGAAAAGCAAAAGAATAATAAGCTTTATTGAATTCTTATTCAATCAAGGCCTGGTACTAGATATTTTACATAATTATCATATTTAATCTTCACTAAAATCTCCATAACCCCATACCAGCATACAGAAATAGGAAATGTAAAGCAAGCAGGATTGAGTAAAGCAAGCATATTAAGCAAAGATATAAATTCTATGCAAAAAGAGTATTACAGCAATTGGCTTTCTGGATTAAACTTATTGCCAATTAAGATACTTAGATATCAGTGATTTTACCTTTTGTCTGTAAGCCTTACTCACATCTTTTCCTTCCTGCTACATAACAATGATTTCTCAGGCACCCTTAAAAGCTGGCTTATATTTATGTCCTGCCATTAAGAGATACCAGTAAGACATGAAGAGCATAGAGAAAAGAGATTTTCCTGTCTCTCTCTCTTTCTCTTCTTGTCATAGATTTCAAGAAGGGGCTTCACTCCTTCATGAAGTAGTCTTTGGTCAAGTAGACACCCTTGATCCATTTGATTGTCTCTACAATAATGGTTGAATAGCCACTTTCCCATGATCCCAGGCCAGCAAAGGAGTCTTGTTCCACTGGTCTGGAGCAATCAAGCCTCAACCACATGGCTTCTTTTTCAAGATCCAAGCATGGCTGAATCTTGATATCACATTCCATAACTGGTTTGAGTTGTACCAGTCCTGGGCCTTGGGTTCTGGTAATAGAACTTACTTCATATTATTACCATTGCTTGAGAGATCTGTTGCTACTAACTTCTGAGTTACCTCTTCTTTCCACCTGAACCCTTCCAAAACATAGTACCTCCTCCAAGTTATGTTTTCTTGCCTAAAACTAAATAGTACACTGGCACTATTATAAATAGCAAATACTTATGAGACTGGACTTGAAGAGTCATTGGCTAGAACACAAAAGCATGAATTTCCTTTCCTTCCATATGTAAGAACAATATCTTTACTTTGCTGTATACAGACGCCGGATTGGAAAAAATCCATGATCAGGAGAGGTATTTGAAGATGGGCTTGAAGACTATTCCTTTCCTCTCCAAATCTTGTCCATGTCCCTGAACACCCTACTGGTTTTCAACCAATTATCATATTTTATACTATATTAAAATGAAATCAAGCTCAATAAGAATGACCTGACTTCCTTGAATATACTTCATCCTGGCCAATCTTGCCACCTCCATTTTGGACCCTTTCTTCCCTCAAGAATGTTGGATTGCTTAATTGGCTTTCTCTTTCATTCTACATTTATATCCCAGAGCTCTTTCCTCTTAATATATAAACGTGATAGACAGAATGTTTCCCATTTGATCCACACTCTAATCCCTGGAATCTGTGAATATGAAATGTACATGGCAGAAAACAGAAAAGACTTTGTAGATATAATTAAGGATACAGAGTTTAAAATAGAGAAATTATTCTGGATGGATCAGCTGGGCCAAATCTTATCATATGAACTCTTAAAAGCAAGAGATATGAAGCAGAAAGGGAAAATCAGAGAGATTTGAAGCATGAGAAACACTTGATGTGCCTTTGCTGGCTTGAAGATAGAAGGGGAAACACGATGAGAAAGGCAGATGTCTGAAGAGCTGAGAGACTCCCGCTGACAGGAAGGAAATGGAGAACTGAGCCCCAGAGCTACAGGAATTGAATTCTGCCAACAGCGCGAATGAGCTTGGACACAAATTCCTGCAACACAGTCCTACAGACACTTTGATTTTGTCAGCAGAGGACCAGCTGGCCCAAACTGTGATAGACTTATGATCCACGGCACTGAGAGATCCTAAAACAGTATTGTATTTAACCACCAAGTTTGGGGTAATTTATTACAGCACCAATAGGAAACTACTAGAATAAACATGAACAACTACTCTCAAGAAAAATTCACAACCCAAGATAAAACCTTTGCTAAACTGAGACCATCCAGCTACCATTTTATTTTTTCTCTTTTCCTTTCATCAATCTTCTTAAAGGAAAATTCCTTTGCTCTCTTCCTTTATTATCCTGCTGGCACTGCCATGACAAAAATGCTAGAGAGCAGATTGTTGAAACAACAAAACTTTGTTTTCTCCCAGATCTGAAGGCTGGAGGTTCCAGATTAAGGTGCCTACAGGGTTGGTATCAGGGGAGAATTTGTGGCTTTCAGAGGCTACCCTCCAGCTGTTTGCTCACATGGCCTTTGCTGAGTGCACATGCATCTTTGGTGTCTCTCATCTCTCACTCTCTTATAAGGAGAGCAGTCTTGTTGGACTAAGGTTCCATCCTTATGACTTCATTTGAACATAATTACTTCCTTAAAGTCCTTACCTCCCAATACAGTCACATTGGAATTTGGGGAGGGGGTGCAATTCAATCTATGACACATTTTCCTTATCACTGTTGAAATAGCTTCTGCTCCACCCCTCATTGAAGCTGGTTGAACAACAGGTCACGGCTGATCTTTCTGGGACTTGGCCTCAACTTGTCAGACTTAAAGGAACTTTCCCCATTCCGTGGCCAGTTCTCTGTCCACAGACCTCTCCAGTCAAGAGGATTTTAAGTTGTAAAACCTCAGTGACACACCACTTTCATTTGGATACAAATACAGTAGACAAGAACAGTACCGATTTACAACAATGCATTGGTTTGAATAAGTTCAAAAATTCCATATTGAGTAAGAATTTCCAATGATCTCTCTTAGCCACCCTTTAAAAGTTATTGTATGTCAGAAACATTTGAAACAAACATTGATGCAAAACAACAATTTTGATTTCTTATGAAATTCCATGAAATAAGATCTGTCTGAATTAACCAAGTAACTAAGTGAATATGATTTAAAACATATTTGTTTTAAAAACTAAGAGAAACCCATTCCACAGTGCAGAACTTGATCAGTAGCTAAAGACTGTCTAGCTTCGGAACCCTGAACATAATGATAAACATGTGGGTACAAGAAAAAAGTATGCCATGACCCATGTTGGCACATGTTCAGAAGTTGAGAGATCCTGTAAGCCGTGTTTTTTTTTCTTGGAAAATACTCACAAGATATTTCAGGATAACCAGATAGAATAGTAGTTGTGAAGTTAAAAATTAATAGATGTGTCACAAATGACCATAAAGTCTGGCCATGATTGCCATAAGAAAATGAGTCGGTTGGATTACTTTATCAAACATGTGGTAACATACCTTAGTCATGATTATTCCTCCCCAGCCACAGAGTGGAATAAGACTCAGGAGTGAAAAGAAAATTCCCAAAGACTCTCCACTTTTTACAGCTTTCAAAGATAATGCTTGAAGACATCAACATTAGTGGTATCAATACTAATGTCAAACTGTACTTTGTGATGAAGAATGATGGCACCTTCACTGTGATAAAAATAATATCAAAGGGACCCCCATCTTCACTCTCCCACTGCCCCTGCTGTGAGGTGTCTGTCTCCTTACAGGGCTGAGGGTGGTCTTAGAGGTGAGAAAAGTCTCCCTGGAGACTTGCAAAAAAGCATGTTGTGAAGGTAAGCAGCAAAACCTAGGCTTGAATCCCTAGACCTCTCGCTCACTCTGCCCCTCCACAGCGTTTTTGTTTTTTATTTTGTTTTAAATGTTTATTTTTGAGAGAGAGAGCACAAGTTGGGAAGGGGCAGAGAAAGAGGGGGGCAGAAAATCCCAAGCAGGCTCTGTGCTGACAACAGAGAGCCGGATGGGGGGCTCAAACTCACAAACTGAAGAGTTGTGACCTGAGCCAAAGTTGGATGCTCAATTGATTAAGCCACTCAGGCGTCCCCCCACCCTCCACCCCTACAGTGATTGCAGTGACTGTGACATTTGTGCTGGTGTGAGGCTTTCTTGCAATATTTCTGGAGGCAGGAGAGTGGAGAGAACAACACTTTTCACATAATTTATTTTCAGGATATCTAAAACACTCCCAGGGAGGACCTTGTCATTTTTGGTGGTAGCAGTGAGTTCAGATGCAGACTGTTACTTATACACTGTCATAGTCCCTGTAAAGGGTTTGGAGAGAGGAGGCAGAATTTTCCATAATCATCCAACTGATGTGGAGGTGAGTAGTTAGGAGGAATTTTGCTTCTTTTCATTTGTCATGCATCAGAGAAAGGAATGCCAAAAAGACTGGCACATAAAAAGCTTGGGTAGTTTTTATAAAGAAGCACACGCATGTTTAGTTTATCTGTGTCCAAACCAAATTAGAGAGTAAATCAAACAATGAAAAGCACAGTCATTTCCCTAGTTAAGTTAATGTATCCCTACAATTGACACATTCACATGTCTCAAATAATACTTGACCTGAAAATCTTTGAGACAATTTTTAAATAAATAGATAAAATTCAAAACTCTCTTCTGCATACTCACACAGCAGTTTAGAAAGAAATACAGTATGTGACAATGTTATAATAATCAAAAATAGGAAAAATATAAAATTTTCTGCTGTTAAAATTTAATCAGCCTAGTTTTTACTCCTGAAATTAGAAGAGTGAAAATATATGGTATTAGCATATAAGTTCTATGAAAATAGAGATTCTACCTTAGACTTTCCTGTTGTGCATAACCTAATCTCACCCTCTGCTCACAGAAGAATCTAGGAGGGCTCTTTAAAGTCAGGAAAGTCAGGCCATTCAACCCGCAGCCTTCCAGGAAGTAGAAGGCTGCCCTCCCATGTGGCCACCATTGCTTGTTCTGTAGACACCCAGAGTTCCCAAGCACTGGTGGAGCAGCCTGGCTGCCTGAGCTCTTTCAAATCCTTGAAGGGGCTTCAGGATGCTATGATATCCCATTTTACCCTTCCATTCTCCTGCAGAACTGCAGAACTCTGTGCTTGCTCCTTGAAATTTATACTTAACGTTTCATCTTATCCCATTGTTCTATAGTGGCTGTTCAGTTCAAGAACTGGAAAGACAGTGATGGACACACACTTGCACAGAGGCACGATGCATGCAAGATCTATTTGGTACAAGAACAAAAACTACCTTCTGCTTAGGATAAACCTATAGCCCCAAGGGGTGTGTGTGTGTGTGTGTGTGTGTGTGTGTGTGTGTGTATGTACAGAAGGGGTAACAGAGTACACACGTATGCATACAACTGTTCCTTTTTCATAGTTGACTGTGCAAGTAGGGCATGTTACAGAATGCAGAATTAAAAAAAAAATTTAGTTAATTTATTTATTTTGAGAGAGGTAGAAAGGGTGTGATCGGGGGATGGGCTGAGAGAGAGAGAGAAAGGAAGTGTGTGTGTGTGTGTGTGTGTGTGTGTGTGTGTGTGTGAGAGAGAGAGAGAGAGAGAGAGAGAGAGAGAGAGAGAGAGAAAGAGAGAGAATCCCAAGCAGTCTCTGCAGAGTCAGCACCAAGCAGACGCGGGGCTCTAACTCACAAAAATGTGAGATCGTGATCTGAGCCGAAATCAAGACTCAGACACTTAACCGACTGATCCACCCAGGCGCTCCCAGAATGCAGAATTTTAATTGGACAAATTAATGAAAATAAAGGACAATCGTTATAGAATATAATCATCATAGAATATAATCACTTTAGAATGTAATCATTATAGAATATAAGCCTCTCAATTGCATGAGCACTTCATTTTAATGGGCAAAATTCTTGGTTAAGAGCCTAAAAAATGAAGTAGAATAGTCATGTTGTCTCCATGATCTGATGCTGCCAATCACTCCTCCGGCATTTTGGGCTCTGGGAAGAAAGGAAACGTGATCAATATTTACCCAGGGCACCACCATTTTCCTGATCCCTTTGATATTAAAGCCCCAGGTCAGGTGGCTGAAAGGTGGGAGGTGATTGGAAAGCTGGAGAAATAAAAGTTGGGCATAAAATTAGCCCTGCTGAATTGTAATGAAAAAAAAAAACTGGCAGTGTTTTTGTCTAGCATTTCTATTAAAGAAAATAATACAAGTAAGGATTAATGAGTATATCAGTATATTGTTCAAAAAAACCCAAATATCATGTGTGTGTGTGTGTGTGTGTGTGTGTGTGCGTGCACACGTGGAGATTTATTTTAAGAAATTGACACATCCAATTATGGAGTTGTGGCAAAACCAAAATCCATACAGTAGACAAAAGACTGGAGACTTACGACAGAATTACAATTTACATTCAGTAAGTCAGCTGAGAGAATTCTATTCTTTCTTTCTTGGGGAGATCAGTATTTATTTTTCTTGTGCATATTTATTTATTTTGAGAGAGAGTGAGAGAGATGGGCTGGGGGAGAGAGAATCCCAAGCAGGCTCCATGCTGTCAGCACAGAGCCCAATGTGGGACTCGATCTCATAAACCATGAGGTCATGACCAGAGTTGAAACCAAGAGACTGATGCTTAACCCACTGAGCCACCCAGGTGCCCCGCCCTTGTGTTTGTTTTTTAATTAAGGCTTTCATCTGATTAGCCTTTCTCTGATCTGATAAAGCCTACCTCATTGTGGAAGGTAATCTGATTTACTCAAAGTATACTGATTTACATGTTAATCTCATTAAAAATGTCTTCACAGAAACATCTAGAGTAACATTTGACCACATATTTAGTTATTGTGGCTGAACCTAGTTGACAGTAACCATCATTATCAATTATCTTTTTCTATGCAACAAACTAAAAAAGCCATAGTGGTTTAAAAGAGCAAACACTGGCACTGGGCTCACCTGTAGACCATGGGGGAAGTTCTTTTGGTCTTAACTAAGCTCACAGATGCTTCTGGGGTAAAGCCTGCAGTCTGGCTGGGGGCTAGTTGCTCTAGGATGGCCTCAGATGAGGTAAATGGCCTCTACTCCATGTAATGTCTCATTAGCTGGCAAATGAGCCCGGAGCTGGTCCCACAGCAGCTGGGCAAGGTTTAAGAACCCAGTTAACAGAAGCACATGGGGTCTCCTGAGGGCCCTGGCTCAGAACCGACTGTCTCAGTCATTGGCCAGACCAAGTGAGGAGGCCAACTTGATCCAAGCTGTGGAGAACAAACTCCACCTTTTGAATAAAAACAAAAACAGAAACAAGAGAGTAAAACATGGGAATGGATGAAAAGAGATGGACATGAAGAGGCAGAAAAGAGGCTCAGGGGAAATCTGTGATTTATGGGTTTTAAAAACAATAAAAAGATTTGGTGGAATTCTCTCATTTATCTTTGTATCAAATACTAGATGCACTTGGGGGCCTCAGGTTGGCCAATCACATATTGCTGGTGGTTTATAAAGGAAAGAAAGAGGGGAGGGAGGGAGGGAAAAAAATAACCAAAGTGATACATGTATTTAAGATTATTTCAAAGAATGTTCAGTTAGAAATCTAAAAACAAAAAATGTGTTGGTTTTTTTATATGTAGACCATCTTGGGAAGAAATTTACCCTGAATAAAAAAGACCATGAAAGACCCAACAATTTCTCTCCTACCTTTCTTCCCAAAGGGAAAAACATGTTGAGCACATGGCTGTTAACGTTTCCCCCTTCAGTCTTGGTTCTGTGTGAGGATTTGTGCTGATTTCACAGCAAACAAGTACCGGCCCTTTCTTGGCCTTGCTAGTTTGAAGTCTCCCATCCATACCCCAGTTCTCAAACTTAGGTTTGCTCTCTCTCTCTTCCTTTTTTAAAAATAAATATTTATTCATTTTTTCAGAGAAAGGGTGCAAGCTGGGAAGAGGCAGAGAGAGAGGGAGACAGACAATCCCAAGCAGGCTCCGAGCTGACAGCACAGAGCACATTGTGGGGCTCAAACTCACAAACCATCAGATTGTGACCCGAGCCCCAGTAAGATGCTGGGGCTCAACCGCCTGAGCTACCCAGGTGCCCCATAGGTTTGCTCTCTTCTTATATTTTACACCACGGGAGTTGGGAGAAACAGACATATAGTAGCCAAAGTATTCAATGCTTTGGCAGTAGACCAAGGGGGCACAGTGTGTTTAATTCTCAAGAAGTCCCGAGTGGCTCACTACCTCATCAGGATTGAAGTTGCAGACATGTCCAGGCATCCGCAAAGCAGGGCACAGAAGGCCATCTGATGGATGCCGTGAGACAGGGCAGCCGGAATGCACATTACCCTCGGAGCCACGAGGCAAGCCTGTGGCCAGGTGGCAAACCAGCCATGATTTAGTCTCCCTGCTCAGAAGTTGGTTGGTTCACAACTAAGTATCCCGATAGGAGGCCACCAGAAAGGCCAATCCATCCCCTCCAGCTGGTGTGTGCTGAGCAGGACTGGTGGGGACAATGAGGGATTCCATTGATCCCTGTGTTCTGTACTCTGCACAGCTTATGTCCCCCTTGGGCTGAATTTATGATCTTTCTGCCAACTGCTTCTTGAACGCATAAGGCTAAATATCAGAAGCAGGATTCAGACGCTACGGCACTCAAATGCCTACTAGTACTAGGACCACGCAGGGTGCACTGACAGTCAGCATGGGATATTATAATTTCAAGCCTAGCTACAGGGTGTCAGGTCCCTCACTGGGCAGTGGGCATGCCTCATGCCATCTTTCCCACTCCTATTAAAAAGAAAGGTATGATGTGTCAGATCCCAAGAGAAGCAATATAAGCATATATAAGCCACATAAGATCCCAATATCAGCAATACTCTTATTTTAATGAACGTTTTTCCCTTTTTAATTTTTCATGGACATTGTATGGTCCGCCAAATATTAATCTATTACAGAAAGGGAATTGTTGCAGAATTTTCCCGGGATCTTTATATAACCAGGAATGTTAAAAGGTTTACTACCAATAGGAAAAAAACCCTGAAACTCCTTGGCTAATAATATGTATCAAACAGCAGAAGCACACATTTCAGAGAGCCCTGCTCTCGCTGCTTGTTCAAGAGTGTCCGCAGCCCCATTGCACACTTCTCCCAAGATTTATGGGCATCCAAAGCGGGGTTCTCACATGTGGGCTTGGAGTGTTCTTTCAGGCTTTTAGATACAGGTCTCTTGTGGACATCAGCTGCCAAGAAGTTTTTGAAGAAGGTTTTTCTCACTGTTACACCTGCCAGCACCTGTGGGAGCCCACTCAAGGTCTTTCCGCAGGGCATTTTGCCCTGGGAGCTCAGGGGTACACCGTTTAATTTCAAGGGCAAACTGGTGCCTGTCCCCTTCACTGAGCAGAAGTCAGGCTGGGGCCTGAGCAGAATGAAAAGAAGCATCTTCTTCCAGCTTGTGGTCTTCCTCCCTGGGCCCCAGAGTAGATGTGTTGTTGGCTACAGTCATGCTTAATACAGTCCCTGGTGGAAACGATTTCTTCATGTTCTGATTTTGCCCCTCATGCTGAGGACTCAGACCCAAGTTCATGGGAATGGCCCAAAGACCACTACCTTGTACAGATGTGGGGTCCTTTTGTGTCTTCCCAGCCTATTCACTCTATCTTTTCCTCAAAACATGCTTTCAAAACACTGCCTAATTCTCTTTCCATGGGGGAAAAAATGCTAAATCCAGTAAAGCCATGTAAAGATAGCAAATTCCGAAGTTTTTAGCTCAGACACACATCGCGTTCAGTTAAAGCTCAAGTTAAGACCAAAACTGCACCTATGTGCATTTATAAATGACAGAAACTGCCAAGCACAACATTGAAAGAGGTGTGACTTATTAGCAGAAATATCCTAGGCTCAAATAATGCTGGGATATGCGGCAACTATCAGAGGTTTGTGATGTACAATACACACACAGAGCACAGAGAACTTTTACATAAAGAATCTCACCTGACTTTGCCTAAACCAGCTTTGCCAACATGCATGTGACAACAGGCACCCTTTCTAATTTTTTTTTCCAGAATGTCTAGCTCTGAGAAATCCAGTGATATTGCATAGAACAGAATTTGACCAAGACTACTGTGAAAATATTCCAGACAAGTTTTGTTAACAAAGACTTCTGGTCAGTTATTTGCTGAATTAATGTGAGAAAAGTCTAGTCATTACTCCGTTGTTTCTAAATTCATGCCAGACCAGTTTTCACACTCAGAAGCAGAGTGTGGCAAGGGATATACAGACTGGACTGACAGTGGTGCCCTTGAGTGCCCATATCTCCCACAAGGGCCCCAGTCCCTGTCTCCATGGGGAAAGGCAGGGTTGAAAGATCCTTCTACTGTCAAGGGAAACTGAGAAACTAGTTTCTGGTGAAATATTCTAATTTTAAAAATATTATTTATTTATTTGGGAAAGAGAGAGAGAAAGAGAGAAGGGGGCAATGGGAGAGAGAGAGAGAGAGAGAGAGAGAATTCAAAGAATTCAAAGCAGGCTCTGAGCTGTCAGTATGGAATTCCTTACAGGGCTCAAACTCATAAACTGTGAAATCATGAGTTGAACCAAAGACAGACACTTGAGTGAATGAGCCACCCAGGTGCCCCCAAATATCCTAATTTTTAATGTTGGCAATGAAATTTATTATTATTAATTTTTTTTTACAAAGAGAGAAAGACATTTCACATGAAGGCACTTTCCTTTACCCACCACCACCACCAACAACAAAAAAATAAACAAACAAGCAAACAAAAAACATTTTTGGATTGAATCCAACCCATGGGTTACTAGATTAATCTCCTGTGTAGGTCCATCATTCTGAATCCAGAATCAGGAGTAGAGGAAAATTCTACTGGATTCTTAATTAAGACTGTGTTTTTAAATTCCAACTGTTTTTAACTATTGTATATAGCCTGCTTATTGAAGTAAATAACAGAGTACTTGGTATTATTTTATTACATGCATGAGTTTATAACTGAATTATGAGATAGGTGTTCATAAGAACTTTTACTTTCAAGTGAAATCTTTTTATATTGCTAAAGTCAAATAGTCATTGCTTTAGACTATACTCCCTCTGGGGATTTTAAAGATTAAGTTAGTTGGAACTATACTTAAAAATAGAACTTAGTGATAAACTTTGCCATTACATTATTATTTTAAATATTTGGAGTCTAATACATTATCATCAAGGATGAAAAATGTATTATTTTGGAGAAATCTACAACTCAATGGAAGTTTTAATACTGATTTAAGTCACTCGGGACTTCTTCAAAGCCCAAGCTGAAAATGTGTATCAAATGCAATTACCCTTTAATGGTCCATATGGGGCTTTTCCTTGACACTGTTTTCACTGCAGACTGTATAAACTGTGCTGCCTACTCTACAACCCATCCTTAATAAAAATAGTGCAACTAATACACACACATAATAAATATATATATATTATATTTCATAAAACAGTTTCATTTGACATTGAATGGATAATATGTCATATCATGTGACCCTTGCTAATGTCAAAATGATTTTCTGGATTGTTCATCAACCTCTGTAAGCATGCAACTGGCAAACAAACTCTGATACACTATATGCTTACCTCTTACGTACATTACTTCCAGGAAAAGTCACTGCAAAATGGCATCCTGTAGAAAAAAATGGCCACCTTGTTAATATGTAGCTTGTTTTATATTATAGGTAATTTTTCTGCATTTTATTATCATCCTATTTTGTAAACTATGTATATCTGGCAAGATTATTCTATTTTATTTTATTTATGCATTTTTTAAAGTATGCTTCAAACCCAGTGTGGAGCCCATGGGTGGCCGGTACTTTTATGACCCTAAGATCAAGATGTGAGCTGAGATCAAGAGTCCAATGCTTAATCGAATGAGCCACCAGGCACCACCGTATTTTAATTTTTATAAATTGCATCATCTTTTGAGATGAGGAGGTTAATCTTAAACAAATGCTTTCCTTTTACAAAGGATAAATCAACTCTGAATAAATTTTTTTGAGAGTCTGGATTTTACAGAATGAATTTATTGATGTGGGGCACAAATATATTAAATATATACTTAACCTGAATTATTGTAATCTTCTCCCTTGATTTAATGATTCTTCAGTTACTTCTCCGTTTTCTCTACAATTCTGGAAAAGTGATTTTGGAAAGAGCAGAAATGATAAACTTTCCTTGTATTCTCTTTGGGGGAATAAAAAGATGATTTTTTTTCCCCCAATCTAGAAGAGATCAAAGAAACAGGCAAGGAGAAGAGAGTGGCTGGCAAAGCTGAGGAAGGACGGGAGGAGGCAGATTTTTGGCAGAACTGAATGTGTTAATCTTCAGTGAAATTAGCGATTTAAAAAAGTATTTCTCAGCTGCACATCTAAAAAAAATTTATGGGTCTAATTTTCCTTTGGAAATTTAAAATGTTACAAACTCCTAAGATATAATTATCCAAGTTTTTCCACCCTCCACTCACCATGCCCACAGAAACGCATGGGGATTATGTATGGATGCACATGGATGACTATTGCAAAGGATTTAGAAACATTTCAATAAACATACTTGCAAATATTTTCGGTATTTTAAAAAAGTAGGACACATATGTTAAATTCAAGTGAGGCGGGCCTAAAAGGGAATCTCCAAGTGCACAGTTTGCTTCTATATTTGTGTGAACCATTTGGTTAAGTATTTTACAAAATATCTACACTTTATTTTCCAGTCCTTATGGAATTTTCAAAATACTGTATATCCTACAATAGACTTTTCAACATATGTGTAAGCTGTAGTGTGAAAATAATTGTGGAAATAATTCTAGATCTATATACTTCCACAACCTACTTGCCTTGAATTGGCGGAATGTGTTTTTCATGTAAGTATGTATCGAAAATGTTTAAGTGTTTCAGCAAAACTCCTCCTTGAGATCTAAAAGCTTCTCTGCAATTGATGAGGCTTTGCCAACCTAAGGAAATTAGCAAAGATAACATTTAATAACACCAACCAAGAGAGCTCTTTCTTTTGTCAGATTTCTTTAAAATGTTCAGAAGTTTGTGTGACATAAAGACATGTTTAGCTAAAACCTGATCCCTTAGCTTATGAGATATTTGCTAGTAGAGAGACTGCTTCAGACACTTGGGCCTTCCATTAATTATTTAATGACCTTTCTAGAAAAACCAAAAGATGGCTAAGGAGTGACTCTTTCCTATTCTGTCCTCTGCTGGGAAAAATCTTTCACAGGTTGTATGGTCTTCACAGTTCTCTGTTCCCAAGAGTTGCCGAGAGTAGTTTTAAATAGCCAAGGTTTTTCTTCAACCTTCTCTTCCCTAAATTTCCTTCTCCTCCAGCTTTTCTTTACCACTTAAGCTGTTACAAAAAATTATCAAAGAAAAAACTAGCACTCAGCAGAACTATACACATGTGGATGCTAAATAAATACTTTTGATGATGATGAATGTTGGCAAGTCTCCATGGAAGAAAGGCCTTACACAAAAGATGTTATAATTATTATGTTTAAATGATTATGCTATAATTATTATGTTAAAAATCTCCCATGCTCTCAGAGCTGCTCGGCGGTGGCAGGGCTGTGACATCCCCATTAAACCTCATCTTCGCAAGCAAAGTAAAGACAGTGGCTTGGCCATGCAAGAGCCATCTGAGTAATGAGCAAAGGGATTTTCTGGAGCACTCTCTCCCTCTTCTTTTCCCGTTCCACACTCTGGGAGGCTCCTGGCCACCAAAGTATCACACTTCTTAATTTTGTCTCAATGTTTTGTCTTTTTCTTAACCAGCTGCCATAGAAGATTTTGGCAAGTTCATTCACATCAAGTTTAAATGAGGTTCAAAATGTGACCTACCTCTCCTGGGGTTAAGTAACTCCTAAAGGAAAGATGATCTAAGTTAAATAAATGAATGTCTAATGATGATTTTTTTTAATTAAAAGGGGATTCTCTTGTGGAAAATCTTTGCAGATGGTGTTAGTTGTCTATGGATTTCCAGGATCCAGAGTTGCTAATACCTACTTGCACATATATTCTACAGAGGGATCCAAGAGTAATCTTGCTGTTCTGAACACCAGCGTGTTATGTGGCGGTGTTGAATCACTGTATTGTACACCTGAAACTAAGATAACACTGCATGTTAACTAACTGGAATTAAAGCAAAAACTTTACGGGCACCTGGGTGGCTCAATCAGTTAAGCATCCGACTTTGGCTCAAGTCATGATCTCAAGGTTCGTGGGTTCAAGCCCCACGTCAGGCTCTGTGCTGACAGCTCAGAACCTGGAGCCTGCTCTGGACTCTATCTCACTTTCTCTCCCCTTCCTCCTCTCACTCTCTGTCTCTCCTTTCTCTCTCTCTCTCAAACATGAATAAACATTAAAAACAATTTCAAAAAAATAAAATTACAACTTAAAAAAATTCCCTCAAAACAAAGGAGAAATATATTCTACAAAAGTATTATTATTATTATTATTATTATTATTATTATTATTATTTTGTTTGGGGGGGCTCCTATACTATTTCCTAGGTTGAGAGTAACAGGCTGATTAGATGAGCCTTCAGAGACTCTTGTCAGTATGAGGATCTTTCACCAACCTCAGAATACTCTCTAGAACTCTGGTGAAGGCTGAGCTCAGCCAGGATCTCAGCTCTGACGTAGGTGGCAAATGTTTCCATGTAAATGGACCTCACTTTGTCGATATCCAATAGAATGTCCATCATACAACTGGCTGAAGGTGCCTTGAGGCTTTCCAGGTTACATCACAGTGGATTCTATCCCTTACAACCAAAAATCAGAGATAGCCTTAATTTTTACTGCTGTTGATAAGGTTTTGAAGGATGTACACATGTACACATGTACTGTCTGCATTCATGACCTCAGCTGGAGTCAGGTAGTGAGACACATCTAAAGACATGCCAGGTAGATTCTGATGCGAGTGCAACCTGACACCTTCGCTTGCTGAAAGTAAAAAGCCCACTATGCCTCCTGGCACACAGAATGGTCTGGTTCATCCTAATGACTCCTACCAATTACTAGTCCTAATAGTCACAGTCAAATTTATGAAAGTCTTCGGTTAAGACAGGAGAGAAACTGGATCAAGGAAGAGGTGAGTTGAAGGCAGCACAACAAATCTGTTGAGAGGACTTTTCGTGAGTTACGTTTAGACAGGAAGGAATGGCATAAGAGCAAAAAGACAAGTTCACAAACCGAAGTTGGAGGATTTGGGATTAATTGAAATCCTCAAGTGGTGCACGGTAAGTGACTGCCTATTTAGAGCCAACAGATAGGTTTCCGTGAGGTTAAGGAAGCAAAAAATCCCATACGAAGCTACTGAGATGTTAAATTCTAATTAGAAGTGTTAATTAAAAAAAAATTCCAATTTCATCAGTGAGAGTGCTTTTGTTGTTCCGATTCTCTTTGCTACAGTGAATCCTAAGTATTCTGACTCACTTTGTTCCAATATTATTTACCACTTCTATAAGGTAGAGAAAAGTTGAGCATGGCCATAGGAGCATGGAGTAGAGTGTCCTCTTCCTGGGGCTGCCATGATAAGATGCCTATTGGAATTTTCATGGAAAATTTCTGCTTTCATGTCTTTATACTCAAGCTTAACAATTCACTGTGGCTCAGAGTTTAGCAAATCAAGTGAGGGGCTCTCAGGAAGAGAAAGGTATCTATGTACCTCTTCACAACATACTTTCCCCATTGTTTTCTGCTTTTTAAAAGCATATGAAGAGGATTCAATGAATTTCTCAAATTTAGATGAGGTTATTTTGTATTATGGATCAAGTTAAATATACAATAATAATATCATTTAACATAACAATTTGTGGACCATTAATCCACAATAAGGATTAAACTTTTCGAATAAGCATGGAGGCATTAGCTACTTGAATTTATTTAGAAATTAAACATTAAATTAAATCTAATATTTAACAGATACCCAAAAATATGTGAGTGTACATTAATTTCTTTATTTCAGTGGTAGTAATCAATGCCCCAAATTATTTAAGGTAGGCCTAAATATTTTCTATGATGCATTTTATTTATGCTTGGTTAATTTCAATTTTGTTATAAATGTTAGAGAGGAAATTGTTATATATAATATTTAAAAGGTGTTTCAAATATAGTCGTTGGGCATAGGAGGGCCTATTTAGTAAAACATATGGCATAATTTGTTTTTCCATTCAATACTTATTTAGTTAGCCATAATAGTCATTTTAAGTTATTTAAAATTTAAGAGTCATTTAAATTATTGTAGGTAATATAACACAATTTTATAAAATGTACATATATTTGTATTTCAACACATGAGTTTCCACAAAGAAATGATGTCATCTCATATATATTTAGGGTGGTTCTTCCAAAGCTAGTAGAAAAACAGAGAGTATAATTAAAAGAGTCAACATATTAAATCTTCCAAAATGACCATTTCTAAGGTGTGGCTCTTTCAAGCCATCTTGCTATGCTATATAATCCATAAAAATATTTAAAAATCTACAAAAAGTGATATTTCCTTTGTAAATTATTATAGAATACATGTAAACTGGCTCAAGCTTTTCATTCTATCCTACAAATATCTTCCCGTCATGTTTTGAATCAAAAGACCCCTTTTTCCATCATTCTTTATGGAATATAAGACACTCTCATTCTTTCATGCTGCCTTCTAGATGCTCAGAGCCCCACTTACAGTGTCCTTCTCTACTTCATCAGCCTCACCTCAGCCCAAGGCAAGGGTAGACCTTTTCATTTCCGTGCTCTACATCAGACTTCAAGTATCCTGGATCCCATTTTTCCAAGTTGCTTTTCTCTATAACAGATGTAAAAAGTCCTAGCTTAGGTTTTTGACATGGCTGAAGTATAATGTTTAGATCTCAGTGTGGATTAGTGAGTTCCTAGACATAAACAGCTTTAGACTATTTCAATATACGTCATATACAGCAGGTTCTATATGACAGAAGATGAGACAAAGACTTCAGTCATTATTATCTACTTATTTTTATTCATCATCAGTCATAATTTAAAAATACATTTTGAAGTATTTTAGGGCTCTAAAATTGTTACTATGCCTGTTTACTCAGGATTAAACCACCACTATTCTAATACCTGGAACCAGAATGTCCCTAGAGGGAGATATGGACCTACTCGCTTTGATAAGAATCCATGGATGCAGTAGGCTCCTGAAGACATGGGTGTTGACAGGTGTTGAGGAGTGGATGGTGAGAGTCAGGCTTATCTGTATGATATTGAAATACAGATTCATTGGTTTTGCTTTCAGCAACATTAAGGGGTTTCTGGGTGGCTCAGTCATTTAAGCATCCCACTTTTGGTTTCAGCTCAGGTCATGATCTCACAATTCATGAGTTTGAGTTCCACATTGGGCTCTGTGCTCACAGTGCAGAACCTGCTTGGAATTCTCTCTCTCTTTCTTTGCCCCTTTCACACACACTCTCTCAAAATAAATAAATAAACTTTAAAATAAATTAAGAGGAGGAAGAAAAAAGACAGAGAAAAGAGTAAGAAAAAATAGTAAGGGACTATAATTTGGTGTAGAAATCATCTTGGGGAGCTGTGACCAGAAAACACTGCAAAGGTGCTAATTGTCTTGTCCAAAATTACCTGTATACCTGGGATGTCACCTTTGCCCACCCAAGCCCTAAAAATATGTTATTTGGCTGGTAGAATTCTATCCATTTGAGAAATTAAAGGTAGTTAAAAGGGCTAGGTTCTGTGTTTTGAGGGATGCAGTACACAACAGAAAATCAAGCAGTAAGATAATAAGGAATTAAGTACTAGAGAGTAAGGGAATCTATGTTGATCTAAGCCCCTTACTCATTTTCAGAAATCTGAAGGAGGTGAGTACAGACCATGGTACTGAGAAGTAGAACTCAGCCAATTATAAAAGATTCCAGATTATATTACTTATTGGACAAAACAATTGTCACAGAAAACTAACTCTGATGAAGACAACTTTACAAATATCACATATCTTGATTTCATCACAATATCTGACTGGGAATTTTGTGTACATACATACACATATAGAGTATTACCTTGGTTTGAGAGCATAATTCATTCTGGAAGCATGTCTGTAATCCAAAGCACTGGTATATCACAGAGAATGTCAAGAACCATTGGCTCATTTGTGATAATGACGTTCGGCATCACATGCTACTTGTATTGCAAGATGTCAGTCATTTATCAAGTTAAAATGTATTAGAAATGTTTGCTTGTTTTGAGGGACACTCGCAATCCAAGTTTTACTGTACATATATATGCAAAATACTTATGTCTTGCACCCTTAGCTGAATCTGCAGTAAAATTATTACAGTAAACATAAATTTATACCCTCTTAGAAGGATTTCCCATCATATTCATTGGTCAGCTCACACGTAGGCTGATACTTCAACTTAGAGAATGTTATGAAGTCAAAAGCACTCTGAGAAGAGCAGCTAACTAGTAACTTGGGATAAAGTAACATTTATTGAGTATTTTTAATGGGCCACATATTAATTCACTCTCTTCTCATAATAGACATCTTAAGTAGGTACTAATAAAATCACTATTTTCAAATTAAGAACGGAAAACACAAAATTTAAATAACCTTTTCCAGCTCTCACAGCCAGTAAGGAGAAAGCTGGGATTTGAATCCAAATTATATTCTTACCCTACCTTCTTAAACAATCTGCACTACTGCCTCATTAATAAGAGCAGTGGAAGTGTATAAAGGCATGTCTTATCAGGAATTATTGAAGAACCTGGACTTTTTACCTTGGAGAACAAAAGATATTTGGAAAAAAAGAGGAAAAGAATAATAACAAGGCAAAAAAAAATGTTTTTCAAGGCACACAGTGTTTAAATCACATTTGCAAATCATTCCCACTGGGGCAGGCACAGAATCAACTCCATTTTACCGGTGTGAAGTTTGAAGTGTGCAACATCTTTGGACTTGAAGCATTCCCAAACAACTTTAACTGACAAAAAATTACACCAACCCTGAAAGAAAAGGGGGATAGAAATATTAATTATCACCCTCAGAAATCTAGGAGAGTTATCCTTTTTTTTCTTAAAACTTTTTAAATGTTTATTCATTTTTGAGAGAAAGAGAGAGACTCACAGAACATGAGCATGGAAGGGGCAGATATATAGAGAGAGACAGAATCTGAAGCAGGCTCCAGGCTCTGAGCTGTTAAGAGCCCGATGCGGGGCTCAAACCCACAAACCATGAGATTATGACCTAAGCCAAAGTCTGATGCATAACCGACTGAGCCATGCAGGCCCCCTAACAGAGTTCTTCTAATAGGAAAAATATGATGAAGTTTAGGTGGTTGTATTTATCACCAAATATGTAAAAATTGGCATTTTGCTTACAATGTGTGAGTGAGGGCCTCAGGGGTCCAGGAACCTCTGGGTCACTTGTAGCATCTCTGGGCATCCAGGACTACGGGCGATGATGATTTTTGCTGTGTTGGCCAAGAAGCACATCTGTGTTTTAAATTCTACATGTCAACCCACCCATGACAAAACCACCAGTGGGAAAACCCAGTCTTACTTCTTTTTCAACTCCTGGCCTCTTTGGTGGACAGGCGCCTCACCTTCTACTTGGACGATTATATTTTTTGGACACTCTTTATCTCTTACAAAACACGTTCTGATGAAAAAGTCTGATGTCCAATACACATATCTGCAGCTTAGTGTGAATGCAAGAAAATTCACTACCTTTCTCACTGCTCATTGACAATTAACACCATATCAGAAGCCTTAAATAGTTGTAAAATAAATTATTAGTATTCAAGAGTAAGTAAGCTTAAATTATTCAAGAGTAAGTAAGCCAGTGGAAGAACTATTTTAAGCAGGAATTTCTAAATCAAAATGACTATAAGTATTTGTGTGTGTGAGGCGAGTCTGAGCTTAGGAACATTTGAGCAATATGTCCATTTACCTTTCCAAACGTGATTTTGAAACCATGCATGTTTTCATTCTGTTATCATTTCAATGCAGAGTTTAACATTTAAAACAGACATCAGAAAATCTGTATAGATTGCAAAGATATGTTTCTGCTGGTATCACACCCAAGACTTCACATCAGAATAGATACCACCATCAAGGACATTAGGAACATGCTTTGACAGGCTAATGTGGAAGGGGCCATAAGAAGTTATGTTGAACCACCATTTATTTTACCACCAACAGCTAAACCTGGTGAGTTCCACACATTCATTATCAAGGCTCCTCCCCCCAGACCAATGTGATTACCTTAAGGATGTGAAAATAAAAGATATAAAGGAGCAAGACCCAAGATAGCAATGGTTTGAATATGTCAACAATAGGAAAGCAAATGGAGAAGAGAGAAATTGAGAAAATTAAAAAAGTAAATGCTTGCAAGGATGTTGCTAATGAGTAAAAGGCAGTTCATGCTGCAGAAACCCAGAACTTGGACTATCAGGAATCTCAGAAGGAATCCTGAGAATTGCTTGAACTTGTAATTATAAACCAGTTAGACATCAGATGCCTTCCTCCATTCATGGTGGCAAGCAAACACCTAGGAGAGGGGACTGCATTCTCTGTAGAAATTCAGTAGGAGAACCTCTGGACCTGGGCATTCATGGGAACAGGAGACAGGAGAGGTAAGGCTTCAGATTGAAGAAATCCAAGATCAAGTGAGTCCCTATGTGCTGAACGGACAGATCACTGTTGCTTCCTTACTCAGCTCTGCAAACACTGGGTGCCAGTTACCCTCTCCTCCAAGGACAGGGCTGGAGGACATTTCTATGCGCAGTCTGTATGTCTCCAGAGAAAAGTCCTGCAGATAACAATGAAATATGCCTTTCCACCCATCCAAGCATCTCAGGTGAAACTTACCATCACAGAAGTAGTGCACCCAGCTATCAGTTTTAGGTCTCATTTTTAAGTACATGTAACTAGTAAAGAATTATTGAGAAAGCCTCAGAAATGAAAGGCCACAAACAAGTTAAGTAAATTTAGAATTAGAGAAAAATGCATATCAAGTTAAAAAATATGCTCAGAATATGAGAAAATTGCTTTTAAAATACTACAGTATTCTCAGAGTAATAGGATAAGGTATTATTCCATTTATAAAATATGAACAGGAGGTGATAGGGTTTGGAATGAGCTCATGGGAATAAATATGAGGAATTTTAAAAAGTTCTAGAACAGCTTGAAGGGGAAGCCAATTAAATATTCCAGAATGTAGAACAAAAGGTGAAGACGGATAATAGAAGAGAGTACGTTAAAAAATAAAAGAAAATGACTGATCGTTTTTCAGAGACCAGAGACTCCCAAGGGAAAAGGTTTGCAAGGAATGAAATCAGGGATATTTCGCCGTACACGCAGTTTGTTTCTGGATTGAAAGTGTCCACTGAGTACCTGGCATCGTGAAGAAACATATTTTCACTAAGGCACATTCATAGTAAAATATAAGAAACTGTCAGATAAACTAAAAATAAGGGAAAAACTTCAAAGGAAAAATAAGTGTCATGTACAAAGGACAAAGAAACTTAAGGACACTAAATTCCTCCAAAACACCACAAGAAGCCAAAAGATGAGCTAATACATCTTCAACCTGAGGGAAAATGACTTTTACCACATAATTGTATGACCAGATTAACTGTTATTTAATTGTGAAGATGGGATAAACCCTTTTGAGACTTCAAACAGAAAAAAAAAAATCTGTGAATTCTTTCTTAAATAACTGAAAGACTTCTTCCACTAGAATAGATCAAGAAATGGAAAAACAAACTAATAAACAAACATGAAATGCTTCCAACTCAGGAGAAAGGATTTTCCAGAATGTCAGCAGAGAAAAGCTCCAATAGTTGGCAGCAGGTAAGCAAAGTGACCAGGTATTTTGGAGCAAGATGGAAAGCTCTGGAGAAAGCTCTGGAGGAGATGGAGAGTCTTATGTGATGTGTTGAATATAAATGAAAAGAATTTCAGAGAGTTATAGAATTGTGAAAATTGATGACAACTGCAGTGAAAACAAGCAAATGAAAAATCTAGGCAGTGCTAATTCTAAAAAAAAGCAAATATCTTTAACAAAAGAGGCAAGTAACAAGTGTTTATTATTTGGGTTTGCAATGAAAATGCATATTCATTATAAAGCTGAATATCAATTAAGCAGAATTGGTCTGGTAGGTGTTTTGGATGATAAGAGGTAGTGCTATATAACATATTCATTATCCTTTCCCATGATTAAATGGTAAAAAGTAGGTAAAGAAATAGTGGTATAAACATGTAAGTACTATATAAATACCATAAGAAACAGCTCAAAGACTTTAAATAGATTACCTTGGAGTGGATATTATGGAGACGAGGAAAGCAGAAAACTGGTATTTCATTTACACCTTTGTCATACTACTTTCCTTTTTAAACAGCACTCATGTACTAGTTTTTTGAAAACAATCCCCCAAGACCTACTTACTCCTCACGTCAAAAGATAGGAATACTTGAGGCACTCGGGTGGCTCAGTGGGTTGAGCATCTGACTTGAGCTTGGATCATAATCTCACAGTTCCTATGTTTTAGCCCCACATCGGGCTTTCTACTGGAATCACAGAGCCCTCTTCAGATCCTCTGCCCTTCCTCCTCTCCTCCACATGTTCTTTCTCTCTCAAAAATAAATAAACGTTACAAAAAAAAAAAAAAGACAAGAATACTTGACCAGATCAAGTGGCCATGTTTCTATTTCATTTATACAAATACAACATATATGAGCATCCATTTCCAGTGTTTCTTAGAGAAAAACACTCTGGGTTAGGCTTTTTAATCCACAGGTTATATTGAAGTAATACTAACACAGATATTATGTACAAAGGGAAATACATTTTAGAAAACACACATGCATGCCACATTTTGCATTGATATTCACAAGTGGTTCCTGCAAGATTCACTTGTGTAGTCAAACACTGGAATGCTGAATCAATACTATAGTTAAACTTCAAGGAACAATTTATCAGCAACGTTGTTCCGGGGATGCGCTCAGTGACTTATAGTTGTAAGTACCCTCCTCAGGAGTCACCTTTGTGTATCTTGCATTTAGGCCAAGGTAACACCGTGAGGTGGTTTTAAAGCCTTTCTCCATGAAACCTGCTGGGCTGATGTCTGCAGAAAATGATTCATAGATCATTTACACTCTTTATGTATAGACTGAACAACTTTATTTAAAGACATTTCTTTCTATTTATCTTTTTGGAAGTTCACACGCCAGTTCTCCCCACTGACACAGGCTTTTGAAATACTTCCGCAGCTAGCATTTCAGTCGCTGTGAACTCACCCAACAGATCATTTAGAACACTTTAATATGAGGCCAGTACCCACACCTCACTGGGAAGAAACTTGCTATTTGTATAAACAGGACAATAATGTCCTCCATTTGCCCTCTGTTTTACCCCTGTTTACTCTCCTGTTTAGGTGCCTCTGCTGGACAGGCAAATCAGGCTGCTCAAACCCATGGACATGTTTTGATCGATTATAAATGAGTTTATGGATTTAAATCGTTTTATGTTTTGGGTGATCCTTTATTCTTTGTCTAGACTGCAATAGATCATTTTGTTATTACCACCTTCACTCTTGTTTGCAAGTGATAGAAATCCAATGCAAATCAGCTTAACTGAAAGGGGAAACTATCATTGAGAATGTGAAAGTACTGGGGCGCCCAGGTGGTTCAGTCAGGTAGGCATGCAACTCTTGGTTTTGGCTCAGGTCAAGATGTCACGGTTTGTGAGTTTGAGCCCTGCATGTGTCTCTGTGCTACCAGTGTGGGGCTTGCTTGGGATTCTGTCTCCTCTCTGTGTCCTTCTTGCTCGCTACCTCTCTCTCTCAAAAATAAATAAATAAACATTAAGGAAAAAAGAATGTTAAAGTATTTCATAGACACAAAGAGCAGGACAAAACCTGGACTCAGTAATGACTGGAACCAGGCATCCTAATACATTCCTGCCCATTTTTTTCTTTCTGTTTTGTTGTAGACTGATGTTGAAAAGACCACCAAAGCCAAATTGAGGTGAAGCGAAACTTTTTTATGGACAGGCCAAACCTGAGCTCCAGATAATAAGGAGCAGAGAATGGCCCCAAACAATGGATACATTGAGACTATATAGGCATACATAGGATTCTATGTTGGCCAATTACATTGTGACACACCGATCACCAATTTTGAGAGGAGCCACTCGTGCTTGTTCTTTGTCCTTCAAAATGACCAATCATAGTGGGACAGTGATTAAGCATTTTCTGTAGGTGTGGCCTTGATCAGACCATAGAAAAAGGGGATGGGACAGTTTGCAACAGGTCATCCAGTGCATTCCATAAGTAAGTTCATTCATGACATTCCAGAAGAAGTTAACCCATTACATTCCAGAAGAATTTTAACCCATTACATTCCATATGTATTTTAACTCATTACATTTTATAAGCTAGCCTACAACAGTATCATTTTAATTTTTCTTTTGAGAAAATCATTTTGGCTTTTCTGGTCCATAACAGAATTACTTTCTTTTTCATGTTGATCAAGTTTATAGGGAAAAATATAGTATCATATTTTATTTTGACATGCAGTTTTATTATTAGTGAAGACAAACATATTTTCATATTTAAAATTTGTAGTTACTAGTAAATTTCCCCTTTCCTTACTTGAGCTATTTTTTGGGGGGGAGGAGGTAAGGAATGTCCATAATGTCAATTAATTTTAAGGCCTTTTTATATTTTTGGAATATTAACCCATTTTTGTAATACATAGCCCCAGTTTGTTTATTTGTTTGTTTATTGAGAGAGAGAGGGAGAGAAAGAGAGAGAGAGAGAGAGAGAGCGAGAGCACACAAGGGGAGAAGGCAGAGGGAGGGGTGGGAGAGAGAATTTCAAGCAGCTCCATGTCTAACACAGAGTCTGAGGTGGGGTTCAATTCCACAACCCTGGGATCATGAACTGAGCCAAAATCAAAAATAGGACACCCAACCTATTGAGCCACTCAGGCATCCCTTCCGAGCTTATTTGTATCTTTAGCTTTTCACGTGGTATTTAGTGTCAATAAAATTTGTATTTTTGTTGTTGTTGTTGTTGTTGTTGTTGTTGTTGTTGTTATCAGCCTTTGTGTCATCTCCTGTAAGTTTTTGGTCATTACATAAAGACTCCTCTATAATGTATTCTAGTAATTCTGTGAGATTTAAAACCATTCAAATCTTAGATGCATCTGGAATTTACTTTATAAGATGTGAGGTAAATAATGATCTTTACTTTGAGTTCTTTTGTTATATGTCTTAATAGTTTTACTCCAAACTCCATCTTCTGAAAACACAACTTTGTCATATTATGCACACACACACACACACACACACACACACACACACACAGGCACAGATTAGTCTGGGCTGCCACATAAAATAACCAGTGGCATAATGTAGGCATTTCGCATGATTTTGTAAGTCAGAGACTCAGAAAGGGCTCGGCTAGCTGGCTTGTCTCTACATCATGCGGCATTAACGTGGGTGGCAACTGCTGGAGGAGCCAGCGGCAAGATGTCTTCTTCCCTCACTTGCCTGGTGCTTTCTGTTTCATGGCTTTATTTCCTGTCATAGCAGGAAATCTCAACCTCCAGAGATTTTCCATGTGGCTTAGAAATTGCACCTCATGACAGCCTTGGACTAGTTTCAAGGCTACTATGAGGCAGGAAACAAAAGTTGCCAAGCCAGTCAATGGTAGAGCCCCAAAATGACACTTTTTTGGTCATATTTTACTGGCCAATACAATCACAGAATGAGATTGAAAGGAATGGATAAATAGATGCTATGCACACAGACATACACATTAAATCTTACTATTCAGGAACATGATATGCTATTTCTCTTATTTAATGTGAGGTATGTGGTTAAAATAATAATTATTGCATGTCTACAATGCGGGAGACCTTATGCTAAGGCACTGAGTCAAATCTCACAGAACAGGACCTTCCTGGAGCTTATAGATTTCCACTGTGATCCTCAGAAAAACTTTCATGCCCACACCTTTGTATAATAGCGCTTATATTTATAAAATTTTATTCCTATAGAAGCAAACATGTCCTTATAAAAGTAAGTATATTCTGGATTGCTTCTCTTGTTCATTGTCTATCTTTCCCTTTAATTTCTCTTAAAAAGCAACTTGTTTATCAATGACTCATTTATTTTGCAATCAATGATTTTATCCTTCAAAATTCCAGCAGAAAAGAGAAGGCATATTAGAGGGTTTAGTGAGGACAGTTTAATAAAACTATGACTATAAAAAATGAGCAAGGTTAAGGGAAGCACAACAAGATGGGGAACGACAGAGGGACTAGGGGCATGGAGAGACCATTACTACCACTTACTTATCCAGTGGGGAGGGTAAGAGGACAGAAAGCCCAGAGAGCATTTGGAGCCATCAACAAAGGTCTGTCTTTCAGAAGTGTTAAGGACAGCTGCATCTATGCTAGGCACACAGCTAAGGGCATGGGGTGTGTATCCTGGCCTCTCTTCCCTTAGTCTCTAGTCTCTTGCCTGTACCTCCTGTTGATAATCCCAGTCAGGAGCTGGAGGGCAGGGACACCCAGGAGAGGGAGTCAATGGTGTCAGCCAAAAGCACAGATCTGATCAGAGAATCACCATGAGTAAACCTTGGGGAAGGCAGCAAATGGAGGAACATCAACCCAATACCCATATAAAATGTGTATCTGTTGCAAAGGTGTTTCATCTGGTAATCCTGCTTCTGGGTCCATATCCAAAGAAATTGGAAGCAGGATCTTAAAGAGGTACCTGCACTCCCATGTTCATGGTAGCATTACTCTCAATAACCAAGAAATGAAAACAACCTAAATCAACAGTTGAATGGATAAAGAAAATGTGGTATATATACAAAGTGTTAGCCTCAAACAAGAAGGAACTGCTTCCATTCTTCACACAGGGATGGGCCTAAAGAACATTATACTAAGTGAAATAAGCCATACACAGGACAAATGCCTAAAGAGCTCACTTTTATGTGGAATCTAAAATTGTTCTACTCAAATAAGCAGCAAACAGAATGGTGGGCTGGGCAGAGGGGGAAAATGGGGAGGTGTTGGCCAGAGACTACAAAGCTTTAATTACACAGGTGATTTTTGCTTTCAGTATTTTTAAAATTTTTTTTTAAATTTTGAGAGAGCAAATGAGCATGGGGATGGAGAGAGAGAGAGAGAGAGAGAGAGAGAGAAAGAGAGGATCCCAAATGGGCTCTGTGCTGACAGCAGAAAGCCCAATGCGGGGCTCAAACTTATGAATGGCGAGATCATGACTTGCACCAAAGTCAGATGCTTAGCTGACTGAGCCAGCCAGCTGCCCCTACACAAAATGATTAAGTTCTGAACATCTAAGGTATAGTAATGTGACTATAGTTAACAACACAGTATTGTGCACTTAAATATTTTGTAAGAAGTTAGGTCCTTTGTTAAGCATTCTTACCACTAAAAAATAAGTAAGCAAGTAAGTAAGTAAATAAATAAATAAATAAAAGGGTGGGAGGAAACTTTTGGTGGTTGTGGATATGATTATAACCTCTGTGGTGATGGTTTCATGGGTGTATACCTTTCTGAATACCTATTATGTACCTTTTTGTAGGTCAGTTGGAGCTTGATGAAATGGTTTTGCAAACATGCAGACACACACCAATTAGAAGTTACAAAAATGAAATTAAATAAGTAAGTAAGTAAAGGTACTGAAATCCGTTCTCTCTTGTTTTCTAATGAGATGGGTGCAAATAATAATTTTGCCTTTTCCACCTTTGATAGTGAAGATTAAGATAAATTGAAATAGTAATAATGGTAACAATAAGCATGCATGTATTTAAATTTGGGGATTTCCATCAGTTCCATGAATGGAGGTGTTTCATCTCCATTTCACAGACGAGTTGCTACAGTTCAGAAAAGTTAAGCAACTCACCCAAGATAGTACGAGTCAGTAAAAGTTGAAGCCAGAACTTAGTCTGAATCCATCTGATTCCTGAGTGCTCAGTTTTAACCATTATGCTTCCAGGCCTCTTTAAAATTTTTCTTGTCCAGTTGCATTGATTCACTCTTAAGTAATTGTAGTGAGAATGAGTCTAGACAGCTTGTTTGGTTGTTTGTTGGATGGTAGAGCCTTGAGCATTTCACAGTGAGCCATGATGTGAGCTCTTTGTTTGACAAAGATGTATTTGAACACATTTAGAAAGAACGATTTTGTTACCATATAACAAAGTATTATTTTAATCAAAGTAAAATTGTTAGTTAAGTTTGAAATTCACAGACTCTCCCAGCCTCAGTATGCATTGATTCTCTCTTTTTTTTCCCTGCCGAAATGCACTTCCAAGATCTGTTTTGTCAGCCTCTATCCTAAGCATAAGATCCTGTTATAAATTACAGCAACAAAATATTATCGTTCACATCCTATTTTGAGCTTTGGAAATTATTTAACCTCTCCTGATATCAGTTTGCTTGGGTGGGAAATAAGGTTCGTAAAAGGGCTATTCTTAGATTCAACATTCTTTTATTCCTTTGGGAGCCTATATATGTGAAGGAGAGTCCACTGAATTAATTCTCAGATACTTCTCAGCTAAATTTGGAGGCCCTGACATTTAGACACATTCCAGGCACCTGTCTTGTGCCATGTTCTTGTTCATTAGAACATAGTCTCTGAAAATTTGTCTGATTACCCAGAAAATAAGAGAGAAAAATAGAAAATTTTATCATATTTTACTTACAAATATGTATATACGTACATCTGTCTTCCATAAATATAATAGATACATATATTGATGGTACTCTAATATGTTTTCTGTATTAACTAAATATTCAGTTGTTTAAGTTATAACCACTTTCTGTGAATTGCAGTCACTTATAAAAAGGACTTGGAGATGCATTGAACACAGCAAGTAATGATATTTCAGTGCATGAATAGTTGTTATAGAAATTCTGGAAGCTGCCTTTCCCCCTATTTTTATATTTATGGAAATTTTTGTCAATAAACACTCACTTAATTCCTGTAAACATTCATTACAACAACTTAGGAGACTATCTGATGGTGCATCTGATATGCATTTTTTTCTATTTAATTTCCCTGGAATTCGATAATTACATGTATATCTGCTTACTCATTAAGTCATAAGCCTCTATACCTTCAGTAAAAATGAGAATTGTGGTAATATCATGCTATTGTGATAATTCGCATCTCTCTCTTTCTCTCTCTCTCTGTTTGACAAGCCACATCTTTTAAACAAAGCATTATATACATAGCTAGGGTGTGTTTTGTCTTTCTCTTTCTTTTAAAATTCAGATTATGAGCTGAATCACTTTATCTAGATTTAACCTTGTTTGTGACTCTTGCTACTTATAAAATTGAAAGTGATGTGAAACCTGGAAACAATTAAAGTTCATCTTGTAAGTGATAGAAAACATCACCGAGCCTTCAATTGCTTCTCTCCCACTGTTAGGGAAATAGAGTTGAAGATGTGTTTTCTGCCTCTGATTGGTGTGAGTAACTGGAAGTGAAGGATTATTTAGCATACAGAACTTTAATGGAGCAGTTCAGGATTTATTATGTAAAACACTACCTTAAAATAGTATACTTTAAAATGGTTTTGCTTTAATAGGTGGGTGAAAAAAAGAACAACCTCTAGGCGCTGTAAAAGTATTTTGTTTGAAAATATGTGGTCTTCCTGTCTCAGTCATACATGGCTTTTAAATTTTCTTTTAAAAAGGTGCAACTTAAAATATATTGCATAATAGGATTTTCTTTGTTCCAGCTGTGATATCAGGGAAGAAAAAGGAAGAAATACATGATATGGCTTAATCCTTTTTCTAAGACATTACAACATCTGTCCAATTTTCAAAAGGCTCCATTCAGGTTTTTGAATATATTGTCCTTTTCCCCCTCTCCCAGCAATCCTGCAGAATTCAAGTGGCGTTATTCTGTAGGAAGGGCCCATAAACTAGACGTTGCTGCTTTGGAAACATATGTTGCATTTTTCTGCATGTGATAATGATAGAAATGCCAGACAGTGTTCTAAAATGTTCATAATAATAATAACTTGTTTAATTATAACAAACCTAGAGGAGAGGGACTCTGATTACTGCCTTTTACAGATGACAAAATTGACACTAGGGAGGTTAAGTGACTTGCCCTCAAATAAAACAGCTACTACATACTAGAATCTTGCTTGAATCCAGGCCACCCGGCGTGTTCTTGAGCCCTCCTCAAGGCAAGCTTTGTCACCAAGTACAATTTTTATTGTATATTTTTATGCTATCCACATTTCTCATTTCTTTCACTGGTTAGACAGATACATTTCTTGTAGAAGATTCAATTGCTTAACTTTTTGTTGTTGTTTATTTGTTTGCTTCATAGCATAATGCTAAGTAATAGTTTTCATTTGTTCAGTACATGTGAGTTTTTGCCTTGGACAACTTCCTAAGTCAGGGAGTGTTCCTTCTCCTCGTGCTCAGGCTGTTCTAGGTCTTTCGTGGCGTTTCCCTTTTCACTGCATCAGCTGCCCGTTCCCTCTGTTGTTCTTCTAAGTCACGTTTCTTCTGAATTCTTACTTTACCTCTCCAGCATCTCTCTAATTAACTTTTGCTTAAATGTTTCCTTGAGGCCATTCATTCCTGTCAAGTCAGTAGAAGGAAACATGGTATTATAGGGTTAGTTTCACTTGCACAAATGCCAGGGAAATATGGGATTTTGAGATTGAGAAGTCAGTCCGATTATGGACCTCAAAGAGAAATATATGCTGAAGTTGACTTTTGCCAAAGGGTTAGCTCAATATGGGTTTAATGAATTTTTTGAAATAAAATATCAAAAGGAAGACATATTTAGTAATACAAGTTTAAATTAATGTAATGTTCTAGGATGCCTGGGTGGCTTAGTCAGTTAAGCATTAGACCCTTGATTTAGGCTCAGGTTATGATTTCACAGTTTGTGAGTCTAAGCCTTGAGTTGGGCTCTGCACTGACATCATGGAGCTTGCTTGTGATTCTCTCTCTCTCTCTCTCTCTCTCTCTCTCTCTCTCTCTCCTCTCTCTCTTTCTCTCTCTCTCTCTGCCCCTCTTCCACTCATGCTCTCTCTCTCTGTCTCTCTCAAAATAAATAAACATTAAAGAGTTAATGTAATGTTCCATTGCCGATCATACGGGAAGATAAAGAGAATACAGATGGTTCTCTTTTAGTATAAATATAAGACGACCTCATATGTTAATGTGGAATATGCAGAGTCAGAAGCATGAGAGAGTGAAATACTGAAACACAGAAGGAGTACCTAGCTAGCTGGCGGGAGAATGGAATCTGTTGTTACAGTGTTGGATTTAGGCTTACACTGCAAGCCAGACCTAGATCATGCCCCAAATTTGGTCTTGAAGCCTCAACTGTTGTTTAGACTATATCAAAATCTCAAATTGAAATTGTCATTTCAGGTATAGTAACATCTGAAGTGAGAAAAGGTAGTGAATCCTTGCAATGAGTTTATGAGTTATACAGTACTCCAAAGCAGGCAAAAAGATCAGGGATTATAACATTGCAAAAGTTCTAAAGTGTAAAGAATGATGACAGAACAAAGGCCTGGCCAGAAGTTCTGAATGCAGAAGGCAAAGACAGCAAGGCTTTTACTTGTAAGAGTCAAGACCGGGAAGGCAGTAGGGAAGCAGGGCATTTATACAGTGATTACATAAAGTAGTAAGTCAGCAAATAGGGAGGAGACAATCCTTGGAGGTCTAGTACTCCTGGCTGTCAGGGTCCCAACATGTCACATGGATACAGCAAGTTACCTGGAGGGGGCCCCAGGAACATCACTCTAGGAACACAGCAAGAGGGGAAGTAAGTCAGGAAGGGAATGAAGCCCAGGCTTCAAGTGTAATCTCTGCCCTTGTAGTTGTATGCCCTTGAGCAGGTCACTTGATTTCTTTTCTGCAAAATGGGAATGTAAGAGACTATGTCAGAAGATTTTTATGAGAAATAAAGTTTTGTGTGTTATTATGCATAGGATAGTGCCTATCATGTTTACAATATTAACATGCAGGATATGCATATATATATATGGTCATAGCTTACACTTGAAGCCTGGGCTTCATTCCCTTCCTGACTTACTTCCCCTCTTGCTATGTTCCTAGAGTGATGTATATATTTCTCACAATTCTGAAAGTTGGGAAGTCCAAGTTTAAGGTGCCAGCATGGTGTTCTGGTGAGAGCCTTCTTTCTTCTTCCAGCTTCATGGCTGGGTCCTCCTTTCTTGGTCATCACATAATGGAAGGGGCTACCCATCAAGTTGGCATTTCTTTTATAAGGCACTAATCCACCCCCATGACCTAAGCACCTCCCAGAAGTCCTACCTCCTAATACTATTATCTTTGGAGGTTAGGATTTCAACATATGAATTTGAGGGGACACAAACATTCAAACTATAACATTACTGTAAACAATAGGTGATATGGAAGTTGGAATAAGGTGAGTTTGAATGTAAGGACTAGAGGTAGCTGATTAGAATAAGAAGAAATCAGCATTCTTTGGAGAAATGCAAGAGGAAAGATACTGAAAAGGTAAAAGAGAGGGGAGCCAGTGAAATGGAGAGAAGGCAGATGATTACAATCAATAAGATTTTTCCAGAGGTCAGTTTTGGAAATTGAGATGCTATCTAAGACCTTGATGTTGTTGGAGTTATTTAATGTAATTCCATGTATTCCTCAAATACTTAGCAAAGCCTGGTAGCTGTAAAAAGACTCTTTAGGTGTGTGCGTGCATGTGTGTGTGTGTGTGTGTGTGTGTGTGTGTGTGTGTGTGTGTTGTATATGTATACAAATCAAAGAAAGAAGGTGAGTCCACATCTGGGTTAATGGGATAAAATGAGAACAGTGTACTTTGAAGATGAAGGAAAGAACTAATTTATCCTAGGCAGGAGTTCAGAGACAGCAAAGACATTCAGATTATAAAATTCTAGGAAATGATCAGAAATTTTGGAAAAGGCATTATATTTCAGCATTATCTAGATCTGAAAGAGTAAGCAAGCTGAGCCTAGATAATATTGGGGCCATAATTAACTTAACAAATATTTATTAAGGGCATCCTCTATGACAGACATTTTCTTGATCTTGGCAATAATAATAATCATAACAATAATATTATATGTAAATAAGTTTTGAATACTTTATCATGTTTGAGGGAGAAAAGAAAGTAGAGATTGAGAATACAACATAGTATGAGTAGATGGAAGATAATTTTACTCCACTTAATGAAGGAATGTTGACCTAGACCATAAGATAAAATGCCTGCCTTTCAGCCTGAAATATGGAAATGAGTCACTCAGATGGGTAAGAGAACAAAAGGATATTCAAGGACTGGAAATCTGCAGATGAACATATGGGAAGGGGTAAAAAAAGGAAAAAGGAAAAGAAAGAAAAGAGAAGAAAAAAGAAAAGAAAAGAAAAAGGAAGAGAAGGTAAAAAGCCATAGGAGACTCTTAATGATGGAGGGTTGATGGAGGGAGGCTGGTGGGAGGATGGGCTATATGGGTGATTGGTATTAAGGAGGGCACTTGTGATTGGCATTGAGGATTGTTTGTGAGTGATGAATCACTAAATTCTACTCCTGAAACCCATATTACACTCTATGTTAACTAACTAGAATTTAAATAACAATTTGGGGAAAAAAAGAATAAAACCTTGCCGTTCTAGGAATGGCAAAAGATGAAAAGCTGTTGCAAAGGATGCAAAAGAAAAAAAGCAGTCAACGTCTTATGCTGTAAAGAATTTTTTGTAACATGGTAAGGAATTTAATTCAAAACTTTTAATTGAGGGACACCAAGGGTGATATTGACCTGAACAGTATCTAATTGTCCTATAGGATAACCTGCTGTTTCAGGATTATGGGCTTTCATTGGCCAGGAAATTCCAAGGTATGATGATTACAAGAAATAGATTCAAAGTCTGTAGTCTCACCATACTTGAGAACATGTCCATTCCTATCTCTACCCTACACCTTCCAAGTGGTACTTTCTGGGAGCTGGACCCAACTGTCTGCACTGTTGGCAAACTCCATCATTGCTCTTCATGCATGATAAAGCTTGAGGAATACAGTTTCAGGGCTATTCCATGAGCAGTCCTGTTGTCTTCACTACCTGGGTTTTCTGGAGGGAGGGAGCGAGCAACAGGAGTGACCGGGCTGAGCTATGAGATATGAACAGTGAGTGACCCGGTTGGGTTTGCCCATCTGAAAGGTCACTGCAATTTTGAAATGACACATGCCTGGAGGGTGAGCAGCAGAGTAGCTGATAAAATTGTGTATTATAAGGGTTTAAGTGAAGACGTTCATGTGTTTGCTGAAATATTCAGGACTCTTCTTAAGTGATTAGTCCACACAAAATAAAAATTTATTTTATATCATTTGAAAGAAAGTTCCTAAAGTCATCCTCTTGTTAATTGTACAATAATTTATTTAGGGTTGTCAATTGCTATTTCAAAAAGTTTAAAAAGTAAAACTCAGAAGAGTTTTCATATTTTCCAAGGTTTTTATAATCCTAGAAAATAATTTCTTATTTTATTATTATTAATATACATGTGTCACTGTGACCACTATTGAGTGCATTCCTAAAATTTAATCTTTAGAAATAGGCTAAATATTTTAACAATTGACATTAGTTCTTTTTTTTAATGTTTTATTTATTCTTGAGAGAGAAACAGAGAGAGAGAGAGAGAGGTAGCTTGAGCAGAGGAGAGTCACAGAGAAAGGGAGACACCGAATCTGAAGACAGGCTCCAGGCTCAGAGCTAGCTGTGAGCACAGACCCTGATGTGGGGCTCGAACCCAGAAACTGTGAGATCATGACCTGAGCTGAAGCCAGACGCTCAACCGATTGAGCAACCCAGGTGCCCCATGATTCACATTAGTTCTTATCTCATTTTCATCCCAGCAAATGATAAACCATGATATTTTTCTCAAGTAAGACATGATTGTTCATTTTAAGTGCTATCATCATTATAATATCATAATCTATATCATAAATCACAACTAAAGAATGAATATTTATTTACAAAGTCACCCTTTAAGGAATGAGTGGATGTTTCTGAAAATTTTGTATTCTTTGTAGGAAAGCATCTTCCAAGAGACTCTTGGAAGCCTGTATGTTTAAAACTTGGATGGAGATTAATAAAATATAATTGGCGGCAGAAAGCATAAATTTTGGGATAAACTGGTCACAGAGCATACTGAATGTTCTGAGCACATTCACTGATCCTGGGAGACTCTCATCTGAATGGCCAGATCATCTGAATGTGTGGGTTCATGAGACTGAGCCAAAGTTCTTGCAAGATGAGAGGCTGAAGAAGAAATCCCCCCATAAAGCTGAAACCAAAAGGGTGATATCTTTAGTGGGTGAACTTGGCAGAAAGGGGAAAACAGACCACATGTACATGGGAGCTTGATATATTGAGTGAAGTAAATTTCTAAGAAGGAGAAAATATGGCTTTTCAATAAATTGAGATGAGTAATTGGCTGTCCATATTAACAGTAA